>NC_091258.1:12599999-12921874 GCF_042477335.2 Ovis canadensis
CCACGTGATTTCCGGGTGGGGCCCACGTGATTTCCGGGTGGGGCCCACGTGATTTCCGGGTGGGGCCCACGTGATTTCCCCTGGGGGCCCACGTGATTCCCGGGTGGGGCCCACGTGATTTCCGGGTGGGGCCCACGTGATTTCCGGGTGGGGCCCACGTGATTTCCGGGTGGGGCCCACGTGATTTCCGGGTGGGGCCCACGTGATTTCCCCGTGGGGCCCACGTGATTTCCCCGTGGGGCCCACGTGATTTCCCCGTGGGGCCCACGTGATTTCCGGGTGGGGCCCACGTGATTTCCGGGTGGGGCCCACGTGATTTCCGGGTGGGGCCCACGTGATTTCCGGGTGGGGCCCACGTGATTTCCCCGAGGGGCCCACGTGATTTCCGGGTGGGGCCCACGTGATTTCCGGGTGGGGCCCACGTGATTTCCGGGTGGGGCCCACGTGATTTCCGGGTGGGGCCCACGTGATTTCCGGGTGGGGCCCACGTGATTTCCGGGTGGGGCCCACGTGATTTCCGGGTGGGGCCCACGTGATTTCCGGGTGGGGCCCACGTGATTTCCGGGTCGGGCCCACGTGATTTCCGGGTGGGGCCCACGTGATTTCCGGGTGGGGCCCACGTGATTTCCGGGTGGGGCCCACGTGATTTCCGGGTGGGGCCCACGTGATTTCCGGGTGGGGCCCACGTGATTTCCGGGTGGGGCCCACGTGATTTCCGGGTGGGGCCCACGTGATTTCCGGGTGGGGCCCACGTGATTTCCCCGTGGGGCCCACGTGATTTCCGGGTGGGCCCCACGTGATTTCCGGGTGGGGCCCACGTGATTTCCGGGTGGGGCCCACGTGATTTCCGGGTGGGGCCCACGTGATTTCCGGGTGGGGCCCACGTGATTTCCGGGTGGGGCCCACGTGATTTCCGGGTGGGGCCCACGTGATTTCCGGGTGGGGCCCACGTGATTTCCGGGTGGGGCCCACGTGATTTCCGGGTGGGGCCCACGTGATTTCCGGGTGGGGCCCACGTGATTTCCGGGTGGGGCCCACGTGATTTCCCCGTGGGGCCCACGTGATTTCCGGGTGGGGCCCACGTGATTTCCGGGTGGGGCCCACGTGATTTCCGGGTGGGGCCCACGTGATTTCCCCGTGGGGCCCACGTGATTTCCGGGTGGGGCCCACGTGATTTCCGGGTGGGGCCCACGTGATTTCCGGGTGGGGCCCACGTGATTTCCGGGTGGGGCCCACGTGATTTCCGGGTGGGGCCCACGTGATTTCCGGGTGGGGCCCACGTGATTTCCGGGTGGGGCCCACGTGATTTCCCCGTGGGGCCCACGTGATTTCCCCGTGGGGCCCACGTGATTTCCGGGTGGGGCCCACGTGATTTCCGGGTGGGGCCCACGTGATTTCCGGGTGGGGCCCACGTGATTTCCGGGTGGGGCCCACGTGATTTCCCCTGGGGGCCCACGTGATTTCCGGGTGGGGCCCACGTGATTTCCGGGTGGGGCCCACGTGATTTCCGGGTGGGGCCCACGTGATTTCCGGGTGGGGCCCACGTGATTTCCGGGTGGGGCCCACGTGATTTCCGGGTGGGGCCCACGTGATTTCCCCGTGGGGCCCTCGTGATTTCCGGGTGGGGCCCACGTGATTTCCGGGTGGGGCCCACGTGATTTCCCCTGGGGGCCCACGTGATTTCCGGGTGGGGCCCACGTGATTTCCGGGTGGGGCCCACGTGATTTCCGGGTGGGGCCCACGTGATTTCCGGGTGGGGCCCACGTGATTTCCGGGTGGGGCCCACGTGATTTCCGGGTGGGGCCCACGTGATTTCCGGGTGGGGCCCACGTGATTTCCCCGAGGGGCCCACGTGATTTCCGGGTGGGGCCCACGTGATTTCCGGGTGGGGCCCACGTGATTTCCGGGTGGGGCCCACGTGATTTTCGGGTGGGGCCCTCGTGATTTCCGGGTGGGGCCCACGTGATTTCCGGGTGGGGCCCACGTGATTTCCGGGTGGGGCCCACGTGATTTCCGGGTGGGGCCCACGTGATTTCCCCGTGGGGCCCAAGTGATTTCCCCGTGGGCCCCACGTGATTTCCGGGTGGGGCCCACGTGATTTCCGGGTGGGGCCCACGTGATTTCCGGGTGGGGCCCACGTGATTTCCGGGTGGGGCCCACGTGATTTCCGGGTGGGGCCCACGTGATTTCCGGGTGGGGCCCACGTGATTTCCGGGTGGGGCCCACGTGATTTCCGGGTGGGGCCCACGTGATTTCCGGGTGGGGCCCACGTGATTTCCGGGTGGGGCCCACGTGATTTCCGGGTGGGGCCCACGTGATTTCCGGGTGGGGCCCACGTGATTTCCGGGTGGGGCCCACGTGATTTCCGGGTGGGGCCCACGTTATTTCCGGGTGGGGCCCACGTGATTTCCGGGTGGGGCCCACGTGATTTCCCCGTGGGGCCCACGTGATTTCCGGGTGGGGCCCACGTGATTTCCGGGTGGGGCCCACGTGATTTCCGGGTGGGGCCCACGTGATTTCCGGGTGGGGCCCACGTGATTTCCGGGTGGGGCCCACGTGATTTCCGGGTGGGGCCCACGTGATTTCCCCGTGGGGCCCACGTGATTTCCCCGTGGGGCCCACGTGATTTCCGGGTGGGGCCCACGTGATTTCCGGGTGGGGCCCACGTGATTTCCGGGTGGGGCCCACGTGATTTCCGGGTGGGGCCCACGTGATTTCCCCGGTGGGGCCCACGTGATTTCCGGGTGGTGCCCACGTGATTTCCGGGTGGGGCCCACGTGATTTCCGGGTGGGGCCCACGTGATTTCCGGGTGGGGCCCACGTGATTTCCGGGTGGGGCCCACGTGATTTCCCGGGGGGGCCCACGTGATTTCCGGGTGGTGCCCACGTGATTTCCGGGTGGGGCCCACGTGATTTCCGGGTGGTGCCCACGTGATTTCCGGGTGGGGCCCACGTGATTTCCGGGTGGGGCCCACGTGATTTCCGGGTGGGGCCCACGTGATTTCCGGGTGGGGCCCACGTGATTTCCGGGTGGGGCCCACGTGATTTCCGGGTGGGGCCCACGTGATTTCCGGGTGGGGCCCACGTGATTTCCCCGTGGGGCCCACGTGATTTCCGGGTGGGGCCCACGTGATTTCCGGGTGGGGCCCACGTGATTTCCGGGTGGGGCCCACGTGATTTCCCCGTGGGGCCCACGTGATTTCCGGGTGGGGCCCACGTGATTTCCGGGTGGGGCCCACGTGATTTCCGGGTGGGGCCCACGTGATTTCCGGGTGGGGCCCACGTGATTTCCGGGTGGGGCCCACGTGATTTCCGGGTGGGGCCCACGTGATTTCCGGGTGGGGCCCACGTGATTTCCCCGTGGGGCCCACGTGATTTCCCCGTGGGGCCCACGTGATTTCCCCGTGGGGCCCACGTGATTTCCGGGTGGGGCCCACGTGATTTCCGGGTGGGGCCCACGTGATTTCCGGGTGGGGCCCACGTGATTTCCCCTGGGGGCCCACGTGATTTCCGGGTGGTGCCCACGTGATTTCCGGGTGGGGCCCACGTGATTTCCGGGTGGGGCCCACGTGATTTCCGGGTGGGGCCCACGTGATTTCCGGGTGGGGCCCACGTGATTTCCGGGTGGGGCCCACGTGATTTCCGGGTGGGGCCCACGTGATTTCCGGGTGGGGCCCACGTGATTTCCGGGTGGGGCCCACGTGATTTCCCGGGTGGGGCCCACGTGATTTCCCCTGGGGGCCCACGTGATTTCCGTGGTGGGGCCCACGTGATTTCCGGGTGGGGCCCACGTGATTTCCGGGTGGGGCCCACGTGATTTCCGGGTGGGGCCCACGTGATTTCCGGGTGGGGCCCACGTGATTTCCCCGTGGGGCCCACGTGATTTCCCCGTGGGGCCCACGTGATTTCCGGGTGGGGCCCACGTGATTTCCGGGTGGGGCCCACGTGATTTCCGGGTGGGGCCCACGTGATTTCCGGGTGGGGCCCACGTGATTTCCGGGTGGGGCCCACGTGATTTCCCCGTGGGGCCCACGTGATTTCCCCGTGGGGCCCACGTGATTTCCCCGTGGGGCCCACGTGATTTCCGGGTGGGGCCCACGTGATTTCCGGGTGGGGCCCACGTGATTTCCCCGTGGGGCCCACGTGATTTCCCGGGGGGGGCCCACGTGATTTCCCCTGGGGGCCCACG
Source organism: Ovis canadensis (assembly GCF_042477335.2). Lineage (NCBI taxonomy): Eukaryota > Metazoa > Chordata > Mammalia > Artiodactyla > Bovidae > Ovis > Ovis canadensis. Next base: position 12,604,189 of record NC_091258.1, read on the forward strand.
TGATTTCCGGGTGGTGCCCACGTGATTTCCGGGTGGGGCCCACGTGATTTCCGGGTCGGGCCCACGTGATTTCCGGGTGGGGCCCACGTGATTTCCGGGTGGGGCCCACGTGATTTCCGGGTGGGGCCCACGTGATTTCCGGGTGGGGCCCACGTGATTTCCGGGTGGGGCCCACGTGATTTCCCCGTGGGGCCCACGTGATTTCCCCGTGGGGCCCACGTGATTTCCCCGTGGGGCCCACGTGATTTCCGGGTGGGCCCCACGTGATTTCCGGGTGGGGCCCACGTGATTTCCGGGTGGGGCCCACGTGATTTCCGGGTGGGGCCCACGTGATTTCCGGGTGGGGCCCACGTGATTTCCGGGTGGGGCCCACGTGATTTCCGGGTGGGGCCCACGTGATTTCCGGGTGGGGCCCACGTGATTTCCGGGTGGGGCCCACGTGATTTCCGGGTGGGGCCCACGTGATTTCCGGGTGGGGCCCACGTGATTTCCGGGTGGGGCCCACGTGATTTCCGGGTGGGGCCCACGTGATTTCCGGGTGGGGCCCACGTGATTTCCGGGTGGGGCCCACGTGATTTCCCCGTGGGGCCCACGTGATTTCCCCGTGGGGCCCACGTGATTTCCGGGTGGGGCCCACGTGATTTCCGGGTGGGGCCCACGTGATTTCCGGGTGGGGCCCACGTGATTTCCCCTGGGGGCCCACGTGATTTCCGGGTGGTGCCCACGTGATTTCCGGGTGGGGCCCACGTGATTTCCGGGTGGGGCCCACGTGATTTCCGGGTGGGGCCCACGTGATTTCCGGGTGGGGCCCACGTGATTTCCGGGTGGGGCCCACGTGATTTCCGGGTGGGGCCCACGTGATTTCCGGGTGGGGCCCACGTGATTTCCGGGTGGGGCCCACGTGATTTCCGGGTGGGGCCCACGTGATTTCCCCTGGGGGCCCACGTGATTTCCGGGTGGTGCCCACGTGATTTCCGGGTGGGGCCCACGTGATTTCCGGGTGGGGCCCACGTGATTTCCGGGTGGGGCCCACGTGATTTCCGGGTGGGGCCCACGTGATTTCCGGGTGGGGCCCACGTGATTTCCGGGTGGGGCCCACGTGATTTCCGGGTGGGGCCCACGTGATTTCCCCGTGGGGCCCACGTGATTTCCGGGTGGGGCCCACGTGATTTCCGGGTAGGGCCCACGTGATTTCCGGGTGGGGCCCACGTGATTTCCGGGTGGGGCCCACGTGATTTCCGGGTGGGGCCCACGTGATTTCCGGGTGGGGCCCACGTGATTTCCCCGTGGGGCCCACGTGATTTCCCCGTGGGGCCCACGTGATTTCCGGGTGGGGCCCACGTGATTTCCGGGTGGGGCCCACGTGATTTCCGGGTGGGGCCCACGTGATTTCCGGGTGGGGCCCACGTGATTTCCGGGTGGGGCCCACGTGATTTCCCGGGTGGGGCCCACGTGATTTCCGGGTGGGGCCCACGTGATTTCCGGGTGGGGCCCACGTGATTTCCGGGTGGGGCCCACGTGATTTCCGGGTGGGGCCCACGTGATTTCCGGGTGGGGCCCACGTGATTTCCGGGTGGGGCCCACGTGATTTCCGGGTGGGGCCCACGTGATTTCCGGGTGGGGCCCACGTGATTTCCGGGTGGGGCCCACGTGATTTCCGGGTGGGGCCCACGTGATTTCCGGGTGGGGCCCACGTGATTTCCGGGTGGGGCCCACGTGATTTCCGGGTGGGGCCCACGTGATTTCCCGGTGGGGCCCACGTGATTTCCGGGTGGGGCCCACGTGATTTCCGGGTGGGGCCCACGTGATTTCCGGGTGGGGCCCACGTGATTTCCCCTGTGGGGCCCACGTGATTTCCGGGTGGGGCCCACGTGATTTCCGGGTGGGGCCCACGTGATTTCCGGGTGGGGCCCACGTGATTTCCGGGTGGGGCCCACGTGATTTCCGGGTGGGGCCCACGTGATTTCCCCGAGGGGCCCACGTGATTTCCGGGTGGGGCCCACGTGATTTCCGGGTGGGGCCCACGTGATTTCCGGGTGGGGCCCACGTGATTTCCCCGTGGGGCCCACGTGATTTCCGGGTGGGGCCCACGTGATTTCCGGGTGGGGCCCACGTGATTTCCGGGTCGGGCCCACGTGATTTCCGGGTGGGGCCCACGTGATTTCCGGGTGGGGCCCACGTGATTTCCGGGTGGGGCCCACGTGATTTCCGGGTGGGGCCCACGTGATTTCCGGGTGGGGCCCACGTGATTTCCGGGTGGGGCCCACGTGATTTCCCCGTGGGGCCCACGTGATTTCCCCGTGGGGCCCACGTGATTTCCGGGTGGGCCCCACGTGATTTCCGGGTGGGGCCCACGTGATTTCCGGGTGGGGCCCACGTGATTTCCGGGTGGGGCCCACGTGATTTCCGGGTGGGGCCCACGTGATTTCCGGGTGGGGCCCACGTGATTTCCGGGTGGGGCCCACGTGATTTCCGGGTGGGGCCCACGTGATTTCCGGGTGGGGCCCACGTGATTTCCGGGTGGGGCCCACGTGATTTCCGGGTGGGGCCCACGTGATTTCCGGGTGGGGCCCACGTGATTTCCGGGTGGGGCCCACGTGATTTCCCCGTGGGGCCCACGTGATTTCCGGGTGGGGCCCACGTGATTTCCGGGTGGGGCCCACGTGATTTCCGGGTGGGGCCCACGTGATTTCCCCGTGGGGCCCACGTGATTTCCGGGTGGGGCCCACGTGATTTCCGGGTGGGGCCCACGTGATTTCCCCGAGGGGCCCACGTGATTTCCGGGTGGGGCCCACGTGATTTCCGGGTGGGGCCCACGTGATTTCCGGGTGGGGCCCACGTGATTTCCCCGTGGGGCCCACGTGATTTCCGGGTGGGGCCCACGTGATTTCCGGGTGGGGCCCACGTGATTTCCGGGTGGGGCCCACGTGATTTCCGGGTGGGGCCCACGTGATTTCCGGGTGGGGCCCACGTGATTTCCCGGTGGGGCCCACGTGATTTCCCCGTGGGGCCCACGTGATTTCCCCGTGGGGCCCACGTGATTTCCGGGTGGGGCCCACGTGATTTCCGGGTGGGGCCCACGTGATTTCCGGGTGGGGCCCACGTGATTTCCGGGTGGGGCCCACGTGATTTCCCCTGGGGGCCCACGTGATTTCCGGGTGGTGCCCACGTGATTTCCGGGTGGGGCCCACGTGATTTCCGGGTGGGGCCCACGTGATTTCCGGGTGGGGCCCACGTGATTTCCGGGTGGGGCCCACGTGATTTCCGGGTGGGGCCCACGTGATTTCCGGGTGGGGCCCACGTGATTTCCGGGTGGGGCCCACGTGATTTCCGGGTGGGGCCCACGTGATTTCCGGGTGGGGCCCACGTGATTTCCGGGTGGGGCCCACGTGATTTCCGGGTGGGGCCCACGTGATTTCCGGGTGGGGCCCACGTGATTTCCCCGTGGGGCCCACGTGATTTCCGGGTGGGGCCCACGTGATTTCCGGGTGGGGCCCACGTGATTTCCGGGTGGGGCCCACGTGATTTCCCCGTGGGGCCCACGTGATTTCCGGGTGGGGCCCACGTGATTTCCGGGTGGGGCCCACGTGATTTCCCCGAGGGGCCCACGTGATTTCCGGGTGGGGCCCACGTGATTTCCGGGTGGGGCCCACGTGATTTCCGGGTGGGGCCCACGTGATTTCCCCGGGTGGGGCCCACGTGATTTCCGGGTGGGGCCCACGTGATTTCCGGGTGGGGCCCACGTGATTTCCGGGTGGGGCCCACGTGATTTCCCCGTGGGGCCCACGTGATTTCCCCGTGGGGCCCACGTGATTTCCCCGTGGGGCCCACGTGATTTCCGGGTGGGGCCCACGTGATTTCCGGGTGGGGCCCACGTGATTTCCGGGTGGGGCCCACGTGATTTCCGGGTGGGGCCCACGTGATTTCCCCTGGGGGCCCACGTGATTTCCGGGTGGTGCCCACGTGATTTCCGGGTGGGGCCCACGTGATTTCCGGGTGGGGCCCACGTGATTTCCGGGTGGGGCCCACGTGATTTCCGGGTGGGGCCCACGTGATTTCCGGGTGGGGCCCACGTGATTTCCGGGTGGGGCCCACGTGATTTCCGGGTGGGGCCCACGTGATTTCCGGGTGGGGCCCACGTGATTTCCGGGTGGGGCCCACGTGATTTCCCCATGGGGCCCACGTGATTTCCCCGTGGGGCCCACGTGATTTCCCCGTGGGGCCCACGTGATTTCCGGGTGGGGCCCACGTGATTTCCGGGTGGGGCCCACGTGATTTCCGGGTGGGGCCCACGTGATTTCCGGGTGGGGCCCACGTGATTTCCCCTGGGGGCCCACGTGATTTCCGGGTGGTGCCCACGTGATTTCCGGGTGGGGCCCACGTGATTTCCGGGTGGGGCCCACGTGATTTCCGGGTGGGGCCCACGTGATTTCCGGGTGGGGCCCACGTGATTTCCGGGTGGGGCCCACGTGATTTCCGGGTGGGGCCCACGTGATTTCCGGGTGGGGCCCACGTGATTTCCGGGTGGGGCCCACGTGATTTCCGGGTGGGGCCCACGTGATTTCCGGGTGGGGCCCACGTGATTTCCGGGTGGGGCCCACGTGATTTCCGGGTGGGGCCCACGTGATTTCCGGGTGGGGCCCACGTGATTTCCCCGTGGGGCCCACGTGATTTCCGGGTGGGGCCCACGTGATTTCCGGGTGGGGCCCACGTGATTTCCGGGTGGGGCCCACGTGATTTCCCCTGGGGGCCCACGTGATTCCCGGGTGGGGCCCACGTGATTTCCGGGTGGGGCCCACGTGATTTCCGGGTGGGGCCCACGTGATTTCCCCGTGGGGCCCACGTGATTTCCGGGTGGGGCCCACGTGATTTCCGGGTGGGGCCCACGTGATTTCCCCGTGGGGCCCACGTGATTTCCGGGTGGGGCCCACGTGATTTCCGGGTGGGGCCCACGTGATTTCCGGGTGGGGCCCACGTGATTTCCGGGTGGGGCCCACGTGATTTCCCCGAGGGGCCCACGTGATTTCCGGGTGGGGCCCACGTGATTTCCGGGTGGGGCCCACGTGATTTCCGGGTGGGGCCCACGTGATTTCCGGGTGGGGCCCACGTGATTTCCGGGTGGGGCCCACGTGATTTCCGGGTGGGGCCCACGTGATTTCCGGGTGGGGCCCACGTGATTTCCGGGTGGGGCCCACGTGATTTCCGGGTCGGGCCCACGTGATTTCCGGGTGGGGCCCACGTGATTTCCGGGTGGGGCCCACGTGATTTCCGGGTGGGGCCCACGTGATTTCCGGGTGGGGCCCACGTGATTTCCGGGTGGGGCCCACGTGATTTCCGGGTGGGGCCCACGTGATTTCCGGGTGGGGCCCACGTGATTTCCCCGTGGGGCCCACGTGATTTCCGGGTGGGCCCCACGTGATTTCCGGGTGGGGCCCACGTGATTTCCGGGTGGGGCCCACGTGATTTCCGGGTGGGGCCCACGTGATTTCCGGGTGGGGCCCACGTGATTTCCGGGTGGGGCCCACGTGATTTCCGGGTGGGGCCCACGTGATTTCCGGGTGGGGCCCACGTGATTTCCGGGTGGGGCCCACGTGATTTCCGGGTGGGGCCCACGTGATTTCCCCGTGGGGCCCACGTGATTTCCGGGTGGGGCCCACGTGATTTCCGGGTGGGGCCCACGTGATTTCCGGGTGGGGCCCACGTGATTTCCCCGTGGGGCCCACGTGATTTCCGGGTGGGGCCCACGTGATTTCCGGGTGGGGCCCACGTGATTTCCGGGTGGGGCCCACGTGATTTCCGGGTGGGGCCCACGTGATTTCCGGGTGGGGCCCACGTGATTTCCGGGTGGGGCCCACGTGATTTCCGGGTGGGGCCCACGTGATTTCCCCGTGGGGCCCACGTGATTTCCCCGTGGGGCCCACGTGATTTCCGGGTGGGGCCCACGTGATTTCCGGGTGGGGCCCACGTGATTTCCGGGTGGGGCCCACGTGATTTCCGGGTGGGGCCCACGTGATTTCCCCTGGGGGCCCACGTGATTTCCGGGTGGGGCCCACGTGATTTCCGGTTGGGGCCCACGTGATTTCCGGGTGGGGCCCACGTGATTTCCGGGTGGGGCCCACGTGATTTCCGGGTGGGGCCCACGTGATTTCCGGGTGGGGCCCACGTGATTTCCGGGTGGGGCCCACGTGATTTCCGGGTGGGGCCCACGTGATTTCCGGGTGGGGCGCACGTGATTTTTGGGTGGGGCCCACGTGATTTCCGGGTGGGGCCCATGTGATTTCCGGGTGGGGCCCACGTGATTTCCGGGTGGGGCCCACGTGATTTCCGGGTGGGGCCCACGTGATTTCCGGGTGGGGCCCACGTGATTTCCGGGTGGGGCCCACGTGATATTCGGGTGGGGCCCACGTGATTTCCCCTGGGGGCCCACGTGATTTCCGGGTGGGGCCCACGTGATTTCCGGGTGGGGCCCACGTGATTTTCGGGTGGGGCCCACGTGATTTCCGGGTGGGGCCCACGTGATTTCCGGGTGGGGCCCACGTGATTTCCCCGTGGGGCCCACGTGATTTCCGGGTGGGCCCCACGTGATTTCCGGGTGGGGCCCACGTGATTTCCCCGTGGGGCCCACGTGATTTCCGGATGGGGCCCACGTGATTTCCGGGTGGGGCCCACGTGATTTCCGGGTGGGGCCCACGTGATTTCCGGGTGGGGCCCACGTGATTGCCGGGTGGGGCCCACGTGATTTCCGGGTGGGGCCCATGAGATTTCCGGGTGGGGCCCACGTGATTTCCGGGTGGGGCCCACGTGATTTCCGGGTGGGGCCCACGTGATTTCCGGGTGGGGCCCACGTGATTTACGGGTGGGGCCCACGTGATTTACGGGTGGGGCCCACGTGATTTCCGGGTGGGGCCCACGTGATTTCCGGGTGGGGCCCACGTGATTTCCGGGTGGGGCCCAGGTGATTTCCGGGTGGGGCCCACGTGATTTCCGGGTGGGGCCCACGTGATTTCCGGGTGGGGCCCACGTGATTTCCGGGTGGGGCCCACGTGATTTCCGGGTGGGGCCCACGTGATTTCCGGGTGGGGCCCACGTGATTTCCGGGTGGGGCCCACGTGATTTCCCCTGGGGGCCCACGTGATTTCCGGGTGGGGCCCACGTGATTTCCGGGTGGGGCCCACGTGATATCCTTGTGGGGCCCACGTGATTTCCCCTGGGGGCGCACGTGATTTCCGGGTGGTGCCCACGTGATTTCCGGGTGGGGCCCACGTGATTTCCGGGTGGGGCCCACGTGATTTCCGGGTGGGGCCCACGTGATTTCCGGGTGGGGCCCACGTGATTTCCCCGTGGGGCCCACGTGATTTCCGGGTGGGGCCCACGTGATTTCCGGGTGGGGCCCACGTGATTTCCGGGTGGGGCCCACGTGATTTCCGGGTGGGGCCCACGTGATTTCCCCGTGGGGCCCACGTGATTTCCGGGTGGGCCCCACGTGATTTCCGGGTGGGGCCCACGTGATTTTCGGGTGGGGCCCACGTGATTTCCGGGTGGGGCCCACGTGATTTCCGGGTGGGGCCCACGTGATTTCCCCGTGGGGCCCACGTGATTTCCGGGTGGGGCCCACGTGATTTCCGGGTGGGGCCCACGTGATTTCCGGGTGGGGCCCACGTGATTTCCGGGTGGGGCCCACGTGATTTCCCCTGGGGGCCCACGTGATTTCCGGGTGGGGCCCACGTGATTTCCGGGTGGGGCCCACGTGATTTCCGGGTGGGGCCCACGTGATTTCCGGGTGGGGCCCACGTGATTTCCGGGTGGGGCCCACGTGATTTCCGGGTGGGGCCCACGTGATTTCCCCTGGGGGCCCACGTGATTTCCGGGTGGGGCCCATGTGATTTCCGGGTGGGGCCCACGTGATTTCCGGGTGGGGCCCACGTGATTTCCGGGTGGGGCCCACGTGATTTCCCCTGGGGGCCCACGTGATTTCCGGGTGGGGCCCACGTCATTTCCGGGTGGGGCCCACGTGATTTCCGGGTGGGGCCCACGTGATATCCGGGTGGGGCCCACGTGATTTCCCCTGGGGGCCCACGTGATTTCCGGGTGGGGCCCACGTGATTTCCGGGTGGGGCCCACGTGATTTCCGGGTGGGGCCCACGTGATTTCCGGGTGGGGCCCACGTGATTTCCCCGTGGGGCCCACGTGATTTCCGGGTGGGCCCCACGTGATTTCCGGGTGGGGCCCACGTGATTTTCGGGTGGGGCCCACGTGATTTCCGGGTGGGGCCCACGTGATTTCCGGGTGGGGCCCACGTGATTTCCCCGTGGGGCCCACGTGATTTCCGGGTGGGGCCCACGTGATTTCCGGGTGGGGCCCACGTGATTTCCGGGTGGGGCCCACGTGATTTCCGGGTGGGGCCCACGTGATTTCCCCTGGGGGCCCACGTGATTTCCGGGTGGGGCCCACGTGATTTCCGGGTGGGGCCCACGTGATTTCCGGGTGGGGCCCACTGATTTCCGGGTGGGGCCAACGTGATTTCCGGGTGGGGCCCACGTGATTTCCGGGTGGGGCCCACGTGATTTCCGGGTGGGGCCCACGTGATTTCCGGGTGGGGCCCACGTGATTTCCGGGTGGGGCCCACGTGATTTCCCCTGGGGGCCCACGTGATTTCCGGGTGGGGCCCATGTGATTTCCGGGTGGGGCCCACGTGATTTCCGGGTGGGGCCCACGTGATTTCCGGGTGGGGCCCACGTGATTTCCCCTGGGGGCCCACGTGATTTCCGGGTGGGGCCCACGTCATTTCCGGGTGGGGCCCACGTGATTTCCGGGTGGGGCCCACGTGATATCCGGGTGGGGCCCACGTGATTTCCCCTGGGGGCCCACGTGATTTCCGGGTGGGGCCCACGTGATTTCCGGGTGGGGCCCACGTGATTTCCGGGTGGGGCCCACGTGATTTCCGGGTGGGGCCCACGTGATTTCCGGGTGGGGCCCACGTGATTTCCCCGTGGGGCCCACGTGATTTCCGGGTGGGCCCCACGTGATTTCCGGGTGGGGCCCACGTGATTTTCGGGTGGGGCCCACGTGATTTCCGGGTGGGGCCCACGTGATTTCCGGGTGGGGCCCACGTGATTTCCCCGTGGGGCCCACGTGATTTCCGGGTGGGGCCCACGTGATTTCCGGGTGGGGCCCACGTGATTTCCGGGTGGGGCCCACGTGATTTCCGGGTGGGGCCCACGTGATTTCCCCTGGGGGCCCACGTGATTTCCGGGTGGGGCCCACGTGATTTCCGGGTGGGGCCCACGTGATTTCCGGGTGGGGCCCACGTGATTTCCGGGTGGGGCCAACGTGATTTCCGGGTGGGGCCCACGTGATTTCCGGGTGGGGCCCACGTGATTTCCGGGTGGGGCCCACGTGATTTCCGGGTGGGGCCCACGTGATTTCCGGGTGGGGCCCACGTGATTTCCGGGTGGGGCCCACGTGATTTCCCCTGGGGGCCCACGTGATTTCCGGGTGGGGCCCATGTGATTTCCGGGTGGGGCCCACGTGATTTCCGGGTGGGGCCCACGTGATTTCCGGGTGGGGCCCACGTGATTTCCCCTGGGGGCCCACGTGATTTCCGGGTGGGGCCCACGTCATTTCCGGGTGGGGCCCACGTGATTTCCGGGTGGGGCCCACGTGATATCCGGGTGGGGCCCACGTGATTTCCCCTGGGGGCCCACGTGATTTCCGGGTGGGGCCCACGTGATTTCCGGGTGGGGCCCACGTGATTTCCGGGTGGGGCCCACGTGATTTCCGGGTGGGGCCCACGTGATTTCCGGGTGGGGCCCACGTGATTTCCGGGTGGGGCCCACGTGATTTCCGGGTGGGGCCCACGTGATTTCCGGGTGGGGCCCACGTGATTTCCCCGTGGGGCCCACGTGATTTCCCCGTGGGGCCCACGTGATTTCCGGGTGGGGCCCACGTGATTTCCGGGTGGGGCCCACGTGATTTCCGGGTGGGGCCCACGTGATTTCCGGGTGGGGCCCACGTGATTTCCGGGTGGGGCCCACGTGATTTCCGGGTGGGGCCCACGTGATTTCCGGGTGGGGCCCACGTGATTTCCGGGTGGGGCCCACGTGATTTCCGGGTGGGGCCCACGTGATTTCCGGGTGGGGCCCACGTGATTTCCGGGTGGGGCCCACGTGATTTCCGGGTGGGGCCCACGTGATTTCCGGGTGGGGCCCACGTGATTTCCCCGTGGGGCCCACGTGATTTCCCCGTGGGGCCCACGTGATTTCCGGGTGGGCCCCACGTGATGTCCCCGTGGGGCCCACGTGAGTTCCCCGTGGGGCCCACGTGATTTCCGGATGGGGCCCACGTGATTTCCGGGTGGGGCCCACGTGATTTCCGGGTGGGGCCCACGTGATTTCCTTGTGGGGCCCACGTGATTTCACCTGGGGGCCCACGTGATTTCCGGGTGGTGCCCACGTAATTTCCGGGAGGGGCCCACGTGATTTCCGGGTGGGGCCCACGTGATTTCCGGGTGGGGCCCACGTGATTTCCGGGTGGGGCCCACGTGATTTCCCCGTGGGGCCCACGTGATTTCCGGGTGGGGCCCACGTGATTTCCGGGTGGGGCCCACTTGATTTCCGGGTGGGGCCCACGTGATTTCCGGGAGGGGCCCACGTGATTTCCGGGTGGGGCCCACGTGATTTCCGGGTGGGGCCCACGTGATTTCCCCGTGGGGCCCACGTGATTTCCGGGTGGGCCCCACGTGATTTCCGGGTGGGGCCCACGTGATTTCCGGGTGGGGCCCACGTGATTTCCGGGTGGGGCCCACGTGATTTCCGGGTGGGGCCCACGTGATTTCCGGGTGGGGCCCACGTGATTTCCGGGTGGGGCCCACGTGATTTCCGGGTGGGGCCCACGTGATTTCCGGGTGGGGCCCACGTGATTTCCGGGTGGGGCCCACGTGATTTCCGGGTGGGGCCCACGTGATTTCCGGGTGGGGCCCACGTGATTTCCGGGTGGGGCCCACGTGATTTCCGGGTGGGGCCCACGTGATTTCCGGGTGGGGCCCACGTGATTTCCGGGTGGGGCCCACGTGATTTCCGGGTGGGGCCCACGTGATTTCCGGGTGGGGCCCACGTGATTTCCGGGTGGGGCCCACGTGATTTCCCCTGGGGGCCCACGTGATTTCCGGGTGGGGCCCACGTGATTTCCGGGTGGGGCCCACGTGATTTCCGGGTGGGGCCCACGTGATTTCCGGGTGGGGCCCACGTGATTTTCCCTGGGGGCCCACGTGATTTCCGGGTGGGGCCCACGTGATATTCGGGTGGGGCCCACGTGATTTCCCCTGGGGGCCCACGTGATTTCCGGGTGGGGCCCACGTGATTTCCGGGTGGGGCCCACGTGATTTCCGGGTGGGGCCCACGTGATTTCCGGGTGGGGCCCACGTGATTTCCGGGTGGGGCCCACGTGATTTCCCCGTGGGGCCCACGTGATTTCCGGGTGGGCCCCACGTGATTTCCGGGTGGGGCCCACGTGATTTCCCCGTGGGGCCCACGTGATTTCCGGATGGGGCCCACGTGATTTCCGGGTGGGGCCCACGTGATTTCCGGGTGGGGCCCACGTGATTTCCGGGTGGGGCCCACGTGATTGCCGGGTGGGGCCCACGTGATTTCCGGGTGGGGCCCATGAGATTTCCGGGTGGGGCCCACGTGATTTCCGGGTGGGGCCCACGTGATTTCCGGGTGGGGCCCACGTGATTTCCGGGTGGGGCCCACGTGATTTACGGGTGGGGCCCACGTGATTTCCGGGTGGGGCCCACGTGATTTCCGGGTGGGGCCCACGTATTTCCGGGTGGGGCCCACGTGATTTCCGGGTGGGGCCCACGTGATTTCCGGGTGGGGCCCACGTGATTTCCGGGTGGGGCCCACGTGATTTCCGGGTGGGGCCCACGTGATTTCCGGGTGGGGCCCACGTGATTTCCGGGTGGGGCCCACGTGATTTCCGGGTGGGGCCCACGTGATTTCCCCTGGGGGCCCACGTGATTTCCGGGTGGGGCCCACGTGATTTCCGGGTGGGGCCCACGTGATTTCCCCGTGGGGCCCACGTTATTTCCGGGTGGGGCCCACGTCATTTCCGGGTGGGGCCCACGTGATATCCGGGTGGGGCCCACGTGATTTCCCCTGGGGGCCCACGTGATTTCCGGGTGGGGCCCACGTGATTTCCGGGTGGGGCAGACATGATTTCCGGGTGGGGCCCACGTGATTTCCGGGTGGGGCCCACGTGATTTCCGGGTGGGCCCCACGTGATTTCCGGGTGGGGCCCACGTGATTTCCCCGTGGGGCCCACGTGATTTCCGGGTGGGGCCCACGTGATTTCCGGGTGGGGCCCACGTGATTTCCGGGTGGGGCCCACGTGATTTCCCCGTGGGGCCCACGTGATTTCCGGGTGGGGCCCACGTGATTTCCGGGTGGGCCCCACGTGATTTCCGGGTGGGGCCCACGTGATTTCCGGGTGGGGCCCACGTGATTTCCGGGTGGGGCCCACGTGATTTCCGGGTGGGGCCCACGTGATTTCCGGGTGGGGCCCACGTGATTTCCGGGTGGGGCCCACGTGATTTCCGGGTGGGGCCCACGTGATTTCCGGGTGGGGCCCACGTGATTTCCGGGTGGGGCCCACGTGATTTCCCCGTGGGGCCCACGTGATTTCCGGGTGGGGCCCACGTGATTTCCGGGTGGGGCCCACGTGATTTCCGGGTGGGACCCACGTGATTTCCGGGTGGGGCCAACGTGATTTCCGGGTGGGGCCCACGTGATTTCCGGGTGGGGCCCACGTGATTTCCGGGTGGGGCCCACGTGATTTCCGGGTGGGGCCCACGTGATTTCCGGGTGGGGCCCACGTGATTTCCCCTGGGGGCCCACGTGATTTCCGGGTGGGGCCCACGTTATTTCCGGGTGGGGCCCACGTGATTTCCGGGTGGGGCCCACGTGATATCCGGGTGGGGCCCACGTGATTTCCCCTGGGGGCCCACGTGATTTCCGGGTGGGGCCCACGTGATTTCCGGGTGGGGCCCACGTGATTTCCGGGTGGGGCCCACGTGATTTCCGGGTGGGGCCCACGTGATTTCCGGGTGGGGCCCACGTGATTTCCCCGTGGGGCCCACGTGATTTCCGGGTGGGCCCCACGTGATTTCCGGGTGGGGCCCACGTGATTTCCGGGTGGGGCCCACGTGATTTCCGGGTGGGGCCCACGTGATTTCCGGGTGGGGCCCACGTGATTTCCGGGTGGGGCCCACGTGATTTCCGGGTGGGGCCCACGTGATTTCCGGGTGGGGCCCACGTGATTTCCGGGTGGGGCCCACGTGATTTCCCCTGGGGGCCCACGTGATTTCCGGGTGGGGCCCACGTGATTTCCGGGTGGGGCTCACGTGATTTCCGGGTGGGGCCCACGTGATTTCCGGGTGGGGCCCACGTGATTTCCGGGTGGGGCCCACGTATTTCCGGGTGGGGCCCACGTGATTTCCGGGTGGGGCCCACGTGATTTCCTGGTGGGGCCCACGTGATTTCCGGGTGGGGCCCACGTGATTTCCGGGTGGGGCCCACGTGATTTCCGGGTGGGTCCCACGTGATTTCCGGGTGGGGCCCACGTGATTTCCGGGTGGGGCCCACGTGATTTCCGGGTGGGGCCCACGTGATTTCCGGGTGGGGCCCACGTGATTTCCCCTGGGGGCCCACGTGATTTCCGGGTGGGGCCCACGTGATTTCCGGGTGGGGCCCACGTGATTTCCCCGTGGGGCCCACGTTATTTCCGGGTGGGGCCCACGTGATTTCCCCTGGGGGCCCACGTGATTTCCGGGTGGGGCCCACGTGATTTCCGGGTGGGGCCCACGTGATTTCCGGGTGGGGCCCACGTGATTTCCGGGTGGGGCCCACGTGATTTCCGGGTATGGCCCACGTGATTTCCCCGTGGGGCCCACGTGATTTCCGGGTGGGCCCCACGTGATTTCCGGGTGGGGCCCACGTGATTTCCCCGTGGGGCCCACGTGATTTCCGGGTGGGGCCCACGTGATTTCCGGGTGGGGCCCACGTGATTTCCGGGTGGGGCCCACGTGATTTCCGGGTGGGGCCCACGTGATTTCCGGGTGGGGCCCACGTGATTTCCGGGTGGGGCCCACGTGATTTCCGGGTGGGGCCCACGTGATTTCCGGGTGGGGCCCACGTATTTCCGGGTGGGGCCCACGTGATTTCCGGGTGGGGCCCACGTGATTTCCGGGTGGGGCCCACGTGATTTCCGGGTGGGGCCCACGTGATTTCCGGGTGGGGCCCACGTGATTTCCCCGTGGGGCCCACGTGATTTCCGGGTGGGGCCCACGTGATTTCCGGGTGGGGCCCACGTGATTTCCGGGTGGGGCCCACGTGATTTCCGGGTGGGGTCCACGTGATTTCCCCTGGGGGCCCACGTGATTTCCGGGTGGGGCCCACGTGATTTCCGGGTGGGGCCCACGTGATTTCCGGGTGGGGTCCACGTGATTTCCGGGTGGGGCCCACGTGATTTCCGGGTGGGGCCCACGTGATTTCCGGGTGGGGCCCACGTGATTTCCGGATGGGGCCCACGTGATTTCCCCGTGGGGCCCACGTGATTTCCGGGTGGGGCCCACGTGATTTCCGGGTGGGGCCCACGTGATTTCCGGGTGGGGCCCACGTGATTTCCGGGTGGGGCCCACGTGATTTCCCCGTGGGGCCCACGTGATTTCCGGGTGGGCCCCACGTGTTTTCCGGGTGGGGCCCACGTGATTTCCGGGTGGGGCCCACGTGATTTCCGGGTTGGCCCCACGTGATTTCCGGGTGGGGCCCACGTGATTTCCGGGTGGGGCCCACGTGATTTCCGGGTGGGGCCCACGTGATTTCCGGGTGGGGCCCACGTGATTTCCGGGTGGGGCCCACGTGATTTCCGGGTGGGGCCCACGTGATTTCCGGGTGGGGCCCACGTGATTTCCCCTGGGGGCCCACGTGATTTCCGGGTGGGGCCCACGTGATTTCCGGGTGGGGCCCACGTGATTTCCGGGTGGGGCCCACGTGATTTCCGGGTGGGGCCCACGTGATTTCCCCTGGGGGCCCACGTGATTTCCGGGTGGGGCCCACGTTATTTCCGGGTGGGGCCCACGTGATTTCCGGGTGGGGCCCACGTGATATCCGGGTGGGGCCCACGTGATTTCCCCTGGGGGCCCACGTGATTTCCGGGTGGGGCCCACGTGATTTCCGGGTGGGGCCCACGTGATTTCCGGGTGGGGCCCACGTGATTTCCGGGTGGGGCCCACGTGATTTCCGGGTGGGGCCCACGTGATTTCCCCTGGGGGCCCACGTGATTTCCAGGTGGGCCCCACGTGATTTCCGGGTGGGGCCCACGTGATTTCCGGGTGGGGCCCACGTGATTTCCGGGTGGGGCCCACGTGATTTCCGGGTGGGGCCCACGTGATTTCCGGGTGGGGCCCACGTGATTTCCGGGTGGGGCCCACGTGATTTCCGGGTGGGGCCCACGTGATTTCCGGGTGGGGCCCACGTGATTTCCGGGTGGGGCCCACGTGATTTCCGGGTGGGGCCCACGTGATTTCCGGGTGGGGCCCACGTGATTTCCGGGTGGGGCCCACGTGGTTTCCCCGTGGGGCCCACGTGATTTCCCCGTGGGGCCCACGTGATTTCCGGGTGGGCCCCACGTGATTTCCGGGTGGGGCCCACGTGATTTCCCCGTGGGGCCCACGTGATTTCCGGGTGGGGCCCACGTGATTTCCGGGTGGGGCCCACGTGATTTCCGGGTGGGGCCCACGTGATTTCCGGGTGGGGCCCACGTGATTTCACCTGGGGGCCCACGTGATTTCCGGGTGGTGCCCACGTAATTTCCGGGAGGGGCCCACGTGATTTCCGGGTGGGGCCCACGTGATTTCCGGGTGGGGCCCACGTGATTTCCCCGTGGGGCCCACGTGATTTCCCCGTGGGGCCCACGTGATTTCCGGGTGGGGCCCACGTGATTTCCGGGTGGGGCCCACTTGATTTCCGGGTGGGGCCCACGTGATTTCCGGGTGGGGCCCACGTGATTTCCGGGTGGGGCCCACGTGATTTCCGGGTGGGGCCCACGTGATTTCCCCGTGGGGCCCACGTGATTTCCGGGTGGGCCCCACGTGATTTCCGGGTGGGGCCCACGTGATTTCCGGGTGGGGCCCACGTGATTTCCGGGTGGGGCCCACGTGATTTCCGGGTGGGGCCCACGTGATTTCCGGGTGGGGCCCACGTGATTTC
Organism: Ovis canadensis; assembly: GCF_042477335.2. Classification (NCBI taxonomy): domain Eukaryota; kingdom Metazoa; phylum Chordata; class Mammalia; order Artiodactyla; family Bovidae; genus Ovis; species Ovis canadensis. The sequence continues at coordinate 12,620,454 of NC_091258.1, forward strand.
CGGGTGGGGCCCACGTGATTTCCGGGTGGGGCCCACGTGATTTCCGGGTGGGGCCCACGTGATTTCCCCTGGGGGCCCACGTGATTTCCGGGTGGGGCCCACGTGATTTCCGGGTGGGGCCCACGTGATTTCCGGGTGGGGCCCACGTGATTTCCGGGTGGGGCCCACGTGATTTCCGGGTGGGGCCCACGTGATTTCCGGGTGGGGCCCACGTGATTTCCGGGTGGGGCCCACGTGATTTCCGGGTGGGGCCCACGTGATTTCCGGGTGGGGCCCACGTGATTTCCCCTGGGGGCCCACGTGATTTCCGGGTGGGGCCCACGTGATTTCCGGGTAGGGCCCACGTGATTTCCGGGTGGGGCCCACGTGATTTCCGGGTGGGGCCCACGTGATTTTCCCTGGGGGCCCACGTGATTTCCGGGTGGGGCCCACGTGATTTCCGGGTGGGGCCCACGTGATTTCCGGGTGGGGCCCACGTGATATTCGGGTGGGGCCCACGTGATTTCCCCTGGGGGCCCACGTGATTTCCGGGTGGGGCCCACGTGATTTCCGGGTGGGGCCCACGTGATATCCTTGTGGGGCCCACGTGATTTCCCCTGGGGGCGCACGTGATTTCCGGGTGGTGCCCACGTGATTTCCGGGTGGGGCCCACGTGATTTCCGGGTGGGGCCCACGTGATTTCCGGGTGGGGCCCACGTGATTTCCGGGTGGGGCCCACGTGATTTCCCCGTGGGGCCCACGTGATTTCCGGGTGGGGCCCACGTGATTTCCGGGTGGGGCCCACGTGATTTCCGGGTGGGGCCCACGTGATTTCCGGGTGGGGCCCACGTGATTTCCCCGTGGGGCCCACGTGATTTCCGGGTGGGCCCCACGTGATTTCCGGGTGGGGCCCACGTGATTTTCGGGTGGGGCCCACGTGATTTCCGGGTGGGGCCCACGTGATTTCCGGGTGGGGCCCACGTGATTTCCCCGTGGGGCCCACGTGATTTCCGGGTGGGGCCCACGTGATTTCCGGGTGGGGCCCACGTGATTTCCGGGTGGGGCCCACGTGATTTCCGGGTGGGGCCCACGTGATTTCCCCTGGGGGCCCACGTGATTTCCGGGTGGGGCCCACGTGATTTCCGGGTGGGGCCCACGTGATTTCCGGGTGGGGCCCACGTGATTTCCGGGTGGGGCCAACGTGATTTCCGGGTGGGGCCCACGTGATTTCCGGGTGGGGCCCACGTGATTTCCGGGTGGGGCCCACGTGATTTCCGGGTGGGGCCCACGTGATTTCCGGGTGGGGCCCACGTGATTTCCCCTGGGGGCCCACGTGATTTCCGGGTGGGGCCCACGTGATTTCCGGGTGGGGCCCACGTGATTTCCGGGTGGGGCCCACGTGATTTCCGGGTGGGGCCAACGTGATTTCCGGGTGGGGCCCACGTGATTTCCGGGTGGGGCCCACGTGATTTCCGGGTGGGGCCCACGTGATTTCCGGGTGGGGCCCACGTGATTTCCGGGTGGGGCCCACGTGATTTCCCCTGGGGGCCCACGTGATTTCCGGGTGGGGCCCATGTGATTTCCGGGTGGGGCCCACGTGATTTCCGGGTGGGGCCCACGTGATTTCCGGGTGGGGCCCACGTGATTTCCCCTGGGGGCCCACGTGATTTCCGGGTGGGGCCCACGTCATTTCCGGGTGGGGCCCACGTGATTTCCGGGTGGGGCCCACGTGATATCCGGGTGGGGCCCACGTGATTTCCCCTGGGGGCCCACGTGATTTCCGGGTGGGGCCCACGTGATTTCCGGGTGGGGCCCACGTGATTTCCGGGTGGGGCCCACGTGATTTCCGGGTGGGGCCCACGTGATTTCCGGGTGGGGCCCACGTGATTTCCGGGTGGGGCCCACGTGATTTCCGGGTGGGGCCCACGTGATTTCCGGGTGGGGCCCACGTGATTTCCGGGTGGGGCCCACGTGATTTCACCGTGGGGCCCACGTGATTTCACCGTGGGGCCCACGTGATTTCCGGGTGGGGCCCACGTGATTTCCCCGTGGGGCCCACGTGATTTCCGGGTGGGGCCCACGTGATTTCCGGGTGGGGCCCACGTGATTTCCGGGTGGGGCCCACGTGATTTCCGGGTGGGGCCCACGTGATTTCCGGGTGGGGCCCACGTGATTTCCGGGTGGGGCCCACGTGATTTCCCCGTGGGGCCCACGTGATTTCCCCGTGGGGCCCACGTGATTTCCGGGTGGGGCCCACGTGATTTCCGGGTGGGGCCCACGTGATTTCCGGGTGGGGCCCACGTGATTTCCGGGTGGGGCCCACGTGATTTCCCCTGGGGGCCCACGTGATTTCCGGGTGGTGCCCACGTGATTTCCGGGTGGGGCCCACGTGATTTCCGGGTGGGGCCCACGTGATTTCCGGGTGGGGCCCACGTGATTTCCGGGTGGGGCCCACGTGATTTCCGGGTGGGGCCCACGTGATTTCCGGGTGGGGCCCACGTGATTTCCGGGTGGGGCCCACGTGATTTCCGGGTGGGGCCCACGTGATTTCCGGGTGGGGCCCACGTGATTTCCGGGTGGGGCCCACGTGATTTCCGGGTGGGGCCCACGTGATTTCCGGGTGGGGCCCACGTGATTTCCGGGTGGGGCCCACGTGATTTCCGGGTGGGGCCCACGTGATTTCCGGGTGGGGCCCACGTGATTTCCCCGTGGGGCCCACGTGATTTCCGGGTGGGCCCCACGTGAGGTCCCCGTGGGGCCCACGTGATGTCCCCGTGGGGCCCACGTGATTTCCGGATGGGGCCCACGTGATTTCCGGGTGGGGCCCACGTGATTTCCGGGTGGGGCCCACGTGATTTCCTTGTGGGGCCCACGTGATTTCACCTGGGGGCCCACGTGATTTCCGGGTGGTGCCCACGTAATTTCCGGGAGGGGCCCACGTGATTTCCGGGTGGGGCCCACGTGATTTCCGGGTGGGGCCCACGTGATTTCCGGGTGGGGCCCACGTGATTTCCCCGTGGGGCCCACGTGATTTCCGGGTGGGGCCCACGTGATTTCCGGGTGGGGCCCACTTGATTTCCGGGTGGGGCCCACGTGATTTCCGGGTGGGGCCCACGTGATTTCCGGGTGGGGCCCACGTGATTTCCGGGTGGGGCCCACGTGATTTCCCCGTGGGGCCCACGTGATTTCCGGGTGGGCCCCACGTGATTTCCGGGTGGGGCCCACGTGATTTCCGGGTGGGGCCCACGTGATTTCCGGGTGGGGCCCACGTGATTTCCGGGTGGGGCCCACGTGATTTCCGGGTGGGGCCCACGTGATTTCCGGGTGGGGCCCACGTGATTTCCGGGTGGGGCCCACGTGATTTCCGGGTGGGGCCCACGTGATTTCCCCTGGGGGCCCACGTGATTTCCGGGTGGGGCCCACGTGATTTCCGGGTGGGGCCCACGTGATTTCCGGGTGGGGCCCACGTGATTTCCGGGTGGGGCCCACGTGATTTCCGGGTGGGGCCCACGTGATTTCCGGGTGGGGCCCACGTGATTTCCGGGTGGGGCCCACGTGATTTCCGGGTGGGGCCCACGTGATTTCCCCTGGGGGCCCACGTGATTTCCGGGTGGGGCCCACGTGATTTCCGGGTGGGGCCCACGTGATTTCCGGGTGGGGCCCACGTGATTTCCGGGTGGGGCCCACGTGATTTTCCCTGGGGGCCCACGTGATTTCCGGGTGGGGCCCACGTGATTTCCGGGTGGGGCCCACGTGATTTCCGGGTGGGGCCCACGTGATATTCGGGTGGGGCCCACGTGATTTCCCCTGGGGGCCCACGTGATTTCCGGGTGGGGCCCACGTGATTTCCGGGTGGGGCCCACGTGATTTCCGGGTGGGGCCCACGTGATTTCCGGGTGGGGCCCACGTGATTTCCGGGTGGGGCCCACGTGATTTCCCCGTGGGGCCCACGTGATTTCCGGGTGGGCCCCACGTGATTTCCGGGTGGGGCCCACGTGATTTCCCCGTGGGGCCCACGTGATTTCCGGATGGGGCCCACGTGATTTCCGGGTGGGGCCCACGTGATTTCCGGGTGGGGCCCACGTGATTTCCGGGTGGGGCCCACGTGATTGCCGGGTGGGGCCCACGTGATTTCCGGGTGGGGCCCATGAGATTTCCGGGTGGGGCCCACGTGATTTCCGGGTGGGGCCCACGTGATTTCCGGGTGGGGCCCACGTGATTTCCGGGTGGGGCCCACGTGATTTACGGGTGGGGCCCACGTGATTTCCGGGTGGGGCCCACGTGATTTCCGGGTGGGGCCCACGTATTTCCGGGTGGGGCCCACGTGATTTCCGGGTGGGGCCCACGTGATTTCCGGGGGGGGCCCACGGGATTTCCGGGTGGGGCCCACGTGATTTCCGGGTGGGGCCCACGTGATTTCCGGGTGGGGCCCACGTGATTTCCGGGTGGGGCCCACGTGATTTCCGGGTGGGGCCCACGTGATTTCCCCTGGGGGCCCACGTGATTTCCGGGTGGGGCCCACGTGATTTCCGGGTGGGGCCCACGTGATTTCCCCGTGGGGCCCACGTTATTTCCGGGTGGGGCCCACGTCATTTCCGGGTGGGGCCCACGTGATATCCGGGTGGGGCCCACGTGATTTCCCCTGGGGGCCCACGTGATTTCCGGGTGGGGCCCACGTGATTTCCGGGTGGGGCCCACATGATTTCCGGGTGGGGCCCACGTGATTTCCGGGTGGGGCCCACGTGATTTCCGGGTGGGCCCCACGTGATTTCCGGGTGGGGCCCACGTGATTTCCCCGTGGGGCCCACGTGATTTCCGGATGGGGCCCACGTGATTTCCGGGTGGGGCCCACGTGATTTCCGGGTGGGGCCCACGTGATTTCCGGGTGGGGCCCACGTGATTTCCGGGTGGGGCCCACGTGATTTCCCCGTGGGGCCCACGTGATTTCCGGGTGGGCCCCACGTGATTTCCGGGTGGGGCCCACGTGATTTCCGGGTGGGGCCCACGTGATTTCCGGGTGGGGCCCACGTGATTTCCGGGTGGGGCCCACGTGATTTCCCCTGGGGGCCCACGTGATTTCCGGGTGGGGCCCACGTGATTTCCGGGTGGGGCCCACGTGATTTCCGGGTGGGGTCCACGTGATTTCCGGGTGGGGCCAACGTGATTTCCGGGTGGGGCCCACGTGATTTCCGGGTGGGGCCCACGTGATTTCCGGGTGGGGCCCACGTGATTTCCCCGTGGGGCCCACGTGATTTCCCCGTGGGGCCCACGTGATTTCCGGGTGGGGCCCACGTGATTTCCGGGTGGGGCCCACGTGATTTCCGGGTGGGGCCCACGTGATTTCCGGGTGGGGCCCACGTGATTTCCCCTGGGGGCCCACGTGATTTCCGGGTGGGGCCCACGTGATTTCCGGGTGGGGCACACGTGATTTCCGGGTGGGGCCCACGTGATTTCCGGGTGGGGCCCACGTGATTTCCGGGTGGGGCCCACGTGATTTCCCCGTGGGGCCCACGTGATTTCCGGGTGAGCCCCACGTGATTTCCGGGTGGGGCCCACGTGATTTCCGGGTGGGGCCCACGTGATTTCCGGGTGGGGCCCACGTGATTTCCGGGTGGGGCCCACGTGATTTCCGGGTGGGGCCCACGTGATTTCCGGGTGGGGCCCACGTGATTTCCGGGTGGGGCCCACGTGATTTCCGGGTGGGGCCCACGTGATTTCCCCTGGGGGCCCACGTGATTTCCGGGTGGGGCCCACGTGATTTCCGGGTGGGGCTCACGTGATTTCCGGGTGGGGCCCACGTGATTTCCGGGTGGGGCCCACGTGATTTCCGGGTGGGGCCCACGTGATTTCCGGGTGGGGCCCACGTGATTTCCGGGTGGGGCCCACGTGATTTCCCCTGGGGGCCCACGTGATTTCCGGGTGGGGCCCACGTGATTTCCGGGTGGGGCCCACGTGATTTCCGGGTGGGGCCCACGTGATTTCCGGGTGGGGCCCACGTGATTTCCGGGTGGGGCCCACGTGATTTCCGGGTGGGGCCCACGTGATTTCCGGGTGGGGCCCACGTGATTTCCGGGTGGGGCCCACGTGATTTCCGGGTGGGGCCCACGTGATTTCCCCTGGGGGCCCACGTGATTTCCGGGTGGGGCCCACGTGATTTCCGGGTGGGGCCCACGTGATTTCCGGGTGGGGCCCACGTGATTTCCGGGTGGGGCCCACGTGATTTTCCCTGGGGGCCCACGTGATTTCCGGGTGGGGCCCACGTGATTTCCGGGTGGGGCCCACGTGATTTCCGGGTGGGGCCCACGTGATATTCGGGTGGGGCCCACGTGATTTCCCCTGGGGGCCCACGTGATTTCCGGGTGGGGCCCACGTGATTTCCGGGTGGGGCCCACGTGATATCCTTGTGGGGCCCACGTGATTTCCCCTGGGGGCGCACGTGATTTCCGGGTGGTGCCCACGTGATTTCCGGGTGGGGCCCACGTGATTTCCGGGTGGGGCCCACGTGATTTCCGGGTGGGGCCCACGTGATTTCCGGGTGGGGCCCACGTGATTTCCCCGTGGGGCCCACGTGATTTCCGGGTGGGGCCCACGTGATTTCCGGGTGGGGCCCACGTGATTTCCGGGTGGGGCCCACGTGATTTCCGGGTGGGGCCCACGTGATTTCCCCGTGGGGCCCACGTGATTTCCGGGTGGGCCCCACGTGATTTCCGGGTGGGGCCCACGTGATTTTCGGGTGGGGCCCACGTGATTTCCGGGTGGGGCCCACGTGATTTCCGGGTGGGGCCCACGTGATTTCCCCGTGGGGCCCACGTGATTTCCGGGTGGGGCCCACGTGATTTCCGGGTGGGGCCCACGTGATTTCCGGGTGGGGCCCACGTGATTTCCGGGTGGGGCCCACGTGATTTCCCCTGGGGGCCCACGTGATTTCCGGGTGGGGCCCACGTGATTTCCGGGTGGGGCCCACGTGATTTCCGGGTGGGGCCCACGTGATTTCCGGGTGGGGCCAACGTGATTTCCGGGTGGGGCCCACGTGATTTCCGGGTGGGGCCCACGTGATTTCCGGGTGGGGCCCACGTGATTTCCGGGTGGGGCCCACGTGATTTCCGGGTGGGGCCCACGTGATTTCCCCTGGGGGCCCACGTGATTTCCGGGTGGGGCCCATGTGATTTCCGGGTGGGGCCCACGTGATTTCCGGGTGGGGCCCACGTGATTTCCGGGTGGGGCCCACGTGATTTCCCCTGGGGGCCCACGTGATTTCCGGGTGGGGCCCACGTCATTTCCGGGTGGGGCCCACGTGATTTCCGGGTGGGGCCCACGTGATATCCGGGTGGGGCCCACGTGATTTCCCCTGGGGGCCCACGTGATTTCCGGGTGGGGCCCACGTGATTTCCGGGTGGGGCCCACGTGATTTCCGGGTGGGGCCCACGTGATTTCCGGGTGGGGCCCACGTGATTTCCGGGTGGGGCCCACGTGATTTCCGGGTGGGGCCCACGTGATTTCCGGGTGGGGCCCACGTGATTTCCGGGTGGGGCCCACGTGATTTCCGGGTGGGGCCCACGTGATTTCCGGGTGGGGCCCACGTGATTTCCCCGTGGGGCCCACGTGATTTCCGGGTGGGGCCCACGTGATTTCCGGGTGGGGCCCACGTGATTTCCGGGTGGGGCCCACGTGATTTCTGGGTGGGGCCCACGTGATTTCCGGGTGGGGCCCACGTGATTTCCGGGTGGGGCCCACGTGATTTCCGGGTGGGGCCCACGTGATTTCCGGGTGGGGCCCACGTGATTTCACCGTGGGGCCCACGTGATTTCACCGTGGGGCCCACGTGATTTCCGGGTGGGGCCCACGTGATTTCCCCGTGGGGCCCACGTGATTTCCGGGTGGGGCCCACGTGATTTCCGGGTGGGGCCCACGTGATTTCCCCGTGGGGCCCACGTGATTTCCCCGTGGGGCCCACGTGATTTCCGGGTGGGGCCCACGTGATTTCCGGGTGGGGCCCACGTGATTTCCGGGTGGGGCCCACGTGATTTCCGGGTGGGGCCCACGTGATTTCCGGGTGGGGCCCACGTGATTTCCCCGTGGGGCCCACGTGATTTCCGGGTGGGGCCCACGTGATTTCCGGGTGGGGCCCACGTGATTTCCGGGTGGGGCCCACGTGATTTCCGGGTGGGGCCCACGTGATTTCCGGGTGGGGCCCACGTGATTTCCGGGTGGGGCCCACGTGATTTCCGGGTGGGGCCCACGTGATTTCCGGGTGGGGCCCACGTGATTTCCGGGTGGGGCCCACGTGATTTCCGGGTGGGGCCCACGTGATTTCCGGGTGGGGCCCACGTGATTTCCGGGTGGGGCCCACGTGATTTCCCCGTGGGGCCCACGTGATTTCCGGGTGGGGCCCACGTGATTTCCGGGTGGGGCCCACGTGATTTCCGGGTGGGGCCCACGTGATTTCCCCGTGGGGCCCACGTGATTTCCGGGTGGGGCCCACGTGATTTCCGGGTGGGGCCCACGTGATTTCCGGGTGGGGCCCACGTGATTTCCGGGTGGGGCCCACGTGATTTCCGGGTGGGGCCCACGTGATTTCCGGGTGGGGCCCACGTGATTTCCCCGTGGGGCCCACGTGATTTCCCCGTGGGGCCCACGTGATTTCCGGGTGGGGCCCACGTGATTTTCGGGTGGGGCCCACGTGATTTCCGGGTGGGGCCCACGTGATTTCCGGGTGGGGCCCACGTGATTTCCCCTGGGGGCCCACGTGATTTCCGGGTGGTGCCCACGTGATTTCCGGGTGGGGCCCACGTGATTTCCGGGTGGGGCCCACGTGATTTCCGGGTGGGGCCCACGTGATTTCCGGGTGGGGCCCACGTGATTTCCGGGTGGGGCCCACGTGATTTCCGGGTGGGGCCCACGTGATTTCCGGGTGGGGCCCACGTGATTTCCGGGTGGGGCCCACGTGATTTCCCCGTGGGGCCCACGTGATTTCCGGGTGGGGCCCACGTGATTTCCGGGTGGGGCCCACGTGATTTCCCGGGTGGGGCCCACGTGATTTCTGGGTGGGGCCCACGTGATTTCCGGGTGGGGCCCACGTGATTTCCGGGTGGGGCCCACGTGATTTCCGGGTGGGGCCCACGTGATTTCCGGGTGGGGCCCACGTGATTTCACCGTGGGGCCCACGTGATTTCACCGTGGGGCCCACGTGATTTCCGGGTGGGGCCCACGTGATTTCCCCGTGGGGCCCACGTGATTTCCGGGTGGGGCCCACGTGATTTCCGGGTGGGGCCCACGTGATTTCCCCGTGGGGCCCACGTGATTTCCCCGTGGGGCCCACGTGATTTCCGGGTGGGGCCCACGTGATTTCCGGGTGGGGCCCACGTGATTTCCGGGTGGGGCCCACGTGATTTCCGGGTGGGGCCCACGTGATTTCCGGGTGGGGCCCACGTGATTTCCGGGTGGGGCCCACGTGATTTCCGGGTGGGGCCCACGTGATTTCCGGGTGGGGCCCACGTGATTTCCGGGTGGGGCCCACGTGATTTCCGGGTGGGGCCCACGTGATTTCCGGGTGGGGCCCACGTGATTTCCGGGTGGGGCCCACGTGATTTCCGGGTGGGGCCCACGTGATTTCCGGGTGGGGCCACGTGATTTCCGGGTGGGGCCCACGTGATTTCCCCGTGGGGCCCACGTGATTTCCGGGTGGGGCCCACGTGATTTCCGGGTGGGGCCCACGTGATTTCCGGGTGGGGCCCACGTGATTTCCCCGTGGGGCCCACGTGATTTCCGGGTGGGGCCCACGTGATTTCCGGGTGGGGCCCACGTGATTTCCGGGTGGGCCCACGTGATTTCCGGGTGGGGCCCACGTGATTTCCGGGTGGGGCCCACGTGATTTCCCCGTGGGGCCCACGTGATTTCCCCGTGGGGCCCACGTGATTTCCGGGTGGGGCCCACGTGATTTTCGGGTGGGGCCCACGTGATTTCCGGGTGGGGCCCACGTGATTTCCGGGTGGGGCCCACGTGATTTCCCCTGGGGGCCCACGTGATTTCCGGGTGGTGCCCACGTGATTTCCGGGTGGGGCCCACGTGATTTCCGGGTGGGGCCCACGTGATTTCCGGGTGGGGCCCACGTGATTTCCGGGTGGGGCCCACGTGATTCCGGGTGGGGCCCACGTGATTTCCGGGTGGGGCCCACGTGATTTCCCCGTGGGGCCCACGTGATTTCCGGGTGGGGCCCACGTGATTTCCGGGTGGGGCCCACGTGATTTCCGGGTGGGGCCCACGTGATTTCTGGGTGGGCCCACGTGATTTCCGGGTGGGGCCCCACGTGATTTCCGGGTGGGGCCCACGTGATTTCCGGGTGGGGCCCACGTGATTTCCGGGTGGGGCCCACGTGATTTCACCGTGGGGCCCACGTGATTTCACCGTGGGGCCCACGTGATTTCCGGGTGGGGCCCACGTGATTTCCCCGTGGGGCCCACGTGATTTCCGGGTGGGGCCCACGTGATTTCCGGGTGGGGCCCACGTGATTTCCCCGTGGGGCCCACGTGATTTCCCCGTGGGGCCCACGTGATTTCCGGGTGGGGCCCACGTGATTCCGGGTGGGGCCCACGTGATTTCCGGGTGGGGCCCACGTGATTTCCGGGTGGGGCCCACGTGATTTCCGGGTGGGGCCCACGTGATTTCCGGGTGGGGCCCACGTGATTTCCGGGTGGGGCCCACGTGATTTCCGGGTGGGGCCCACGTGATTTCCGGGTGGGGCCCACGTGATTTCCGGGTGGGGCCCACGTGATTTCCGGGTGGGGCCCACGTGATTTCCGGGTGGGGCCCACGTGATTTCCGGGTGGGGCCCACGTGATTTCCGGGTGGGGCCCACGTGATTTCCGGGTGGGGCCCACGTGATTTCCGGGTGGGGCCCACGTGATTTCCGGGTGGGGCCCACGTGATTTCCCCGTGGGGCCCACGTGATTTCCGGGTGGGGCCCACGTGATTTCCGGGTGGGGCCCACGTGATTTCCGGGTGGGGCCCACGTGATTTCCCCGTGGGGCCCACGTGATTTCCGGGTGGGGCCCACGTGATTTCCGGGTGGGGCCCACGTGATTCCGGGTGGGGCCCACGTGATTTCCGGGTGGGGCCCACGTGATTTCCGGGTGGGGCCCACGTGATTTCCGGGTGGGGCCCACGTGATTTCCCCGTGGGGCCCACGTGATTTCCCCGTGGGGCCCACGTGATTTCCGGGTGGGGCCCACGTGATTTTCGGGTGGGGCCCACGTGATTTCCGGGTGGGGCCCACGTGATTTCCGGGTGGGGCCCACGTGATTTCCCCTGGGGGCCCACGTGATTTCCGGGTGGTGCCCACGTGATTTCCGGGTGGGGCCCACGTGATTTCCGGGTGGGGCCCACGTGATTTCCGGGTGGGGCCCACGTGATTTCCGGGTGGGGCCCACGTGATTTCCGGGTGGGGCCCACGTGATTTCCGGGTGGGGCCCACGTGATTTCCGGGTGGGGCCCACGTGATTTCCGGGTGGGCCCACGTGATTTCCCCGTGGGGCCCACGTGATTTCCGGTGGGGCCCACGTGATTTCCGGGTGGGGCCCACGTGATTTCCGGGTGGGGCCCACGTGATTTCTGGGTGGGGCCCACGTGATTTCCGGGTGGGGCCCACGTGATTTCCGGGTGGGGCCCACGTGATTTCCGGGTGGGGCCCACGTGATTTCCGGGTGGGGCCCACGTGATTTCACCGTGGGGCCCACGTGATTTCACCGTGGGGCCCACGTGATTTCCGGGTGGGGCCCACGTGATTTCCCCGTGGGGCCCACGTGATTTCCGGGTGGGGCCCACGTGATTTCCGGGTGGGGCCCACGTGATTTCCCCGTGGGGCCCACGTGATTTCCCCGTGGGGCCCACGTGATTTCCGGGTGGGGCCCACGTGATTTCCGGGTGGGGCCCACGTGATTTCCGGGTGGGGCCCACGTGATTTCCGGGTGGGGCCCACGTGATTTCCGGGTGGGGCCCACGTGATTTCCGGGTGGGGCCCACGTGATTTCCGGGGTGGGGCCCACGTGATTTCCGGGTGGGGCCCACGTGATTTCCGGGTGGGGCCCACGTGATTTCCGGGTGGGGCCCACGTGATTTCCGGGTGGGGCCCACGTGATTTCCGGGTGGGGCCCACGTGATTTCCGGGTGGGGCCCACGTGATTTCCGGGTGGGGCCCACGTGATTTCCGGGTGGGGCCCACGTGATTTCCGGGTGGGGCCCACGTGATTTCCGGGTGGGGCCCACGTGATTTCCGGGTGGGGCCCACGTGATTTCACCGTGGGGCCCACGTGATTTCACCGTGGGGCCCACGTGATTTCCGGGTGGGGCCCACGTGATTTCCCCGTGGGGCCCACGTGATTTCCGGGTGGGGCCCACGTGATTTCCGGGTGGGGCCCACGTGATTTCCGGGTGGGGCCCACGTGATTTCCCCGTGGGGCCCACGTGATTTCCGGGTGGGGCCCACGTGATTTCCGGGTGGGGCCCACGTGATTTCCGGGTGGGGCCCACGTGATTTCCGGGTGGGGCCCACGTGATTTCCGGGTGGGGCCCACGTGATTTCCGGGTGGGGCCCACGTGATTTCCGGGTGGGGCCCACGTGATTTCCGGGTGGGGCCCACGTGATTTCCGGGTGGGGCCCACGTGATTTCCGGGTGGGGCCCACGTGATTTCCGGGTGGGGCCCACGTGATTTCCGGGTGGGGCCCACGTGATTTCCGGGTGGGGCCCACGTGATTTCCGGGTGGGGGCCCACGTGATTTCCGGGTGGGGCCCACGTGATTTCCGGGTGGGGCCCACGTGATTTCCGGGTGGGGCCCACGTGATTTCCGGGTGGGGCCCACGTGATTTCCCCGTGGGGCCCACGTGATTTCCGGGTGGGGCCCACGTGATTTCCGGGTGGGGCCCACGTGATTTCCGGGTGGGGCCCCACGTGATTTCCCCGTGGGGCCCACGTGATTTCCGGGTGGGGCCCACGTGATTTCCGGGTGGGGCCCACGTGATTTCCGGGTGGGGCCCACGTGATTTCCGGGTGGGGCCCACGTGATTTCCGGGTGGGGCCCACGTGATTCCGGGTGGGGCCCACGTGATTTCCCCGTGGGGCCCACGTGATTTCCCCGTGGGGCCCACGTGATTTCCGGGTGGGGCCCACGTGATTTTCGGGTGGGGCCCACGTGATTTCCGGGTGGGGCCCACGTGATTTCCGGGTGGGGCCCACGTGATTTCCCCTGGGGGCCCACGTGATTTCCGGGTGGTGCCCACGTGATTTCCGGGTGGGGCCCACGTGATTTCCGGGTGGGGCCCACGTTATTTCCGGGTGGGGCCCACGTGATTTCCGGGTGGGGCCCACGTGATTTCCGGGTGGGGCCCACGTGATTTCCGGGTGGGGCCCACGTGATTTCCGGGTGGGGCCCACGTGATTTCCGGGTGGGGCCCACGTGATTTCCGGGTGGGGCCCACGTGATTTCCGGGTGGGGCCCACGTGATTTCCGGGTGGGGCCCACGTGATTTCCGGGTGGGGCCCACGTGATTTCCGGGTGGGGCCCACGTGATTTCCGGGTGGGGCCCACGTGATTTCCGGGTGGGGCCCACGTGATTTCCCCGTGGGGCCCACGTGATTTCCGGGTGGGGCCCACGTGATTTCCGGGTGGGGCCCACGTGATTTCCGGGTGGGGCCCACGTGATTTCCCCTGGGGGCCCACGTGATTCCCGGGTGGGGCCCACGTGATTTCCGGGTGGGGCCCACGTGATTTCCGGGTGGGGCCCACGTGATTTCCGGGTGGGGCCCACGTGATTTCCGGGTGGGGCCCACGTGATTTCCGGGTGGGGCCCACGTGATTTCCCCGTGGGGCCCACGTGATTTCCCCGTGGGGCCCACGTGATTTCCGGGTGGGGCCCACGTGATTTCCGGGTGGGGCCCACGTGATTTCCGGGTGGGGCCCACGTGATTTCCGGGTGGGGCCCACGTGATTTCCCCGAGGGGCCCACGTGATTTCCGGGTGGGGCCCACGTGATTTCCGGGTGGGGCCCACGTGATTTCCGGGTGGGGCCCACGTGATTTCCGGGTGGGGCCCACGTGATTTCCGGGTGGGGCCCACGTGATTTCCGGGTGGGGCCCACGTGATTTCCGGGTGGGGCCCACGTGATTTCCGGGTGGGGCCCACGTGATTTCCGGGTGGGGCCCACGTGATTTCCCCGAGGGGCCCACGTGATTTCCGGGTGGGGCCCACGTGATTTCCGGGTGGGGCCCACGTGATTTCCGGGTGGGGCCCACGTTATTTCCGGGTGGGGCCCACGTGATTTCCGGGTGGGGCCCACGTGATTTCCGGGTGGGGCCCACGTGATTTCCGGGTGGGGCCCACGTGATTTCCGGGTGGGGCCCACGTGATTTCCGGGTGGGGCCCACGTGATTTCCGGGTGGGGCCCACGTGATTTCCCCGTGGGGCCCAAGTGATTTCCCCGTGGGCCCCACGTGATTTCCGGGTGGGGCCCACGTGATTTCCGGGTGGGGCCCACGTGATTTCCGGGTGGGGCCCACGTGATTTCCGGGTGGGGCCCACGTGATTTCCGGGTGGGGCCCACGTGATTTCCGGGTGGGGCCCACGTGATTTCCGGGTGGGGCCCACGTGATTTCCGGGTGGGGCCCACGTGATTTCCGGGTGGGGCCCACGTGATTTCCGGGTGGGGCCCACGTGATTTCCGGGTGGGGCCCAAGTGATTTCCGGGTGGGGCCCACGTGATTTCCGGGTGGGGCCCACGTGATTTCCGGGTGGGGCCCACGTGATTTCCCCGTGGGGCCCACGTGATTTCCGGGTGGGGCCCACGTGATTTCCGGGTGGGGCCCACGTGATTTCCGGGTGGGGCCCACGTGATTTCCCCGTGGGGCCCACGTGATTTCTGGGTGGGGCCCACGTGATTTCCGGGTGGGGCCCACGTGATTTCCGGGTGGGGCCCACGTGATTTCCGGGTGGGGCCCACGTGATTTCCGGGTGGGGCCCACGTGATTTCCGGGTGGGGCCCACGTGATTTCCCCGTGGGGCCCACGTGATTTCCGGGTGGGGCCCACGTGATTTCCGGGTGGGGCCCACGTGATTTCCGGGTGGGGCCCACGTGATTTCCGGGTGGGGCCCACGTGATTTCCCCTGGGGGCCCACGTGATTTCCGGGTGGTGCCCACGTGATTTCCGGGTGGGGCCCACGTGATTTCCGGGTGGGGCCCACGTGATTTCCGGGTGGGGCCCACGTGATTTCCGGGTGGGGCCCACGTGATTTCCGGGTGGGGCCCACGTGATTTCCGGGTGGGGCCCACGTGATTTCCGGGTGGGGCCCACGTGATTTTTGGGTGGGGCCCACGTGATTTCCGGGTGGGGCCCACGTGATTTCCGGGTGGGGCCCACGTGATTTCCGGGTGGGGCCCACGTGATTTCCGGGTGGGGCCCACGTGATTTCCGGGTGGGGCCCACGTGATTTCCGGGTGGGGCCCACGTGATTTCCGGGTGGGGCCCACGTGATTTCCGGGTGGGGCCCACGTGATTTCCGGGTGGGGCCCACGTGATTTCCGGGTGGGGCCCACGTGATTTCCGGGTGGGGCCCACGTGATTTCCCCGTGGGGCCCACGTGATTTCCGGGTGGGGCCCACGTGATTTCCGGGTGGGGCCCACGTGATTTCCGGGTGGGGCCCACGTGATTTCCCCGTGGGGCCCACGTGATTTCCGGGTGGGGCCCACGTGATTTCCGGGTGGGGCCCACGTGATTTCTGGGTGGGGCCCACGTGATTTCCGGGTGGGGCCCACGTGATTTCCGGGTGGGGCCCACGTGATTTCCGGGTGGGGCCCACGTGATTTCCGGGTGGGGCCCACGTGATTTCACCGTGGGGCCCACGTGATTTCACCGTGGGGCCCACGTGATTTCTGGGTGGGGCCCACGTGATTTCCGGGTGGGGCCCACGTGATTTCCCCGTGGGGCCCACGTGATTTCCGGGTGGGGCCCACGTGATTTCCGGGTGGGGCCCACGTGATTTCCGGGTGGGGCCCACGTGATTTCCGGGTGGGGCCCACGTGATTTCCGGGTGGGGCCCACGTGATTTCCGGGTGGGGCCCACGTGATTTCCGGGTGGGGCCCACGTGATTTCCCCTGGGGGCCCACGTGATTTCCGGGTGGGGCCCATGTGATTTCCGGGTGGGGCCCACGTGATTTCCGGGTGGGGCCCACGTGATTTCCGGGTGGGGCCCACGTGATTTCCCCTGGGGGCCCACGTGATTTCCGGGTGGGGCCCACGTCATTTCCGGGTGGGGCCCACGTGATTTCCGGGTGGGGCCCACGTGATATCCGGGTGGGGCCCACGTGATTTCCCCTGGGGGCCCACGTGATTTCCGGGTGGGGCCCACGTGATTTCCGGGTGGGGCCCACGTGATTTCCGGGTGGGGCCCACGTGATTTCCGGGTGGGGCCCACGTGATTTCCGGGTGGGGCCCACGTGATTTCCGGGTGGGGCCCACGTGATTTCCGGGTGGGGCCCACGTGATTTCCGGGTGGGGCCCACGTGATTTCCGGGTGGGGCCCACGTGATTTCCGGGTGGGGCCCACGTGATTTCCCCGTGGGGCCCACGTGATTTCCGGGTGGGGCCCACGTGATTTCCGGGTGGGGCCCACGTGATTTCCGGGTGGGGCCCACGTGATTTCTGGGTGGGGCCCACGTGATTTCCGGGTGGGGCCCACGGGATTTCCGGGTGGGGCCCACGTGATTTCCGGGTGGGGCCCAAGTGATTTCCGGGTGGGGCCCACGTGATTTCACCGTGGGGCCCACGTGATTTCACCGTGGGGCCCACGTGATTTCCGGGTGGGGCCCACGTGATTTCCCCGTGGGGCCCACGTGATTTCCGGGTGGGGCCCACGTGATTTCCGGGTGGGGCCCACGTGATTTCCCCGTGGGGCCCACGTGATTTCCCCGTGGGGCCCACGTGATTTCCGGGTGGGGCCCACGTGATTTCCGGGTGGGGCCCACGTGATTTCCGGGTGGGGCCCACGTGATTTCCGGGTGGGGCCCACGTGATTTCCGGGTGGGGCCCACGTGATTTCCCCGTGGGGCCCACGTGATTTCCGGGTGGGGCCCACGTGATTTCCGGGTGGGGCCCACGTGATTTCCGGGTGGGGCCCACGTGATTTCTGGGTGGGGCCCACGTGATTTCCGGGTGGGGCCCACGTGATTTCCGGGTGGGGCCCACGTGATTTCCGGGTGGGGCCCACGTGATTTCCGGGTGGGGCCCACGTGATTTCACCGTGGGGCCCACGTGATTTCACCGTGGGGCCCACTTGATTTCCGGGTGGGGCCCACGTGATTTCCCCGTGGGGCCCACGTGATTTCCGGGTGGGGCCCACGTGATTTCCGGGTGGGGCCCACGTGATTTCCGGGTGGGGCCCACGTGATTTCACCGTGGGGCCCACGTGATTTCACCGTGGGGCCCACGTGATTTCCGGGTGGGGCCCACGTGATTTCCCCGTGGGGCCCACGTGATTTCCGGGTGGGGCCCACGTGATTTCCGGGTGGGGCCCACGTGATTTCCCCGTGGGGCCCACGTGATTTCCGGGTGGGGCCCACGTGATTTCCGGGTGGGGCCCACGTGATTTCCGGGTGGGGCCCACGTGATTTCTGGGTGGGGCCCACGTGATTTCCGGGTGGGGCCCACGTGATTTCCGGGTGGGGCCCACGTGATTTCCGGGTGGGGCCCACGTGATTTCCCCGTGGGGCCCACGTGATTTCCGGGTGGGGCCCACGTGATTTCCGGGTGGGGCCCACGTGATTTCCGGGTGGGGCCCACGTGATTTCCGGGTGGGGCCCACGTGATTTCCGGGTGGGGCCCACGTGATTTCCCCGTGGGGCCCACGTGATTTCCGGGTGGGGCCCACGTGATTTCCGGGTGGGGCCCACGTGATTTCCGGGTGGGGCCCACGTGATTTCTGGGTGGGGCCCACGTGATTTCCGGGTGGGGCCCACGTGATTTCCGGGTGGGGCCCACGTGATTTCCGGGTGGGGCCCACGTGATTTCCGGGTGGGGCCCACGTGATTTCACCGTGGGGCCCACGTGATTTCACCGTGGGGCCCACGTGATTTCCGGGTGGGGCCCACGTGATTTCCCCGTGGGGCCCACGTGATTTCCGGGTGGGGCCCACGTGATTTCCGGGTGGGGCCCACGTGATTTCCCCGTGGGGCCCACGTGATTTCCCCGTGGGGCCCACGTGATTTCCGGGTGGGGCCCACGTGATTTCCGGGTGGGGCCCACGTGATTTCCGGGTGGGGCCCACGTGATTTCCGGGTGGGGCCCACGTGATTTCCGGGTGGGGCCCACGTGATTTCCCCGTGGGGCCCACGTGATTTCCCCTGGGGGCCCACGTGATTTCCGGGTGGTGCCCACGTGATTTCCGGGTGGGGCCCACGTGATTTCCGGGTGGGGCCCACGTGATTTCCGGGTGGGGCCCACGTGATTTCCGGGTGGGGCCCACGTGATTTCCGGGTGGGGCCCACGTGATTTCCGGGTGGGGCCCACGTGATTTCCGGGTGGGGCCCACGTGATTTCCGGGTGGGGCCCACGTGATTTCCGGGTGGGGCCCACGTGATTTCCGGGTGGGGCCCACGTGATTTCCGGGTGGGGCCCACGTGATTTCCGGGTGGGGCCCACGTGATTTCCGGGTGGGGCCCACGTGATTTCCCCGTGGGGCCCACGTGATTTCCCCGTGGGGCCCACGTGATTTCCGGGTGGGCCCCACGTGATTTCCGGGTGGGGCCCACGTGATTTCCCCGTGGGGCCCACGTGATTTCCGGATGGGGCCCACGTGATTTCCGGGTGGGGCCCACGTGATTTCCGGGTGGGGCCCACGTGATTTCCTTGTGGGGCCCACGTGATTTCACCTGGGGGCCCACGTGATTTCCGGGTGGTGCCCACGTAATTTCCGGGAGGGGCCCACGTGATTTCCGGGTGGGGCCCACGTGATTTCCGGGTGGGGCCCACGTGATTTCCGGGTGGGGCCCACGTGATTTCCCCGTGGGGCCCACGTGATTTCCGGGTGGGGCCCACGTGATTTCCGGGTGGGGCCCACTTGATTTCCGGGTGGGGCCCACGTGATTTCCGGGTGGGGCCCACGTGATTTCCGGGTGGGGCCCACGTGATTTCCGGGTGGGGCCCACGTGATTTCCCCGTGGGGCCCACGTGATTTCCGGGTGGGCCCCACGTGATTTCCGGGTGGGGCCCACGTGATTTCCGGGTGGGGCCCACGTGATTTCCGGGTGGGGCCCACGTGATTTCCGGGTGGGGCCCACGTGATTTCCGGGTGGGGCCCACGTGATTTCCGGGTGGGGCCCACGTGATTTCCGGGTGGGGCCCACGTGATTTCCGGGTGGGGCCCACGTGATTTCCGGGTGGGGCCCACGTGATTTCCCCTGGGGGCCCACGTGATTTCCGGGTGGGGCCCACGTGATTTCCGGGTGGGGCCCACGTGATTTCCGGGTGGGGCCCACGTGATTTCCGGGTGGGGCCCACGTGATTTCCGGGTGGGGCCCACGTGATTTCCGGGTGGGGCCCACGTGATTTCCGGGTGGGGCCCACGTGATTTCCGGGTGGGGCCCACGTGATTTCCCCTGGGGGCCCACGTGATTTCCGGGTGGGGCCCACGTGATTTCCGGGTGGGGCCCACGTGATTTCCGGGTGGGGCCCACGTGATTTCCGGGTGGGGCCCACGTGATTTTCCCTGGGGGCCCACGTGATTTCCGGGTGGGGCCCACGTGATTTCCGGGTGGGGCCCACGTGATTTCCGGGTGGGGCCCACGTGATATTCGGGTGGGGCCCACGTGATTTCCCCTGGGGGCCCACGTGATTTCCGGGTGGGGCCCACGTGATTTCCGTGTGGGGCCCACGTGATTTCCGGGTGGGGCCCACGTGATTTCCGGGTGGGGCCCACGTGATTTCCGGGTGGGGCCCACGTGATTTCCCCGTGGGGCCCACGTGATTTCCGGGTGGGCCCCACGTGATTTCCGGGTGGGGCCCACGTGATTTCCCCGTGGGGCCCACGTGATTTCCGGATGGGGCCCACGTGATTTCCGGGTGGGGCCCACGTGATTTCCGGGTGGGGCCCACGTGATTTCCGGGTGGGGCCCACGTGATTGCCGGGTGGGGCCCACGTGATTTCCGGGTGGGGCCCATGAGATTTCCGGGTGGGGCCCACGTGATTTCCGGGTGGGGCCCACGTGATTTCCGGGTGGGGCCCACGTGATTTCCGGGTGGGGCCCACGTGATTTACGGGTGGGGCCCACGTGATTTCCGGGTGGGGCCCACGTGATTTCCGGGTGGGGCCCACGTATTTCCGGGTGGGGCCCACGTGATTTCCGGGTGGGGCCCACGTGATTTCCGGGTGGGGCCCACGTGATTTCCGGGTGGGGCCCACGTGATTTCCGGGTGGGGCCCACGTGATTTCCGGGTGGGGCCCACGTGATTTCCGGGTGGGGCCCACGTGATTTCCGGGTGGGGCCCACGTGATTTCCCCTGGGGGCCCACGTGATTTCCGGGTGGGGCCCACGTGATTTCCGGGTGGGGCCCACGTGATTTCCCCGTGGGGCCCACGTTATTTCCGGGTGGGGCCCACGTCATTTCCGGGTGGGGCCCACGTGATATCCGGGTGGGGCCCACGTGATTTCCCCTGGGGGCCCACGTGATTTCCGGGTGGGGCCCACGTGATTTCCGGGTGGGGCCCACATGATTTCCGGGTGGGGCCCACGTGATTTCCGGGTGGGGCCCACGTGATTTCCGGGTGGGCCCCACGTGATTTCCGGGTGGGGCCCACGTGATTTCCCCGTGGGGCCCACGTGATTTCCGGATGGGGCCCACGTGATTTCCGGGTGGGGCCCACGTGATTTCCGGGTGGGGCCCACGTGATTTCCGGGTGGGGCCCACGTGATTTCCGGGTGGGGCCCACGTGATTTCCCCGTGGGGCCCACGTGATTTCCGGGTGGGCCCCACGTGATTTCCGGGTGGGGCCCACGTGATTTCCGGGTGGGGCCCACGTGATTTCCGGGTGGGGCCCACGTGATTTCCGGGTGGGGCCCACGTGATTTCCCCTGGGGGCCCACGTGATTTCCGGGTGGGGCCCACGTGATTTCCGGGTGGGGCCCACGTGATTTCCGGGTGGGGTCCACGTGATTTCCGGGTGGGGCCAACGTGATTTCCGGGTGGGGCCCACGTGATTTCCGGGTGGGGCCCACGTGATTTCCGGGTGGGGCCCACGTGATTTCCCCGTGGGGCCCACGTGATTTCCCCGTGGGGCCCACGTGATTTCCGGGTGGGGCCCACGTGATTTCCGGGTGGGGCCCACGTGATTTCCGGGTGGGGCCCACGTGATTTCCGGGTGGGGCCCACGTGATTTCCCCGTGGGGCCCACGTGATTTCCGGGTGGGGCCCACGTGATTTCCGGGTGGGGCACACGTGATTTCCGGGTGGGGCCCACGTGATTTCCGGGTGGGGCCCACGTGATTTCCGGGTGGGGCCCACGTGATTTCCCCGTGGGGCCCACGTGATTTCCGGGTGGGGCCCACGTGATTTCCGGGTGGGGCCCACGTGATTTCCGGGTGGGGCCCACGTGATTTCCGGGTGGGGTCCACGTGATTTCCCCTGGGGGCCCACGTGATTTCCGGGTGGGGCCCACGTGATTTCCGGGTGGGGCCCACGTGATTTCCGGGTGGGGCCCACGTTATTTCCGGGTGGGGCCCACGTGATTTCCGGGTGGGGCCCACGTGATTTCCGGGTGGGGCCCACGTGATTTCCGGATGGGGCCCACGTGATTTCCCCGTGGGGCCCACGTGATTTCCGGGTGGGGCCCACGTGATTTCCGGGTGGGGCCCACGTGATTTCCGGGTGGGGCCCACGTGATTTCCGGGTGGGGCCCACGTGATTTCCCCGTGGGGCCCACGTGATTTCCGGGTGGGCCCCACGTGTTTTCCGGGTGGGGCCCACGTGATTTCCGGGTGGGGCCCACGTGATTTCCGGGTGGGCCCCACGTGATTTCCGGGTGGGGCCCACGTGATTTCCGGGTGGGGCCCACGTGATTTCCGGGTGGGGCCCACGTGATTTCCGGGTGGGGCCCACGTGATTTCCGGGTGGGGCCCACGTGATTTCCGGGTGGGGCCCACGTGATTTCCGGGTGGGGCCCACGTGATTTCCCCTGGGGGCCCACGTGATTTCCGGGTGGGGCCCACGTGATTTCCGGGTGGGGCCCACGTGATTTCCGGGTGGGGCCCACGTGATTTCCGGGTGGGGCCCACGTGATTTCCCCTGGGGGCCCACGTGATTTCCGGGTGGGGCCCACGTTATTTCCGGGTGGGGCCCACGTGATTTCCGGGTGGGGCCCACGTGATATCCGGGTGGGGCCCACGTGATTTCCCCTGGGGGCCCACGTGATTTCCGGGTGGGGCCCACGTGATTTCCGGGTGGGGCCCACGTGATTTCCGGGTGGGGCCCACGTGATTTCCGGGTGGGGCCCACGTGATTTCCGGGTGGGGCCCACGTGATTTCCCCGTGGGGCCCACGTGATTTCCGGGTGAGCCCCACGTGATTTCCGGGTGGGGCCCACGTGATTTCCGGGTGGGGCCCACGTGATTTCCGGGTGGGGCCCACGTGATTTCCGGGTGGGGCCCACGTGATTTCCGGGTGGGGCCCACGTGATTTCCGGGTGGGGCCCACGTGATTTCCGGGTGGGGCCCACGTGATTTCCGGGTGGGGCCCACGTGATTTCCCCTGGGGGCCCACGTGATTTCCGGGTGGGGCCCACGTGATTTCCGGGTGGGGCTCACGTGATTTCCGGGTGGGGCCCACGTGATTTCCGGGTGGGGCCCACGTGATTTCCGGGTGGGGCCCACGTATTTCCGGGTGGGGCCCACGTGATTTCCGGGTGGGGCCCACGTGATTTCCTGGTGGGGCCCACGTGATTTCCGGGTGGGGCCCACGTGATTTCCGGGTGGGGCCCACGTGATTTCCGGGTGGGTCCCACGTGATTTCCGGGTGGGGCCCACGTGATTTCCGGGTGGGGCCCACGTGATTTCCGGGTGGGGCCCACGTGATTTCCGGGTGGGGCCCACGTGATTTCCCCTGGGGGCCCACGTGATTTCCGGGTGGGGCCCACGTGATTTCCGGGTGGGGCCCACGTGATTTCCCCGTGGGGCCCACGTTATTTCCGGGTGGGGCCCACGTGATTTCCCCTGGGGGCCCACGTTATTTCCGGGTGGGGCCCACGTGATTTCCGGGTGGGGCCCACGTGATTTCCGGGTGGGGCCCACGTGATTTCCGGGTGGGGCCCACGTGATTTCCGGGTGGGGCCCACGTGATTTCCCCGTGGGGCCCACGTGATTTCCGGGTGGGCCCCACGTGATTTCCGGGTGGGGCCCACGTGATTTCCCCGTGGGGCCCACGTGATTTCCGGGTGGGGCCCACGTGATTTCCGGGTGGGGCCCACGTGATTTCCGGGTGGGGCCCACGTGATTTCCGGGTGGGGCCCACGTGATTTCCGGGTGGGGCCCACGTGATTTCCGGGTGGGGCCCACGTGATTTCCGGGTGGGGCCCACGTGATTTCCGGGTGGGGCCCACGTGATTTCCGGGTGGGGCCCACGTATTTCCGGGTGGGGCCCACGTGATTTCCGGGTGGGGCCCACGTGATTTCCGGGTGGGGCCCACGTGATTTCCAGGTGGGGCCCACGTGATTTCCGGGTGGGGCCCACGTGATTTCCCCGTGGGGCCCACGTGATTTCCGGGTGGGGCCCACGTGATTTCCGGGTGTGGCCCACGTGATTTCCGGGTGGGGCCCACGTGATTTCCGGGTGGGGTCCACGTGATTTCCCCTGGGGGCCCACGTGATTTCCGGGTGGGGCCCACGTGATTTCCGGGTGGGGCCCACGTGATTTCCAGGTGGGGCCCACGTGATTTCCGGGTGGGGCCCACGTGATTTCCGGGTGGGGCCCACGTGATTTCCCCGTGGGGCCCACGTGATTTCCGGGTGGGCCCCACGTGTTTTCCGGGTGGGGCCCACGTGATTTCCGGGTGGGGCCCACGTGATTTCCGGGTGGGCCCCACGTGATTTCCGAGTGGGGCCCACGTGATTTCCGGGTGGGGCCCACGTGATTTCCGGGTGGGGCCCACGTGATTTCCGGGTGGGGCCCACGTGATTTCCGGGTGGGGCCCACGTGATTTCCGGGTGGGGCCCACGTGATTTCCCCTGGGGGCCCACGTGATTTCCGGGTGGGGCCCACGTGATTTCCGGGTGGGGCCCACGTGATTTCCGGGTGGGGCCCACGTGATTTCCGGGTGGGGCCCACGTGATTTCCGGGTGGGGCCCACGTGATTTCCGGGTGGGGCCCACGTGATTTCCCCTGGGGGCCCACGTGATTTCCCCTGGGGGCCCACGTGATTTCCGGGTGGGGCCCACGTGATTTCCCCGTGGGGCCCACGTGATTTCCGGGTGGGCCCCACGTGATTTCCGGGTGGGGCCCACGTGATTTCCCCGTGGGGCCCACGTGATTTCCGGGTGGGGCCCACGTGATTTCCGGGTGGGGCCCACGTGATTTCCGGGTGGGGCCCACGTGATTTCCGGGTGGGGCCCACGTGATTTCCGGGTGGGGCCCACGTGATTTCCGGGTGGGCCCCACGTGATTTCCGGGTGGGGCCCACGTGATTTCCGGGTGGGGCCCACGTGATTTCCGGGTGGGCCCCACGTGATTTCCGGGTGGGGCCCACGTGATTTCCGGGTGGGGCCCACGTGATTTCCGGGTGGGGCCCACGTGATTTCCGGGTGGGGCCCACGTGATTTCCGGGTGGGGCCCACGTGATTTCCGGGTGGGGCCCACGTGATTTCCGGGTGGGGCCCACGTGATTTCCGGGTGGGGCCCACGTGATTTCCGGGTGGGGCCCACGTGATTTCCGGGTGGGGCCCACGTGATTTCCCCGTGGGGCCCACGTGATTTCCGGGTGGGGCCCACGTGATTTCCGGGTGGGGCCGACGTGATTTCCGGGTGGGGCCCACGTGATTTCCGGGTGGGGCCCACGTGATTTCCGGGTGGGGCCCACGTGATTTCCGGGTGGGGCCCACGTGATTTCCCCGTGGGGCCCACGTGATTTCCGGGTGGGCCCCACGTGATTTCCGGGTGGGGCCCACGTGATTTCCCCGTGGGGCCCACGTGATTTCCGGATGGGGCCCACGTGATTTCCGGGTGGGGCCCACGTGATTTCCGGGTGGGGCCCACGTGATTTCCGGGTGGGGCCCACGTGATTTCCGGGTGGGGCCCACGTGATTTCCGGGTGGGGCCCACGTGATTTCCGGGTGGGGCCCACGTGATTTCCGGGTGGGGCCCACGTGATTTCCGGGTGGGCCCCACGTGATTTCCGGGTGGGGCCCACGTGATTTCCGGGTGGGGCCCACGTGATTTCCGGGTGGGCCCCACGTGATTTCCGGGTGGGGCCCACGTGATTTCCCCGTGGGGCCCACGTGATTTCCGGGTGGGGCCCACGTGATTTCCGGGTGGGGCCGACGTGATTTCCGGGTGGGGCCCACGTGATTTCCGGGTGGGGCCCACGTGATTTCCGGGTGGGGCCCACGTGATTTCCGGGTGGGGCCCACGTGATTTCCGGGTGGGGCCCACGTGATTTCCGGGTGGGGCCCACGTGATTTCCGGGTGGGGCCCACGTGATTTCCGGGTGGGGCCCACGTGATTTCCGGGTGGGGCCACGTGATTTCCCCGTGGGGCCCACGTGATTTCCCCGTGGGGCCCACGTGATTTCCGGGTGGGGCCCACGTGATTTCCGGGTGGGGCCCACGTGATTTCCGGGTGGGGCCCACGTGATTTCCGGGTGGGGCCCACGTGATTTCCGGGTGGGGCCCACGTGATTTCCGGGTGGGGCCACGTGATTTCCCCGTGGGGCCCACGTGATTTCCCCGTGGGGCCCACGTGATTTCCGGGTGGGGCCCACGTGATTTCCGGGTGGGGCCCACGTGATTTCCGGGTGGGGCCCACGTGATTTCCGGGTGGGGCCCACGTGATTTCCGGGTGGGGCCCACGTGATTTCCGGGTGGGGCCCACGTGATTTCCGGGTGGGGCCCACGTGATTTCCGGGTGGGGCCCACGTGATTTCCCCTGGGGGCCCACGTGATTTCCGGGTAGGGCCCACGTGATTTCCGGGTGGGGCCCACGTGATTTCCGGGTGGGGCCCACGTGATTTCCGGGTGGGGCCCACGTGATTTCCGGGTGGGGCCCACGTGATTTCCGGGTGGGGCCCACGTGATTTCCGGGTGGGGCCCACGTGATTTCCGGGTGGGGCCCACGTGATTTCCCCGTGGGGCCCACGTGATTTCCGGGTGGGCCCCACGTGATTTCCGGGTGGGGCCCACGTGATTTTTGGGTGGGGCCCACGTGATTTCCGGGTGGGGCCCATGTGATTTCCGGATGGGGCCCACGTGATTTCCGGGTGGGGCCCACGTGATTTCCCCGTGGGGCCCACGTGATTTCCGGGTGGGGCCCACGTGATTTCCGGGTGGGGCCCACGTGATTTCCGGGTGGGGCCCACGTGATTTCCCCTGGGGGCCCACGTGATTTCCGGGTGGGGCCCACGTGATTTCCGGGTGGGGCCCACGTGATTTCCGGGTGGGGCCCACGTGATTTCCGGGTGGGGCCCACGTGATTTCCGGGTGGGGCCCACGTGATTTCCGGGTGGGGCCCACGTGATTTCCCCGTGGGGCCCACGTGATTTCCCCGTGGGGCCCACGTGATTTCCGGGTGGGGCCCACGTGATTTCCGGGTGGGGCCCACGTGATTTCCGGGTGGGGCCCACGTGATTTCCGGGTGGGGCCCACGTGATTTCCGGGTGTGGCCCACGTGATTTCCGGGTGGGGCCCACGTGATTTCCGGGTGGGGCCCACGTGATTTCCGGGTGGGGCCCACGTGATTTCCGGGTGGGGCCCACGTGATTTCCGGGTGGGGCCCACGTGATTTCCCCTGGGGGCCCACGTGATTTCCGGGTGGGGCCCACGTGATTTCCGGGTGGGGCCCACGTGATTTCCGGGTGGGGCCCACGTGATTTCCGGGTGGGGCCCACGTGATTTCCGGGTGGGGCCCACGTGATTTCCGGGTGGGGCCCACGTGATTTCCGGGTGGGGCCCACGTGATTTCCCCGTGGGGCCCACGTGATTTCCGGGTGGGGCCCACGTGATTTCCGGGTGGGGCCCACGTGATTTCCGGGTGGGGCCCACGTGATTTCCGGGTGGGGCCCACGTGATTTCCGGGTGGGGCCCACGTGATTTCCGGGTGGGGCCCACGTGATTTCCGGGTGGGGCCCACGTGATTTCCGGGTGGGGCCCACGTGATTTCCGGGTGGGGCCCACGTGATTTCCGGGTGGGGCCCACGTGATTTCCGGGTGGGGCCCACGTGATTTCCCCGTGGGGCCCACGTGATTTCCGGGTGGGGCCCACGTGATTTCCGGGTGGGGCCCACGTGATTTCCGGGTGGGGCCCACGTGATTTCCGGGTGGGGCCCACGTGATTTCCGGGTGGGGCCCACGTGATTTCCGGGTGGGGCCCACGTGATTTCCGGGTGGGGCCCACGTGATTTCCGGGTGGGGCCCACGTGATTTCCCCGTGGGGCCCACGTGATTTCCGGGTGGGCCCCACGTGATTTCCGGGTGGGGCCCACGTGATTTCCGGGTGGGGCCCACGTGATTTCCGGGTGGGGCCCACGTGATTTCCGGGTGGGGCCCACGTGATTTCCGGGTGGGGCCCACGTGATTTCCGGGTGGGGCCCACGTGATTTCCGGGTGGGGCCCACGTGATTTCCGGGTGGGGCCCACGTGATTTCCGGGTGGGGCCCACGTGATTTCCGGGTTGGGCCCACGTGATTTCCGGGTGGGGCCCACGTGATTTCCGGGTGGGGCCCACGTGATTTCCGGGTGGGGCCCACGTGATTTCCGGGTGGGGCCCACGTGATTTCCGGGTGGGGCCCACGTGATTTCCCCGTGGGGCCCACGTGATTTCCGGGTGGGGCCCACGTGATTTCCGGGTGGGGCCACGTGATTTCCCCGTGGGGCCCACGTGATATCCCCGTGGGGCCCACGTGATTTCCGGGTGGGGCCCACGTGATTTCCGGGTGGGGCCCACGTGATTTCCGGGTGGGGCCCACGTGATTTCCGGGTGGGGCCCACGTGATTTCCGGGTGGGGCCCACGTGATTTCCGGGTGGGGCCACGTGATTTCCCCGTGGGGCCCACGTGATTTCCCCGTGGGGCCCACGTGATTTCCGGGTGGGGCCCACGTGATTTCCGGGTGGGGCCCACGTGATTTCCGGGTGGGGCCCACGTGATTTCCGGGTGGGGCCCACGTGATTTCCGGGTGGGGCCCACGTGATTTCCGGGTGGGGCCCACGTGATTTCCGGGTGGGGCCCACGTGATTTCCGGGTGGGGCCCACGTGATTTCCCCTGGGGGCCCACGTGATTTCCGGGTAGGGCCCACGTGATTTCCGGGTGGGGCCCACGTGATTTCCGGGTGGGGCCCACGTGATTTCCGGGTGGGGCCCACGTGATTTCCGGGTGGGGCCCACGTGATTTCCGGGTGGGGCCCACGTGATTTCCGGGTGGGGCCCACGTGATTTCCGGGTGGGGCCCACGTGATTTCCCCGTGGGGCCCACGTGATTTCCGGGTGGGCCCCACGTGATTTCCGGGTGGGGCCCACGTGATTTTTGGGTGGGGCCCACGTGATTTCCGGGTGGGGCCCATGTGATTTCCGGATGGGGCCCACGTGATTTCCGGGTGGGGCCCACGTGATTTCCCCGTGGGGCCCACGTGATTTCCGGGTGGGGCCCACGTGATTTCCGGGTGGGGCCCACGTGATTTCCGGGTGGGGCCCACGTGATTTCCCCTGGGGGCCCACGTGATTTCCGGGTGGGGCCCACGTGATTTCCGGGTGGGGCCCACGTGATTTCCGGGTGGGGCCCACGTGATTTCCGGGTGGGGCCCACGTGATTTCCGGGTGGGGCCCACGTGATTTCCGGGTGGGGCCCACGTGATTTCCCCGTGGGGCCCACGTGATTTCCCCGTGGGGCCCACGTGATTTCCGGGTGGGGCCCACGTGATTTCCGGGTGGGGCCCACGTGATTTCCGGGTGGGGCCCACGTGATTTCCGGGTGGGGCCCACGTGATTTCCGGGTGGGGCCCACGTGATTTCCGGTTGTGGCCCACGTGATTTCCGGGTGGGGCCCACGTGATTTCCGGGTGGGGCCCACGTGATTTCCGGGTGGGGCCCACGTGATTTCCGGGTGGGGCCCACGTGATTTCCGGGTGGGGCCCACGTGATTTCCCCTGGGGGCCCACGTGATTTCCGGGTGGGGCCCACGTG
This sequence comes from Ovis canadensis, assembly GCF_042477335.2. Classification (NCBI taxonomy): domain Eukaryota; kingdom Metazoa; phylum Chordata; class Mammalia; order Artiodactyla; family Bovidae; genus Ovis; species Ovis canadensis. Next base: position 12,649,851 of record NC_091258.1, read on the forward strand.
ATTTCCGGGTGGGGCCCACGTGATTTCCGGGTGGGGCCCACGTGATTTCCGGGTGGGGCCCACGTGATTTCCGGGTGGGGCCCACGTGATTTCCGGGTGGGGCCCACGTGATTTCCGGGTGGGGCCCACGTGATTTCCCCGTGGGGCCCACGTGATTTCCGGGTGGGGCCCACGTGATTTCCGGGTGGGGCCCACGTGATTTCCGGGTGGGGCCCACGTGATTTCCGGGTGGGGCCCACGTGATTTCCGGGTGGGGCCCACGTGATTTCCGGGTGGGGCCCACGTGATTTCCGGGTGGGGCCCACGTGATTTCCGGGTGGGGCCCACGTGATTTCCCCGTGGGGCCCACGTGATTTCCGGGTGGGGCCCACGTGATTTCCGGGTGGGGCCCACGTGATTTCCCCGTGGGGCCCACGTGATTTCCGGGTGGGGCCCACGTGATTTCCGGGTGGGGCCCACGTGATTTCCGGGTGGGGCCCACGTGATTTCCGGGTGGGGCCCACGTGATTTCCGGGTGGGGCCCACGTGATTTCCGGGTGGGGCCCACGTGATTTCCGGGTGGGGCCCACGTGATTTCCGGGTGGGGCCCACGTGATTTCCCCGTGGGGCCCACGTTATTTCCGGGTGGGCCCCACGTGATTTCCGGGTGGGGCCCACGTGATTTCCGGGTGGGGCCCACGTGATTTCCGGGTGGGGCCCACGTGATTTCCGGGTGGGGCCCACGTGATTTCCGGGTGGGGCCCACGTGATTTCCGGGTGGGGCCCACGTGATTTCCGGGTGGGGCCCACGTGATTTCCCCGTGGGGCCCACGTGATTTCCGGGTGGGGCCCACGTGATTTCCGGGTGGGGCCCACGTGATTTCCGGGTGGGGCCCACGTGATTTCCCCGTGGGGCCCACGTGATTTCCGGGTGGGGCCCACGTGATTTCCGGGTGGGGCCCACGTGATTTCCGGGTGGGGCCCACGTGATTTCCGGGTGGGGCCCACGTGATTTCCGGGTGGGGCCCACGTGATTTCCGGGTGGGGCCCACGTGATTTCCCCGTGGGGCCCACGTGATTTCCCCGTGGGGCCCACGTGATTTCCGGGTGGGGCCCACGTGATTTCCGGGTGGGGCCCACGTGATTTCCGGGTGGGGCCCACGTGATTTCCGGGTGGGGCCCACGTGATTTCCCCTGGGGGCCCACGTGATTTCCGGGTGGGGCCCACGTGATTTCCGGGTGGGGCCCACGTGATTTCCGGGTGGGGCCCACGTGATTTCCGGGTGGGGCCCACGTGATTTCCGGGTGGGGCCCACGTGATTTCCGGGTGGGGCCCACGTGATTTCCGGGTGGGGCCCACGTGATTTCCGGGTGGGGCCCACGTGATTTCCGGGTGGGGCCCACGTGATTTCCGGGTGGGGCCCACGTGATTTCCGGGTGGGGCCCACGTGATTTCCGGGTGGGGCCCACGTGATTTCCGGGTGGGGCCCACGTGATTTCCGGGTGGGGCCCACGTGATTTCCGGGTGGGGCCCACGTGATTTCCGGGTGGGGCCCACGTGATTTCCGGGTGGGGCCCACGTGATTTCCCCGTGGGGCCCACGTGATTTCCCCTGGGGGCCCACGTGATTTCCGGGTGGGGCCCACGTGATTTCCGGGTGGGGCCCACGTGATTTCCGGGTGGGGCCCACGTGATTTCCCGGTGGGGCCCACGTGATTTCCCCTGGGGGCCCACGTGATTTCCGGGTGGGGCCCACGTTATTTCCGGGTGGGGCCCACGTGATTTCCGGGTGGGGCCCACGTGATATCCGGGTGGGGCCCACGTGATTTCCCCTGGGGGCCCACGTGATTTCCGGGTGGGGCCCACGTGATTTCCGGGTGGGGCCCACGTGATTTCCGGGTGGGGCCCACGTGATTTCCGGGTGGGGCCCACGTGATTTCCGGGTGGGGCCCACGTGATTTCCGGGTGGGCCCCACGTGATTTCCGGGTGGGGCCCACGTGATTTCCGGGTGGGGCCCACGTGATTTCCGGGTGGGGCCCACGTGATTTTCGGGTGGGGCCCACGTGATTTCCGGGTGGGGCCCACGTGATTTCCGGGTGGGGCCCACGTGATTTCCGGGTGGGGCCCACGTGATTTCCGGGTGGGGCCCACGTGATTTCCGGGTGGGGCCCACGTGATTTCCGGGTGGGGCCCACGTGATTTCCGGGTGGGGCCCACGTGATTTCCGGGTGGGGCCCAAGTGATTTCCGGGTGGGGCCCACGTGATTTCCGGGTGGGGCCACGTGATTTCCCCGTGGGGCCCACGTGATTTCCCCGTGGGGCCCACGTGATTTCCGGGTGGGGCCCACGTGATTTCCCCGTGGGGCCCACGTGATTTCCGGGTGGGGCCCACGTGATTTCCGGGTGGGGCCCACGTGATTTCCGGGTGGGGCCCACGTGATTTCCGGGTGGGGCCCACGTGATTTCCGGGTGGGGCCCACGTGATTTCCGGGTGGGGCCCACGTGATTTCCGGGTGGGGCCCACGTGATTTCCCCTGGGGGCCCACGTGATTTCCGGGTAGGGCCCACGTGATTTCCGGGTGGGGCCCACGTGATTTCCGGGTGGGGCCCACGTGATTTCCGGGTGGGGCCCACGTGATTTCCGGGTGGGGCCCACGTGATTTCCGGGTGGGGCCCACGTGATTTCCGGGTGGGGCCCACGTGATTTCCGGGTGGGGCCCACGTGATTTCCCCGTGGGGCCCACGTGATTTCCGGGTGGGCCCCACGTGATTTCCGGGTGGGGCCCACGTGATTTTTGGGTGGGGCCCACGTGATTTCCGGGTGGGGCCCACGTGATTTCCGGGTGGGGCCCACGTGATTTCCGGGTGGGGCCCACGTGATTTCCCCGTGGGGCCCACGTGATTTCCGGGTGGGGCCCACGTGATTTCCGGGTGGGGCCCACGTGATTTCCGGGTGGGGCCCACGTGATTTCCCCTGGGGGCCCACGTCATTTCCGGGTGGGGCCCACGTGATTTCCGGGTGGGGCCCACGTGATTTCCGGGTGGGGCCCACGTGATTTCCGGGTGGGGCCCACGTGATTTCCGGGTGGGGCCCACGTGATTTCCGGGTGGGGCCCACGTGATTTCCCCGTGGGGCCCACGTGATTTCCCCGTGGGGCCCACGTGATTTCCGGGTGGGGCCCACGTGATTTCCGGGTGGGGCCCACGTGATTTCCGGGTGGGGCCCACGTGATTTCCGGGTGGGGCCCACGTGATTTCCGGGTGGGGCCCACGTGATTTCCCCTGGGGGCCCACGTGATTTCCGGGTGGGGCCCACGTGATTTCCGGGTGGGGCCCACGTGATTTCCGGGTGGGGCCCACGTGATTTCCGGGTGGGGCCCACGTGATTTCCGGGTGGGGCCCACGTGATTTCCGGGTGGGCCCCACGTGATTTCCGGGTGGGGCCCACGTGATTTCCGGGTGGGGCCCACGTGATTTCCGGGTGGGGCCCACGTGATTTCCGGGTGGGGCCCACGTGATTTCCGGGTGGGGCCCACGTGATTTCCGGGTGGGGCCCACGTGATTTCCGGGTGGGGCCCACGTGATTTCCGGGTGGGGCCCACGTGATTTCCCCTGGGGGCCCACGTGATTTCCGGGTGGGGCCCACGTGATTTCCGGGTGGGGCCCACGTGATTTCCGGGTGGGGCCCACGTGATTTCCGGGTGGGGCCCACGTGATTTCCGGGTGGGGCCCACGTATTTCCGGGTGGGGCCCACGTGATTTCCCCTGGGGGCCCACGTGATTTCCGGGTGGGGCCCACGTGATTTCCGGGTGGGGCCCACGTGATTTCCGGGTGGGGCCCACGTGATTTCCGGGTGTGGGGCCCACGTGATTTCCGGGTGGGGCCCACGTGATTTCCGGGTGGGCCCCACGTGATTTCCGGGTGGGGCCCACGTGATTTCCGGGTGGGGCCCACGTGATTTCCGGGTGGGGCCCACGTGATTTCCGGGTGGGGCCCACGTGATTTCCGGGTGGGGCCCACGTGATTTCCGGGTGGGGCCCACGTGATTTCCGGGTGGGGCCCACGTGATTTCCGGGTGGGGCCCACGTGATTTCCCCTGGGGGCCCACGTGATTTCCGGGTGGGGCCCACGTGATTTCCGGGTGGGGCCCACGTGATTTCCGGGTGGGGCCCACGTGATTTCCGGGTGGGGCCCACGTGATTTCCGGGTGGGGCCCACGTATTTCCGGGTGGGGCCCACGTGATTTCCGGGTGGGGCCCACGTGATTTCCGGGTGGGGCCCACGTGATTTCCGGGTGGGGCCCACGTGATTTCCGGGTGGGGCCCACGTGATTTCCCCGTGGGGCCCACGTGATTTCCGGGTGGGGCCCACGTGATTTCCGGGTGGGGCCGACGTGATTTCCGGGTGGGGCCCACGTGATTTCCGGGTGGGGCCCACGTGATTTCCGGGTGGGGCCCACGTGATTTCCGGGTGGGGCCCACGTGATTTCCGGGTGGGGCCCACGTGATTTCCGGGTGGGGCCCACGTGATTTCCGGGTGGGGCCCACGTGATTTCCGGGTGGGGCCCACGTGATTTCCGGGTGGGGCCACGTGATTTCCCCGTGGGGCCCACGTGATTTCCCCGTGGGGCCCACGTGATTTCCGGGTGGGGCCCACGTGATTTCCCCGTGGGCCCACGTGATTTCCGGGTGGGGCCCACGTGATTTCCGGGTGGGGCCCACGTGATTTCCGGGTGGGGCCCACGTGATTTCCGGGTGGGGCCCACGTGATTTCCGGGTGGGGCCCACGTGATTTCCGGGTGGGGCCCACGTGATTTCCGGGTGGGGCCCACGTGATTTCCCCTGGGGGCCCACGTGATTTCCGGGTGGGGCCCACGTGATTTCCGGGTGGGGCCCACGTGATTTCCGGGTGGGGCCCACGTGATTTCCGGGTGGGGCCCACGTGATTTCCGGGTGGGGCCCACGTGATTTCCGGGTGGGGCCCACGTGATTTCCGGGTGGGGCCCACGTGATTTCCGGGTGGGGCCCACGTGATTTCCCCGTGGGGCCCACGTGATTTCCGGGTGGGCCCCACGTGATTTCCGGGTGGGGCCCACGTGATTTTTGGGTGGGGCCCACGTGATTTCCGGGTGGGGCCCACGTGATTTCCGGGTGGGGCCCTCGTGATTTCCGGGTGGGGCCCACGTGATTTCCCCGTGGGGCCCACGTGATTTCCGGGTGGGGCCCACGTGATTTCCGGGTGGGGCCCACGTGATTTCCGGGTGGGGCCCACGTGATTTCCCCTGGGGGCCCACGTCATTTCCGGGTGGGGCCCACGTGATTTCCGGGTGGGGCCCACGTGATTTCCGGGTGGGGCCCACGTGATTTCCGGGTGGGGCCCACGTGATTTCCGGGTGGGGCCCACGTGATTTCCGGGTGGGGCCCACGTGATTTCCCCGTGGGGCCCACGTGATTTCCCCGTGGGGCCCACGTGATTTCCGGGTGGGGCCCACGTGATTTCCGGGTGGGGCCCACGTGATTTCCGGGTGGGGCCCACGTGATTTCCGGGTGGGGCCCACGTGATTTCCCCTGGGGGCCCACGTGATTTCCGGGTGGGGCCCACGTGATTTCCGGGTGGGTCCCACGTGATTTCCGGGTGGGGCCCACGTGATTTCCGGGTGGGGCCCACGTGATTTCCGGGTGGGGCACACGTGATTTCCGGGTGGGGCCCACGTGATTTCCGGGTGGGGCCCACGTGATTTCCGGGTGGGGCCCACGTGATTTCCGGGTGGGGCCCACGTGATTTCCGGGTGGGGCCCACGTGATTTCCGGGTGGGGCCCACGTGATTTCCGGGTGGGGCCCACGTGATTTCCGGGTGGGGCCCACGTGATTTCCGGGTGGGGCCCACGTGATTTCCGGGTGGGGCCCACGTGATTTCCGGGTGGGGCCCACGTGATTTCCGGGTGGGGCCCACGTGATTTCCCCGTGGGGCCCATGTGATTTCCCCGTGGGGCCCACGTGATTTCCGGGTGGGGCCCACGTGATTTCCGGGTGGGGCCCACGTGATTTCCGGGTGGGGCCCACGTGATTTCCCGTGGGGCCCACGTGATTTCCCCGTGGGGCCCACGTGATTTCCCCTGGGGGCCCACGTGATTTCCGGGTGGGGCCCACGTGATTTCCGGGTGGGGCCCACGTGATTTCCGGGTGGGGCCCACGTGATTTCCGGGTGGGGCCCACGTGATTTCCCCTGGGGGCCCACGTGATTTCCGGGTGGGGCCCACGTTATTTCCGGGTGGGGCCCACGTGATTTCCGGGTGGGGCCCACGTGATATCCGGGTGGGGCCCACGTGATTTCCCCTGGGGGCCCACGTTATTTCCGGGTGGGGCCCACGTGATTTCCGGGTGGGGCCCACGTGATTTCCGGGTGGGGCCCACGTGATTTCCGGGTGTGGCCCACGTGATTTCCGGGTGGGGCCCACGTGATTTCCGGGTGGGCCCCACGTGATTTCCGGGTGGGGCCCACGTGATTTCCGGGTGGGGCCCACGTGATTTCCGGATGGGGCCCACGTGATTTCCGGGTGGGGCCCACGTGATTTCCGGGTGGGGCCCACGTGATTTCCGGGTGGGGCCCACGTGATTTCCGGGTGGGGCCCACGTGATTTCCCCTGGGGGCCCACGTGATTTCCGGGTGGGGCCCACGTGATTTCCGGGTGGGGCCCACGTGATTTCCGGGTGGGGCCCACGTGATTTCCGGGTGGGGCCCACGTGATTTCCGGGTGGGGCCCACGTGATTTCCGGGTGGGGCCCACGTGATTTCCGGGTGGGGCCCACGTGATTTCCGGGTGGGGCCCACGTGATTTCCGGGTGGGGCCCACGTGATTTCCGGGTGGGGCCCACGTGATTTCCGGGTGGGGCCCACGTGATTTCCGGGTGGGGCCCACGTGATTTCCGGGTGGGGCCCACGTGATTTCCGGGTGGGGCCCACGTGATTTCCGGGTGGGGCCCACGTGATTTCCGGGTGGGGCCCACGTCATTTCCGGGTGGGGCCCACGTGATTTCCGGGTGGGGCCCACGTGATTTCCCCGTGGGGCCCACGTGATTTCCGGGGGGGGCCCACGTGATTTCCGGGTGGGGCCCACGTGATTTCCGGGTGGGCCCACGTGATTTCCCCGTGGGGCCCACGTGATTTCCCCTGGGGGCCCACGTGATTTCCGGGTGGGGCCCACGTGATTTCCGGGTGGGGCCCACGTGATTTCCGGGTGGGGCCCACGTGATTTCCCGGTGGGGCCCACGTGATTTCCCCTGGGGGCCCACGTGATTTCCGGGTGGGGCCCACGTTATTTCCGGGTGGGGCCCACGTGATTTCCGGGTGGGGACCACGTGATATCCGGGTGGGGCCCACGTGATTTCCCCTGGGGGCCCACGTGATTTCCGGGTGGGGCCCACGTGATTTCCGGGTGGGGCCCACGTGATTTCCGGGTGGGGCCCACGTGATTTCCGGGTGGGGCCCACGTGATTTCCCCGTGGGGCCCATGTGATTTCCCCGTGGGGCCCACGTGATTTCCGGGTGGGGCCCACGTGATTTCCGGGTGGGGCCCACGTGATTTCCGGGTGGGGCCCACGTGATTTCCCGTGGGGCCCACGTGATTTCCCCGTGGGGCCCACGTGATTTCCCCTGGGGGCCCACGTGATTTCCGGGTGGGGCCCACGTGATTTCCGGGTGGGGCCCACGTGATTTCCGGGTGGGGCCCACGTGATTTCCGGGTGGGGCCCACGTGATTTCCCCTGGGGGCCCACGTGATTTCCGGGTGGGGCCCACGTTATTTCCGGGTGGGGCCCACGTGATTTCCGGGTGGGGCCCACGTGATATCCGGGTGGGGCCCACGTGATTTCCCCTGGGGGCCCACGTTATTTCCGGGTGGGGCCCACGTGATTTCCGGGTGGGGCCCACGTGATTTCCGGGTGGGGCCCACGTGATTTCCGGGTGTGGCCCACGTGATTTCCGGGTGGGGCCCACGTGATTTCCGGGTGGGCCCCACGTGATTTCCGGGTGGGGCCCACGTGATTTCCGGGTGGGGCCCACGTGATTTCCGGATGGGGCCCACGTGATTTCCGGGTGGGGCCCACGTGATTTCCGGGTGGGGCCCACGTGATTTCCGGGTGGGGCCCACGTGATTTCCGGGTGGGGCCCACGTGATTTCCCCTGGGGGCCCACGTGATTTCCGGGTGGGGCCCACGTGATTTCCGGGTGGGGCCCACGTGATTTCCGGGTGGGGCCCACGTGATTTCCGGGTGGGGCCCACGTGATTTCCGGGTGGGGCCCACGTGATTTCCGGGTGGGGCCCACGTGATTTCCGGGTGGGGCCCACGTGATTTCCGGGTGGGGCCCACGTGATTTCCGGGTGGGGCCCACGTGATTTCCGGGTGGGGCCCACGTGATTTCCGGGTGGGGCCCACGTGATTTCCGGGTGGGGCCCACGTGATTTCCGGGTGGGGCCCACGTGATTTCCGGGTGGGGCCCACGTGATTTCCGGGTGGGGCCCACGTGATTTCCGGGTGGGGCCCACGTGATTTCCGGGTGGGGCCCACGTGATTTCCGGGTGGGGCCCACGTGATTTCCCCGTGGGGCCCACGTGATTTCCCCGTGGGGCCCACGTGATTTCCGGGTGGGGCCCACGTGATTTCCGGGTGGGGCCCACGTGATTTCCGGGTGGGGCCCACGTGATTTCCCGTGGGGCCCACGTGATTTCCCCGTGGGGCCCACGTGATTTCCCCTGGGGGCCCACGTGATTTCCGGGTGGGGCCCACGTGATTTCCGGGTGGGGCCCACGTGATTTCCGGGTGGGGCCCACGTGATTTCCGGGTGGGGCCCACGTGATTTCCCCTGGGGGCCCACGTGATTTCCGGGTGGGGCCCACGTTATTTCCGGGTGGGGCCCACGTGATTTCCGGGTGGGGCCCACGTGATATCCGGGTGGGGCCCACGTGATTTCCCCTGGGGGCCCACGTGATTTCCGGGTGGGGCCCACGTGATTTCCGGGTGGGGCCCACGTGATTTCCGGGTGGGGCCCACGTGATTTCCGGGTGGGGCCCACGTGATTCCGGGTGGGGCCCACGTGATTTCCGGGTGGGCCCCACGTGATTTCCGGGTGGGGCCCACGTGATTTCCGGGTGGGGCCCACGTGATTTCCGGATGGGGCCCACGTGATTTCCGGGTGGGGCCCACGTGATTTCCGGGTGGGGCCCACGTGATTTCCGGGTGGGGCCCACGTGATTTCCGGGTGGGGCCCACGTGATTTCCGGGTGGGGCCCACGTGATTTCCCCTGGGGGCCCACGTGATTTCCGGGTGGGGCCCACGTGATTTCCGGGTGGGGCCCACGTGATTTCCGGGTGGGGCCCACGTGATTTCCGGGTGGGGCCCACGTGATTTCCGGGTGGGGCCCACGTATTTCCGGGTGGGGCCCACGTGATTTCCGGGTGGGGCCCACGTGATTTCCGGGTGGGGCCCACGTGATTTCCGGGTGGGGCCCACGTGATTTCCGGGTGGGGCCCACGTGATTTCCGGGTGGGGCCCACGTGATTTCCGGGTGGGGCCCACGTGATTTCCGGGTGGGGCCCACGTGATTTCCCAGTGGGGCCCACGTGATTTCCGGGTGGGGCCCACGTGATTTCCGGGTGGGGCCCACGTGATTTCCGGGTGGGGCCCACGTGATATCCGGGTGGGGCCCACGTGATTTCCCCTGGGGGCCCACGTGATTTCCGGGGGGGGCCCTCGTGATTTCCGGGTGGGGCCCACGTGATTTCCGGGTGGGCCCCACGTGATTTCCGGGTGGGGCCCACGTGATTTCCGGGTGGGGCCCACGTGATTTCCGGGTGGGGCCCACGTGATTTCCGGGTGGGGCCCACGTGATTTCCGGGTGGGGCCCACGTGATTTCCGGGAGGGGCCCACGTGATTTCCGGGTGGGGCCCACGTGATTTCCGGGTGGGGCCCACGTGATTTCCGGGTGGGGCCCACGTGATTTCCGGGTGGGGCCCACGTGATTTCCCCGTGGGGCCCACGTGATTTCCGGGTGGGGCCCACGTGATTTCTGGGTGGGGCCCACGTGATTTCCGGGTGGGGCCCACGTGATTTCCCCGTGGGGCCCACGTGATTTCCCCGTGGGGCCCACGTGATTTCCCCGTGGGGCCCACGTGATTTCCCCGTGGGGCCCACGTGATTTCCCCGTGGGGCCCACGTGATTTCCGGGTGGGGCCCACGTGATTTCCGGGTGGGGCCCACGTGATTTCCGGGTGGGGCCCACGTGATTTCCGGGTGGGGCCCACGTGATTTCCCCTGGGGGCCCACGAGATTTCCGGGTGGTGCCCACGTGATTTCCGGGTGGGGCCCACGTGATTTCCGGGTGGGGCCCACGTGATTTCCGGGTGGGGCCCACGTGATTTCCGGGTGGGGCCCACGTGATTTCCGGGTGGGGCCCACGTGATTTCCCCTGGGGGTCCACGTGATTTCCGTGTGGGGCCCACGTGATTTCAGGGTGGGGCCCACGTGATTTCAGGGTGGGGCCCACGTGATATCCGGGTGGGGCCCACGTGATTTCCGGGTGGGGCCCACGTGATTTCCCCGTGGGGCCCACGTGATTTCCCCGTGGGGCCCACGTGATTTCCGGGTGGGGCCCACGTGATTTCCGGGTGGGGCCCACATGATTTCCGGGTGGGGCCCACGTGATTTCCGGGTGGGGCCCACGTGATTTCCCCGTGGGGCCCACGTGATTTCCGGGTGGGGCCCACGTGATTTCCTTGTGGGGCCCACGTGATTTCACCTGGGGGCCCACGTGATTTCCGGGTGGTGCCCACGTGATTTCCGGGTGGGGCCCACGTGATTTCCGGGTGGGGCCCACGTGATTTCCGGGTGGGGCCCACGTGATTTCCGGGTGGGGCCCACGTGATTTCCGGGTGGGGCCCACGTGATTTCCGGGTGGGGCCCACGTGATTTCCGGGTGGGGCCCACGTGATTTCAGGGTGGGGCCCACGTGATTTCCTTGTGGGGCCCACGTGATTTCACCTGGGGGCCCACGTGATTTCCGGGTGGTGCCCACATGATTTCCGGGTGGGGCCCACGTGATTTCCGGGTGGGGCCCACGTGATTTCCGGGTGGGGCCCACGTGATTTCCGGGTGGGGCCCACGTGATTTCCGGGTGGGGCCCACGTGATTTCCGGGTGGGGCTCACGTGATTTCCCCGTGGGGCCCACGTGATTTCCGGGTGGGGCGCACGTGATTTCCGGGTGGGGCCCACGTGATTTCCGGGTGGGGCCCACGTGATTTCCGGGTGGGGCCCACGTGATTTCCCCGTGGGGCCCACGTGATTTCCGGATGGGGCCCACGTGATTTCCGGGTGGGGCCCACGTGATTTCCGGGTGGGGCCCACGTGATTTCCGGGTGGGGCCCACGTGATTTCCCCTGGGGGCCCACGTGATTTCCCCGTGGGGCCCACGTGATTTCCCCGTGGGGCCCACGTGATTTCCGGGTGGGGCGCACGTGATTTCCGGGTGGGGCCCACGTGATTTCCGGGTGGGGCCCACGTGATTTCCGGGTGGGGCCGACGTGATTTCCCCGTGGGGCCCACGTGATTTCCCCGTGGGGCCCACGTGATTTCCGGGTGGGGCCCACGTGATTTCCGGGTGGGGCCCACGTGATTTCCGGGTGGGGCCCACGTGATTTCCGGGTGGGGCCCACGTGATTTCCCCGTGGGGCCCACGTGATTTCCCCGTGGGGCCCACGTGATTTCCGGGTGGGGCGCACGTGATTTCCGGGTGGGGCCCACGTGATTTCCGGGTGGGGCCCACGTGATTTCCGGGTGGGGCCCACGTGATTTCCGGGTGGGGCCCACGTGATTTCCGGGTGGGGCCCACGTGATTTCCGGGTGGGGCCCACGTGATTTCCGGGTGGGGCCCACGTGATTTCCGGGTGGGGCCCACGTGATTTCCGGGTGGGGCCCTCGTGATTTCCCCGTGGGGCCCACGTGATTTCCGGGTGGGGCCCACGTGATTTCCCCGTGGGGCCCACGTGATTTCCGGGTGGGGCGCACGTGATTTCCGGGTGGGGCGCACGTGATTTCCGGGTGGGGCCCACGTGATTTCCGGGTGGGGCCCACGTGATTTCCGGGTGGGGCCCACGTGATTTCCGGGTGGGGCCCACGTGATTTCCGGGTGGGGCCCACGTGATTTCCGGGTGGGGCCCACGTGATTTCCGGGTGGGGCCCACGTGATTTCCGGGTGGGGCCCACGTGATTTCCGGGTGGGGCCCACGTGATTTCCCCTGGGGGCCCACGTGATTTCCGGGAGGGGCCCACGTGATTTCCGGGTGGGGCCCACGTGATTTCCGGGTGGGGCCCACGTAATTTCCGGGTGGGGACCACGTGATTTCCCCGTGGGGCCCACGTGATTTCCCCGTGGGGCCCACGTGATTTCCCCGTGGGGCCCACGTGATTTCCCCGTGGGGCCCACGTGATTTCCGGGTGGGGCCCACGTGATTTCCGGGTGGGGCCCACGTGATTTCCGGGTGGGGCCCACATGATTTCCGGGTGGGGCCCACGTGATTTCCCCTGGGGGCCCACGAGATTTCCGGGTGGTGCCAACGTGATTTCCGGGTGGGGCCCACGTGATTTCCGGGTGGGGCCCACGTGATTTCCGGGTGGGGCCCACGTGATTTCCGGGTGGGGCCCACGTGATTTCCGGGTGGGGCCCACGTGATTTCCGGGTGGGGCCCACGTGATTTCCGGGTGGGGCCCACGTGATTTCCCCGTGGGGCCCACGTGATTTCCGGGTGGGGCCCACGTGATTTCCGGGTGGGGCCCACGTGATTTCCGGGTGGGGCCCACGTGATTTCCGGGTGGGGCCCACGTGATTTCCGGGTGGGCCCCACGTGATTTCCGGGTGGGGCCCACGTGATTTCCGGGTGGGGCCCACGTGATTTCCGGGTGGGGCCCACGTGATTTCCGGGTGGGGCCCACGTGATTTCCGGGTGGGGCACACGTGATTTCCGGGTGGGGCCCACGTGATTTCCGGGTGGGGCCCACGTGATTTCCCCTGGGGGCCCACGTGATTTCCGGGTGGGGCCCACGTGATTTCCGGGTGGGGCCCACGTGATTTCCGGGTGGGGCCCACGTGATTTCCGGGTGGGGCCCACGTGACTTCCGGGTGGGGCCCACGTGACTTCCGGGTTGGGCCCACGTGATTTCCGGGTGGGGCCCACGTGATTTCCCCGTGGGGCCCACGTGATTTCCCCGTGGGGCCCACGTGATTTCCCCGTGGGGCCCACGTGATTTCCGGGTGGGGCCCACGTGATTTCCGGGTGGGGCCCACGTGATTTCCGGGTGGGGCCCACGTGATTTCCGGGTGGGGCCCACGTGATTTCCGGGTGGGGCCCACGTGATTTCCGGGTGGGGCCCACGTGATTTCCGGGTTGGGCCCACGTGATTTCCGGGTGGGGCCCACGTGATTTCCGGGTGGGGCCCACGTGATTTCCGGGTGGGGCCCACGTGATTTCCGGGTGGGGCCCACGTGATTTCCGGGTGGGGCCCACGTGATTTCCCCTGGGGGCCCACGTGATTTCCGGGTGGGGCCCACGATTTCCGGGTGGGGCCCACGTGATTTCCCCGTGGGGCCCACGTGATTTCCGGGTGGGGCCCACGTGATTTCCGGGTGGGGCCCACGTGATTTCCGGGTGGGGCCCACGTGATTTCCGGGTGGGGCCCACGTGATTTCCCCTGGGGGCCCACGTGATTTCCGGGTGGGGCCCACGTGATTTCCGGGTGGGGCCCACGTGATTTCCGGGTGGGGCCCACGTGATTTCCGGGTGGGGCCCACGTGATTTCCGGGTGGGGCCCACGTGATTCCCGGGTGGGGCCCACGTGATTTCCGGTTGGGGCCCACGTGATTTCCGGATGGGGCCCACGTGATTTCCGGGTGGGGCCCACGTGATTTCCGGGTGGGGCCCTCGTGATTTCCCCGTGGGGCCCACGTGATTTCCGGGTGGGGCCCACGTGATTTCCCCGTGGGGCCCACGTGATTTCCTGGTGGGGCCCACGTGATTTCCGGGTGGGGCCCACGTGATTTCCGGGTGGGGCCCACGTGATTTCCCCGTGGGGCCCACGTGATTTCCGGGTGGGGCCCACGTGATTTCCGGGTGGGGCCCACGTGATTTCCGGGTGGGGCCCACGTGATTTCCCCTGGGGGCCCACGTGATTTCCGGGTGGGGCCCACGTGATTTCCGGGTGGGGCCCACGTGATTTCCGGGTGGGGCCCACGTGATTTCCGGGTGGGGCCACGTGATTTCCGGGTGGGGCCCACGTGATATCCGGGTGGGGCCCACGTGATTTCCCCTGGGGGCCCACGTGATTTCCGGGTGGGGCCCACGTGATTTCCGGGTGGGGCCCACGTGATTTCCGGGTGGGGCCCACGTGATTTCCGGGTGGGGCCCACGTGATTTCCCCGTGGGGCCCACGTGATTTGCGGGTGGGCCCCACGTGATTTCCGGGTGGGGCCCACGTGATTTCCGGGTGGGGCCCACGTGATTTCCGGATGGGGCCCACGTGATTTCCGGGTGGGGCCCACGTGATTTCCGGGTGGGGCCCACGTGATTTCCGGGTGGGGCCCACGTGATTTCCGGGTGGGGCCCACGTGATTTCCGGGTGGGGCCCACGTGATTTCCGGGTGGGGCCCACGTGATTTCCGGGTGGGGCCCACGTGATTTCCGGGTGGGCCCCACGTGATTTCCGGGTGGGGCCCACGTGATTTCCGGGTGGGGCCCACGTGATTTCCGGGTGGGCCCCACGTGATTTCCGGGTGGGGCCCACGTGATTTCCGGGTGGGGCCCACGTGATTTCCGGGTGGGGCCCACGTGATTTCCGGGTGGGGCCCACGTGATTTCCGGGTGGGGCCCACGTGATTTCCGGGTGGGGCCCACGTGATTTCCCCGTGGGGCCCACGTGATTTGCGGGTGGGGCCCACGTGATTTCCGGGTGGGGCCCACGTGATTTCCGGGTGGGGCCCACGTGATTTCCGGGTGGGGCCACGTGATTTCCCCGTGGGGCCCACGTGATTTCCCCGTGGGGCCCACGTGATTTCCGGGTGGGGCCCACGTGATTTCCCCGTGGGGCCCACGTGATTTCCGGGTGGGGCCCACGTGATTTCCGGGTGGGGCCCACGTGATTTCCGGGTGGGGCCCACGTGATTTCCGGGTGGGGCCCACGTGATTTCCGGGTGGGGCCCACGTGATTTCCGGGTGGGGCCCACGTGATTTCCGGGTGGGGCCCACGTGATTTCCCCTGGGGGCCCACGTGATTTCCGGGTAGGGCCCACGTGATTTCCGGGTGGGGCCCACGTGATTTCCGGGTGGGGCCCACGTGATTTCCGGGTGGGGCCCACGTGATTTCCGGGTGGGGCCCACGTGATTTCCGGGTGGGGCCCACGTGATTTCCGGGTGGGGCCCACGTGATTTCCGTGTGGGGCCCACGTGATTTCCCCGTGGGGCCCACGTGATTTCCGGGTGGGCCCCCCGTGATTTCCGGGTGGGGCCCAC
Organism: Ovis canadensis; assembly: GCF_042477335.2. Taxonomy (NCBI): domain Eukaryota; kingdom Metazoa; phylum Chordata; class Mammalia; order Artiodactyla; family Bovidae; genus Ovis; species Ovis canadensis. Next base: position 12,665,389 of record NC_091258.1, read on the forward strand.
GTGATTTTTGGGTGGGGCCCACGTGATTTCCGGGTGGGGCCCACGTGATTTCCGGGTGGGGCCCACGTGATTTCCGGGTGGGGCCCACGTGATTTCCGGGTGGGGCCCACGTGATTTCCCCGTGGGGCCCACGTGATTTCCGGGTGGGGCCCACGTGATTTCCGGGTGGGGCCCACGTGATTTCCGGGTGGGGCCCACGTGATTTCCGGGTGGGGCCCACGTGATTTCCGGGTGGGGCCCACGTGATTTCCGGGTGGGGCCCACGTGATTTCCGGGTGGGGCCCACGTGATTTCCCCGTGGGCCCCACGTGATTTCCCCGTGGGGCCCACGTGATTTCCGGGTGGGGCCCACGTGATTTCCGGGTGGGGCCCACGTGATTTCCGGGTGGGGCCCACGTGATTTCCGGCTGGGGCCCACGTGATTTCCGGCTGGGGCCCACGTGATTTCCGGGTGGGGCCCACGTGATTTCCGGGTGGGGCCCACGTGATTTCCGGGTGGGGCCCACGTGATTTCCCCTGGGGGCCCACGTGATTTCCGGGTGGGGCCCACGTGATTTCCGGGTGGGCCCACGTGATATCCAGGTGGGGCCCACGTGATTTCCCCTGGGGGCCCACGTGATTTCCGGGTGGGGCCCACGTGATTTCCGGGTGGGGCCCACGTGATTTCCGGGTGGGGCCCACGTGATTTCCGGGTGGGGCCCACGTGATTTCCCCGTGGGGCCCACGTGATTTCCGGGTGGGCCCCACGTGATTTCCGGGTGGGGCCCACGTGATTTCCGGGTGGGGCCCACGTGATTTCCGGGTGGGGCCCACGTGATTTCCGGGTGGGGCCCACGTGATTTCCCCTGGGGGCCCACGTGATTTCCGGGTAGGGCCCACGTGATTTCCGGGTGGGGCCCACGTGATTTCCGGGTGGGGCCCACGTGATTTCCGGGTGGGGCCCACGTGATTTCCCCGTGGGGCCCACGTGATTTCCGGGTGGGGCCCATGTGATTTCCGGGTCGGGCCCACGTGATTTCCGGGTGGGGCCCACGTGATTTCCGGGTGGGGCCCACGTGATTTCCCCGAGGGGCCCACGTGATTTCCGGGTGGGGCCCACGTGATTTCCGTGTGGGGCCCACGTGATTTCCGGGTGGGGCCCACGTGATTTCCGGGTGGGGCCCACGTGATTTCCGGGTGGGGCCCACGTGATTTCCGGGTGGGGCCCACGTGATTTCCGGGTGGGGCCCACGTGATTTCCCCGTGGGGCCCACGTGATTTCCGGGTGGGGCCCACGTGATTTCCGGGTGGGGCCCATGTGATTTCCGGGTCGGGCCCACGTGATTTCCGGGTGGGGCCCACGTGATTTCCGGGTGGGGCCCACGTGATTTCCGGGTGGGGCCCACGTGATTTCCGGGTGGGGCCCACGTGATTTCCGGGTGGGGCCCACGTGATTTCCGGGTGGGGCCCACGTGATTTCCCCGTGGGGCCCACGTGATTTCCGGGTGGGGCCCACGTGATTTCCGGGTGGGCCCCACGTGATTTCCGGGTGGGGCCCACGTGATTTCCGGGTGGGGCCCACGTGATTTCCGGGTGGGGCCCACGTGATTTCCCCGTGGGGCCCACGTGATTTCCCCGGTGGGGCCCACGTGATTTCCGGGTGGGGCCCACGTGATTTCCGGGTGGGGCCCACGTGATTTCCGGGTGGGGCCCACGTGATTTCCCCGTGGGGCCCACGTGATTTCCGGGTAGGGCCCACGTGATTTCCCCGTGGGGCCCACGTGATTTCCGGGTGGGGCCCACGTGATTTCCGGGTGGGGCCCACGTGATTTCCGGGTGGGGCCCACGTGATTTCCGGGTGGGGCCCACGTGATTTCCGGGTGGGGCCCACGTGATTTCCGGGTGGGGCCCACGTGATTTCCGGGTGGGGCCCACGTGATTTCCGGGTGGGCCCCACGTGATTTCCGGGTGGGGCCCACGTGATTTCCGGGTGGGGCCCACGTGATTTCCGGGTGGGGCCCACGTGATTTCCGGGTGGGGCCCACGTGATTTTCCCCTGGGGGCCCACGTGATTTCCGGGTGGGGCCCACGTGATTTCCGGGTGGGGCCCACGTGATTTCCGGGTGGGGCCCACGTGATTTCCGGGTGGAGGCCCACGTGATTTCCGGGTGGGGCCCACGTGATTTCCGGGTGGGGCCCACGTGATATCCGGGTGGGGCCCACGTGATTTCCCCTGGGGGCCCACGTGATTTCCGGGTGGGGCCCACGTGATTTCCGGGTGGGGCCCACGTGATTTCCGGGTGGGGCCCACGTGATTTCCGGGTGGGGCCCACGTGATTTCCCCGTGGGGCCCACGTGATTTCAGGGTGGGCCCCACGTGATTTCCGGGTGGGGCCCACGTGATTTCCGGGTGGGGCCCACGTGATTTCCGGGTGGGGCCCACGTGATTTCCGGGTGGGGCCCACGTGATTTCCCCTGGGGGCCCACGTGATTTCCGGGTAGGGCCCACGTGATTTCCGGGTGGGGCCCACGTGATTTCCGGGTGGGGCCCACGTGATTTCCGGGTGGGGCCCACGTGATTTCCCCGTGGGGCCCACGTGATTTCCGGGTGGGGCCCACGTGATTTCCGGGTCGGGCCCACGTGATTTCCGGGTGGGGCCCACGTGATTTCCGGGTGGGGCCCACGTGATTTCCGGGAGGGGCCCACGTGATTTCCGGGTGGCGCCCACGTGATTTCCGCGTGGGGCCGACGTGATTTCCCCGTGGGGCCCACGTGATTTCCGGGTGGGGCCCACGTGATTTCCGGGTGGGGCCCACGTGATTTCCGGGTGGGGCCCACGTGATTTCCGGGTGGGGCCCACGTGATTTCCCCGTGGGGCCCACGTGATTTCCGGGTGGGGCCCACGTGATTTCCGGGTGGGGCCCATGTGATTTCCGGGTCGGGCCCACGTGATTTCCGGGTGGGGCCCACGTGATTTCCGGGTGGGGCCCACGTGATTTCCGGGTGGGGCCCACGTGATTTCCGGGTGGGGCCCACGTGATTTCCGGGTGGGGCCCACGTGATTTCCGGGTGGGGCCCACGTGATTTCCCCGTGGGGCCCACGTGATTTCCGGGTGGGGCCCACGTGATTTCCCCGGGGGGCCCCACGTGATTTCCGGGTGGTGCCCACGTGATTTCCGGGTGGGGCCCACGTGATTTCCGGGTGGGGCCCACGTGATTTCCCCGTGGGGCCCACGTGATTTCCCCGTGGGGCCCACGTGATTTCCGGGTGGGGCCCACGTGATTTCCGGGTGGGGCCCACGTGATTTCCGGGTGGGGCCCACGTGATTTCCCCGTGGGGCCCACGTGATTTCCGGGTGGGGCCCACGTGATTTCCGGGTGGGGCCCACGTGATTTCCGGGTGGGGCCCACGTGATTTCCGGGTGGGGCCCACGTGATTTCCGGGTGGGGCCCACGTGATTTCCGGGTGGGGCCCACGTGATTTCCGGGTGGGCCGCACGTGATTTCCCCGTGGGGCCCACGTGATTTCCCCGTGGGGCCCACGTGATTTCCGGGTGGGGCCCACGTGATTTCCGGGTGGGGCCCACGTGATTTCCGGGTGGGGCCCACGTGATTTCCCGGTGGGGCCCTCGTGATTTCCCCGTGGGGCCCACGTGATTTCCGGGTGGGGCCCACGTGATTTCCGGGTGGGGCCCACGTGATTTCCGGGTGGGGCCCACGTGATTTCCGGGTGGGGCCCACGTGATTTCCCCGTGGGGCCCACGTGATTTCCGGGTGGGACCCACGTGATTTCCCCGAGGGGCCCACGTGATTTCCGGGTGGGGCCCACGTGATTTCCGGGTGGGGCCCACGTGATTTTCCGTGGTGGGGCCCACGTGATTTCCGGGTGGGGCCCACGTGATTTCCGGGTGGGGCCCACGTGATTTCCGGGTGGGGCCCACGTGATTTCCCCGTGGGGCCCACGTGATTTCCGGGTGGGGCCCACGTGATTTCCGGGTGGGGCCCACGTGATTTCCGGGTGGGGCCCACGTGATTTCCGGGTGGGGCCCACGTGATTTCCGGGTGGGGCCCACGTGATTTCCGGGTGGGGCCCACGTGATTTCCCCGTGGGGCCCACGTGATTTCCCCGTGGGGCCCACGTGATTTCCCCGTGGGGCCCACGTGATTTCCCCGTGGGGCCCACGTGATTTCCCCGTGGGGCCCACGTGATTTCCGGGTGGGGCCCACGTGATTTCCGGGTGGGGCCCACGTGATTTCCGGGTGGGGCCCACGTGATTTCCCCTGGGGGCCCACGTGATTTCCGGGTGGGGCCCACGTGATTTCCGGGTGGGGCCCACGTGATTTCCGGGTGGGGCCCACGTGATTTCCGGGTGGGGCCCACGTGATTTCCGGGTGGGGCCCACGTGATTTCCCCGTGGGGCCCACGTGATTTCCGGGTGGGGCCCACGTGATTTCCCCGTGGGGCCCACGTGATTTCCCCGTGGGGCCCACGTGATTTCCGGGTGGGGCCCACGTGATTTCCGGGTGGGGCCCACGTGATTTCCCCGTGGGGCCCACGTGATTTCCCGGGGGGGTCCACGTGATTTCCGTGTGGGGCCCACAAGATTTCCGGGTGGGGCCCACGTGATTTCCCCGTGGGGCCCACGTGATATCCGGGTGGGCCCCACGTGATTTCCGGGTGGGGCCCACGTGATTTCCCCGTGGGGCCCACGTGATTTCCCCGTGGGGCCCACGTGATTTCCGGGTGGGGCCCACGTGATTTCCGGGTGGGGCCCACGTGATTTCCGGGTGGGGCCCAGGTGATTTCCGGGTGGGGCCCACGTGATTTCCGGGTGGGGCCCACGTGATTTCCCCTGGGGGCCCACGTGATTTCCGGGTGGGGCCCACGTGATTTCCGGGTGGGGCCCACGTGATTTCCGGGTGGGGCCCACGTGATTTCCGGGTGGGGCATACGTGATTTCCGGGTGGGGCCCACGTGATTTCCGGGTGGGGCCCACGTGATTTCCCCGTGGGGCCCACGTGATTTCCCCGTGGGCCCCACGTGATTTCCGGGTGGGGCGCACGTGATTTCCGGGTGTGGCCCACGTGATTTCCGGGTGGGGCCCACGTGATTTCCGGGTGGGGCCCACGTGATTTCCGGGTGGGGCCCACGTGATTTCCGGGTGGGGCCCACGTGATTTCCGGGTGGGGCCCACGTGATTTCCGGGTGGGGCCCACGTGATTTCCGGGTGGGGCCCACGTGATTTCCCCTGGGGGCCCACGTGATTTCCCCGTGGGGCCCACGTGATTTCCCCGTGGGGCCCACGTGATTTCCGGGTGGGGCGCACGTGATTTCCGGGTGGGGCCCACGTGATTTCCGGGTGGGGCCCACGTGATTTCCGGGTGGGGCCCACGTGATTTCCCGGGTGGGGCCCACGTGATTTCCGGGTGGGGCCCACGTGATTTCCGGGTGGGGCCCACGTGATTTCCCCGTGGGGCCCACGTGATTTCCCCGTGGGGCCCACGTGATTTCCCCTGGGGGCCCACGTGATTTCCGGGTGGGGCCCACCTGATTTCCGGGTGGGGCCCACGTGATTTCCGGGTGGGGCCCACGTGATATCCGGGTGGGGCCCACGTGATTTCCCCTGGGGGCCCACGTGATTTCCGGGTGGGGCCCACGTGATTTCCGGGTGGGGCCCACGTGATTTCCGGGTGGGGCCCACGTGATTTCCGGGTGGGGCCCACGTGATTTCCGGGTGGGGCCCACGTGATTTCCCCGTGGGGCCCACGTGATTTCCGGGTGGGCCCCACGTGATTTCCGGGTGGGGCCCACGTGATTTCCCCGTGGGGCCCACGTGATTTCCGGATGGGGCCCACGTGATTTCCGGGTGGGGCCCACGTGATTTCCGGGTGGGGCCCACGTGATTTCCGGGTGGGGCCCACGTGATTTCCGGGTGGGGCCCACGTGATTTCCGGGTGGGGCCCACGTGATTTCCCCTGGGGGCCCACGTGATTTCCGGGTGGGGCCCACGTGATTTCCGGGTGGGGCCCACGTGATTTCCGGGTGGGGCCCACGTGATTTCCGGGTGGGGCCCACGTATTTCCGGGTGGGGCCCACGTGATTTCCGGGTGGGGCCCACGTGATTTCCTGGTGGGGCCCACGTGATTTCCGGGTGGGGCCCACGTGATTTCCGGGTGGGGCCCACGTGATTTCCGGGTGGGGCCCACGTGATTTCCGGGTGGGGCCCACGTGATTTCCGGGTGGGGCCCACGTGATTTCCGGGTGGGGCCCACGTGATTTCCCCTGGGGGCCCACGTGATTTCCGGGTGGGGCCCACGTGATTTCCCCTGGGGGCCCACGTGATTTCCGGGTGGGCCCCACGTGATTTCCGGGTGGGGCCCACGTGATTTCCGGGTGGGGCCCACGTGATTTCCGGGTGGGGCCCACGTGATTTCCGGGTGGGGCCCACGTGCTTTCCGGGTGGGGCCCACGTGATTTCCCCGTGGGGCCCACGTGATTTCCGGGTGGGGCCCACGTGATTTCCCCTGGGGGCCCACGTGATTTCCGGGTGGGGCCCACGTGATTTCCGGGTGGGGCCCACGTGATTTCCGGGTGGGGCCCACGTGATTTCCCCGTGGGGCCCACGTGATTTCCGGGTGGGCCCCACGTGATTTCCGGGTGGGGCCCACGTGATTTCCCCGTGGGGCCCACGTGATTTCCGGATGGGGCCCACGTGATTTCCGGGTGGGGCCCACGTGATTTCCGGGTGGGGCCCACGTGATTTCCGGGTGGGGCCCACGTGATTTCCGGGTGGGGCCCACGTGATTTCCGGGTGGGGCCCACGTGATTTCCCCTGGGGGCCCACGTGATTTCCGGGTGGGGCCCACGTGATTTCCGGGTGGGGCCCACGTGATTTCCGGGTGGGGCCCACGTGATTTCCGGGTGGGGCCCACGTGATTTCCCCTGGGGGCCCACGTGATTTCCGGGTGGGGCCCACGTGATTTCCGGGTGGGGCCCACGTGATTTCCGGGTGGGGCCCACGTGATTTCCGGGTGGGGCCCACGTGATTTCCGGGTGGGGCCCACGTGATTTCCGGGTGGGGCCCACGTGATTTCCGGGTGGGGCCCACGTGATTTCCCCTGGGGGCCCACGTGATTTCCGGGTGGGGCCCACGTGATTTCCGGGTGGGGCCCACGTGATTTCCGGGTGGGGCCCACGTGATTTCCGGGTGGGGCCCACGTGATTTCCCCTGGGGGCCCACGTGATTTCCGGGTGGGGCCCACGTGATTTCCGGGTGGGGCCCACGTGATTTCCGGGTGGGGCCCACGTGATATCCGGGTGGGGCCCACGTGATTTCCCCTGGGGGCCCACGTGATTTCCGGGTGGGGCCCACGTGATTTCCGGGTGGGGCCCACGTGATTTCCGGGTGGGGCCCACGTGATTTCCGGGTGGGGCCCACGTGATTTCCCCGTGGGGCCCACGTGATTTCCGGGTGGGCCCCACGTGATTTCCGGGTGGGCCCCACGTGATTTCCGGGTGGGGCCCACGTGATTTCCCCGTGGGGCCCACGTGATTTCCGGATGGGGCCCACGTGATTTCCGGGTGGGGCCCACGTGATTTCCGGGTGGGGCCCACGTGATTTCCGGGTGGGGCCCACGTGATTTCCGGGTGGGGCCCACGTGATTTCCGGGTGGGGCCCACGTGATTTCCCCTGGGGGCCCACGTGATTTCCGGGTGGGGCCCACGTGATTTCCGGGTGGGGCCCACGTGATTTCCGGGTGGGGCCCCCGTGATTTCCGGGTGGGGCCCACGTATTTCCGGGTGGGGCCCACGTGATTTCCGGGTGGGGCCCACGTGATTTCCTGGTGGGGCCCACGTGATTTCCGGGGGGGGCCCACGTGATTTCCGGGTGGGGCCCACGTGATTTCCCCTGGGGGCCCACGTGATTTCCGGGTGGGGCCCACGTGATTTCCGGGTGGGGCCCACGTGATTTCCCCTGGGGGCCCACGTGATTTCCGGGTGGGGCCCACGTGATTTCCCCTGGGGGCCCACGTGATTTCCGGGTGGGCCCCACGTGATTTCCGGGTGGGGCCCACGTGATTTCCGGGTGGGGCCCACGTGATTTCCGGGTGGGGCCCACGTGATTTCCGGGTGGGGCCCACGTGCTTTCCGGGTGGGGCCCACGTGATTTCCCCGTGGGGCCCACGTGATTTCCGGGTGGGGCCCACGTGATTTCCCCTGGGGGCCCACGTGATTTCCGGGTGGGGCCCACGTGATTTCCGGGTGGGGCCCACGTGATTTCCCCGTGGGGCCCACGTGATTTCCGGGTGGGGCCCACGTGATTTCCGGGTGGGGCCCACGTGATTTCCGGGTGGGGCCCACGTGATTTCCGGGTGGGGCCCACGTGATTTCCGGGTGGGGCCCACGTGATTTCCGGGTGGGGCCCACGTGATTTCCGGGTGGGGCCCACGTGATTTCCGGGTGGGGCCCACGTGATTTCCGGGTGGGGCCCACGTGATTTCCCCTGGGGGCCCACGTGATTTCCGGGTGGGGCCCACGTGATTTCCGGGTGGGGCCCACGTGATTTCCGGGTGGGGCCCACGTGATTTCCAGGTGGGGCCGACGTGATTTCCCCGTGGGGCCCACGTGATTTCCCCGTGGGGCCCACGTGATTTCCGGGTGGGGCCCACCTGATTTCCGGGTGGGGCCCACGTGATTTCCGGGTGGGGCCCACGTGATTTCCTTGTGGGGCCCACGTGATTTCCCCTGGGGGCCCACGTGATTTCCGGGTGGTGCCCACGTGATTTCCGGGTGGGGCCCACGTGATTTCCGGGGGGGGCCCACGTGATGTCCGGGTGGGGCCCACGTGATTTCGGGGTGGGGCCCACGTGATTTCCGGGTGGGGCCCACGTGATTTCCGGGTGGGGCCCACGTGATTTCCGGGTGGGGCCACGTGATTTCCCCGTGGGGCCCACGTGATTTCCCCGTGGGGCCCACGTGATTTCCGGGTGGGGCCCACGTGATTTCCGGGTGGGGCCCACGTGATTTCCGGGTGGGGCCCACGTGATTTCCGGGTGGGGCCCACGTGATTTCCGGGTGGGGCCCACGTGATTTCCGGGTGGGGCCCACGTGATTTCCGGGTGGGGCCCACGTGATTTCCGGGTGGGGCCCACGTGATTTCCGGGTGGGGCCCACGTGATTTCCGGGTGGGGCCCACGTGATTTCCGGGTGGGGCCCACGTGATTTCCGGGTGGGGCCCACGTGATTTCCGGGTGGGGCCCACGTGATTTCCGGGTGGGGCCCACGTGATTTCCGGGTGGGGCCCACGTGATTTCCGGGTGGGCCCCACGTGATTTCCGGGTGGGGCCCACGTGATTTTTGGGTGGGGCCCACGTGATTTCCGGGTGGGGCCCATGTGATTTCCGGGTGGGGCCCACGTGATTTCCGGGTGGGGCCCACGTGATTTCCGGGTGGGGCCCATGTGATTTCCCCGTGGGGCCCACGTGATTTCCGGGTGGGGCCCACGTGATTTCCGGGTGGGGCCCACGTGATTTCCGGGTGGGGCCCACGTGATTTCCCCTGGGGGCCCACGTGATTTCCGGGTGGGGCCCACGTGATTTCCGGGTGGGGCCCACGTGATTTCCGGGTGGGGCCCACGTGATTTCCGGGTGGGGCCCACGTGATTTCCGGGTGGGGCCCACGTGATTTCCGGGTGGGGCCCACGTGATTTCCGGGTGGGGCCCACGTGATTTCCGGGTGGGGCCCACGTGATTTCCGGGTGGGGCCCACGTGATTTCCGGGTGGGGCCCACGTGATTTCCGGGTGGGGCCCACGTGATTTCCGGGTGGGGCCCACGTGATTTCCGGGTGGGGCCCACGTGATTTCCGGGTGGGGCCCACGTGATTTCCGGGTGGGCCCCACGTGATTTCCGGGTGGGGCCCACGTGATTTCCGGCTGGGGCCCACGTGATTTCCGGGTGGGGCCCACGTGATTTCCGGGTGGGGCCCACGTGATTTCCGGGTGGGGCCCACGTGATTTCCGGGTGGGGCCCACGTGATTTCCGGGTGGGGCCCACGTGATTTCCGGCTGGGGCCCACGTGATTTCCGGGTGGGGCCCACGTGATTTCCGGGTGGGGCCCACGTGATTTCCGGGTGGGGCCCACGTGATTTCCGGGTGGGCCCCACGTGATTTCCGGGTGGGGCCCACGTGATTTCCGGCTGGGGCCCACGTGATTTCCGGGTGGGGCCCACGTGATTTCCGGGTGGGGCCCACGTGATTTCCGGGTGGGGCCCACGTGATTTCCGGCTGGGGCCCACGTGATTTCCGGGTGGGGCCCACGTGATTTCCGGGTGGGGCCCACGTGATTTCCGGGTGGGGCCCACGTGATTTCCGGGTGGGGCCCACGTGATTTCCGGGTGGGGCCCACGTGATTTCCGGGTGGGGCCCACGTGATTTCCGGGTGGGGCCCACGTGATTTCCCCGTGGGGCCCACGTGATTTCCCCGTGGGGCCCACGTGATTTCCCCGTGGGGCCCACGTGATTTCCGGGTGGGGCCCACGTGATTTCCGGGTGGGGCCCACGTGATTTCCCCTGGGGGCCCACGTGATTTCCGGGTGGGGCCCACGTGATTTCCCCTGGGGGCCCACGTGATTTCCGGGTGGGGCCCACGTTATTTCCGGGTGGGGCCCACGTGATTTCCGGGTGGGGCCCACGTGATATCCGGGTGGGGCCCACGTGATTTCCCCTGGGGGCCCACGTGATTTCCGGGTGGGGCCCACGTGATTTCCGGGTGGGGCCCACGTGATTTCCGGGTGGGGCCCACGTGATTTCCGGCTGGGGCATACGTGATTTCCGGGTGGGGCCCACGTGATTTCCGGGTGGGGCCCACGTGATTTCCCCGTGGGGCCCACGTGATTTCCGGGTGGGCCCCACGTGATTTCCGGGTGGGGCCCACGTGATTTCCGGGTGGGGCCCACGTGATTTCCGGGTGGGGCCCACGTGATTTCCGGGTGGGGCCCACGTGATTTCCGGGTGGGGCCCACGTGATTTCCGGGTGGGGCCCACGTGATTTCCGGGTGGGGCCCACGTGATTTCCGGGTGGGGCCCACGTGATTTCCGGGTGGGGCCCACGTGATTTCCCCTGGGGGCCCACGTGATTTCCGGGTGGGGCCCACGTGATTTCCGGGTGGGGCCCACGTGATTTCCGGGTGGGGCCCACGTGATTTCCGGGTGGGGCCCACGTGATTTCCGGGTGGGGCCCACGTGATTTCCGGGTGGGGCCCACGTGATTTCCCCTGGGGGCCCACGTGATTTCCGGGTGGGGCCCACGTTATTTCCGGGTGGGGCCCACGTGATTTCCGGGTGGGGCCCACGTGATATCCGGGTGGGGCCCACGTGATTTCCCCTGGGGGCCCACGTGATTTCCGGGTGGGGCCCACGTGATTTCCGGGTGGGGCCCACGTGATTTCCGGGTGGGGCCCACGTGATTTCCGGGTGGGCCCCACGTGATTTCCGGGTGGGGCCCACGTGATTTCCGGGTGGGGCCCACGTGATTTCCGGGTGGGGCCCACGTGATTTCCGGGTGGGGCCCACGTGATTTCCGGGTGGGGCCCACGTGATTTCCGGGTGGGGCCCACGTGATTTCCCCTGGGGGCCCACGTGATTTCCGGATGGGGCCCACGTGATTTCCCCTGGGGGCCCACGTGATTTCCGGGTGGGGCCCACGTTATTTCCGGGTGGGGCCCACGTGATTTCCGGGTGGGGCCCACGTGATATCCGGGTGGGGCCCACGTGATTTCCCCTGGGGGCCCACGTGATTTCCGGGTGGGGCCCACGTGATTTCCGGGTGGGGCCCACGTGATTTCCGGGTGGGGCCCACGTGATTTCCGGCTGGGGCATACGTGATTTCCGGGTGGGGCCCACGTGATTTCCGGGTGGGGCCCACGTGATTTCCCCGTGGGGCCCACGTGATTTCCGGGTGGGCCCCACGTGATTTCCGGGTGGGGCCCACGTGATTTCCGGGTGGGGCCCACGTGATTTCCGGGTGGGGCCCACGTGATTTCCGGGTGGGGCCCACGTGATTTCCGGCTGGGGCCCACGTGATTTCCGGGTGGGGCCCACGTGATTTCCGGGTGGGGCCCACGTGATTTCCGGGTGGGGCCCACGTGATTTCCGGGTGGGGCCCACGTGATTTCCGGGTGGGGCCCATGTGATTTCCTGGTGGGGCCCACGTGATTTCCGGGTGGGGCCCACGTGATTTCCGGGTGGGGCCCACGTGATTTCCGGGTGGGGCCCACGTGATTTCCGGGTGGGGCCCACGTGATTTCCGGCTGGGGCATACGTGATTTCCGGGTGGGGCCCACGTGATTTCCGGGTGGGGCCCACGTGATTTCCCCGTGGGGCCCACGTGATTTCCGGGTGGGGCCCACGTGATTTCCGGGTGGGGCCCACGTGATTTCCGGGTGGGGCCCACGTGATTTCCCCTGGGGGCCCACGTGATTTCCGGGTGGGGCCCTCGTGATTTCCGGGTGGGGCCCACGTGATTTCCGGGTGGGGCCCACGTGATTTCCGGGTGGGGCCCACGTGATTTCCGGGTGGGGCCCACGTATTTCTGGGTGGGGCCCACGTGATTTCCGGGTGGGGCCCATGTGATTTCCTGGTGGGGCCCAAGTGATTTCCGGGTGGGGCCCACGTGATTTCCGGGTGGGGCCCACGTGATTTCCGGGTGGGGCCCACGTGATTTCCGGGTGGGGCCCACGTGATTTCCGGGTGGGGCCCACGTGATTTCCCCTGGGGGCCCACGTGATTTCCGGGTGGGGCCCACGTGATTTCCGGGTGGGGCCCACGTGATTTCCGGGTGGGGCCCACGTGATTTCCGGCTGGGGCATACGTGATTTCCGGGTGGGGCCCACGTGATTTCCGGGTGGGGCCCACGTGATTTCCGGGTGGGGCCCACGTGATTTCCGGGTGGGGCCCACGTGATTTCCGGGTGGGGCCCACGTGATTTCCCCTGGGGGCCCACGTGATTTCCGGGTGGGGCCCACGTGATTTCCGGGTGGGGCCCACGTGATTTCCGGGTGGGGCCCACGTGATTTCCGGCTGGGGCATACGTGATTTCCGGGTGGGGCCCACGTGATTTCCGGGTGGGGCCCACGTATTTCCGGGTGGGGCCCACGTGATTTCCGGGTGGGGCCCATGTGATTTCCTGGTGGGGCCCACGTGATTTCCGGGTGGGGCCCACGTGATTTCCGGGTGGGGCCCACGTGATTTCCGGGTGGGGCCCACGTGATTTCCGGGTGGGGCCCACGTGATTTCCGGGTGGGGCCCACGTGATTTCCCCTGGGGGCCCACGTGATTTCCGGGTGGGGCCCACGTGATTTCCGGGTGGGGCCCACGTGATTTCCGGGTGGGGCCCACGTGATTTCCGGCTGGGGCATACGTGATTTCCGGGTGGGGCCCACGTGATTTCCGGGTGGGGCCCACGTGATTTCCCCTGGGGGCCCACGTGATTTCCGGCTGGGGCATACGTGATTTCCGGGTGGGGCCCACGTGATTTCCGGGTGGGGCCCACGTGATTTCCCCTGGGGGCCCACGTGATTTCCGGGTGGGGCCCACGTGATTTCCCCTGGGGGCCCACGTGATTTCCGGGTGGGGCCCACGTTATTTCCGGGTGGGGCCCACGTGATTTCCGGGTGGGGCCCACGTGATATCCGGGTGGGGCCCACGTGATTTCCCCTGGGGGCCCACGTGATTTCCGGGTGGGGCCCACGTGATTTCCGGGTGGGGCCCACGTGATTTCCGGGTGGGGCCCACGTGATTTCCGGCTGGGGCATACGTGATTTCCGGGTGGGGCCCACGTGATTTCCGGGTGGGGCCCACGTGATTTCCCCGTGGGGCCCACGTGATTTCCGGGTGGGCCCCACGTGATTTCCGGGTGGGGCCCACGTGATTTCCGGGTGGGGCCCACGTGATTTCCGGGTGGGGCCCACGTGATTTCCGGGTGGGGCCCACGTGATTTCCGGGTGGGGCCCACGTGATTTCCGGGTGGGGCCCACGTGATTTCCGGGTGGGGCCCACGTGATTTCCGGGTGGGGCCCACGTGATTTCCGGGTGGGGCCCACGTGATTTCCGGGTGGGGCCCATGTGATTTCCTGGTGGGGCCCACGTGATTTCCGGGTGGGGCCCACGTGATTTCCGGGTGGGGCCCACGTGATTTCCGGGTGGGGCCCACGTGATTTCCGGGTGGGGCCCACGTGATTTCCGGCTGGGGCATACGTGATTTCCGGGTGGGGCCCACGTGATTTCCGGGTGGGGCCCACGTGATTTCCCCGTGGGGCCCACGTGATTTCCGGGTGGGCCCCACGTGATTTCCGGGTGGGGCCCACGTGATTTCCGGGTGGGGCCCACGTGATTTCCGGGTGGGGCCCACGTGATTTCCGGGTGGGGCCCACGTGATTTCCGGGTGGGGCCCACGTGATTTCCGGGTGGGGCCCACGTGATTTCCGGGTGGGGCCCACGTGATTTCCGGGTGGGGCCCACGTATTTCCGGGTGGGGCCCACGTGATTTCCGGGTGGGGCCCACGTGATTTCCGGGTGGGGCCCACGTGATTTCCGGGTGGGGCCCACGTGATTTCCGGGTGGGGCCCACGTGATTTCCCCTGGGGGCCCACGTGATTTCCGGGTGGGGCCCACGTGATTTCCGGGTGGGGCCCACGTGATTTCCGGGTGGGGCCCACGTGATTTCCGGGTGGGGCCCACGTGATTTCCGGGTGGGGCCCACGTGATTTCCCCGTGGGGCCCACGTGATTTCCGGGTGGGGCCCACGTGATTTCCGGGTGGGGCCCACGTGATTTCCGGGTGGGGCCCACGTGATTTCCGGGTGGGGCCCACGTGATTTCCGGGTGGGGCCCACGTGATTTCCCCTGGGGGCCCACGTGATTTCCGGGTGGGGCCCACGTGATTTCCGGGTGGGGCCCACGTGATTTCCGGGTGGGGCCCACGTGATTTCCGGGTGGGGCCCACGTGATTTCCCCTGGGGGCCCACGTGATTTCCGGGTGGGGCCCACGTTATTTCCGGGTGGGGCCCACGTGATTTCCGGGTGGGGCCCACGTGATATCCGGGTGGGGCCCACGTGATTTCCCCTGGGGGCCCACGTGATTTCCGGGTGGGGCCCACGTGATTTCCGGGTGGGGCCCACGTGATTTCCGGGTGGGGCCCACGTGATTTCCCCTGGGGGCCCACGTGATTTCCGGGTGGGGCCCTCGTGATTTCCGGGTGGGGCCCACGTGATTTCCGGGTGGGGCCCACGTGATTTCCGGGTGGGGCCCACGTGATTTCCGGGTGGGGCCCACGTATTTCCGGGTGGGGCCCACGTGATTTCCGGGTGGGGCCCATGTGATTTCCTGGTGGGGCCCACGTGATTTCCGGGTGGGGCCCACGTGATTTCCGGGTGGGGCCCACGTGATTTCCGGGTGGGGCCCACGTGATTTCCGGGTGGGGCCCACGTGATTTCCGGGTGGGGCCCACGTGATTTCCGGGTGGGGCCCACGTGATTTCCCCTGGGGGCCCACGTGATTTCCGGGTGGGGCCCACGTGATTTCCGGGTGGGGCCCACGTGATTTCCCCGTGGGGCCCACGTTATTTCCGGGTGGGGCCCACGTGATTTCCGGGTGGGGCCCACGTGATATCCGGGTGGGGCCCACGTGATTTCCCCTGGGGGCCCACGTGATTTCCGGGTGGGGCCCACGTGATTTCCGGGTGGGGCCCACGTGATTTCCGGGTGGGGCCCACGTGATTTCCGGGTGGGGCCCACGTGATTTCCGGGTGGGGCCCACGTGATTTCCCCGTGGGGCCCACGTGATTTCCGGGTGGGCCCCACGTGATTTCCGGGTGGGGCCCACGTGATTTCCCCGTGGGGCCCACGTGATTTCCGGATGGGGCCCACGTGATTTCCGGGTGGGGCCCACGTGATTTCCGGGTGGGGCCCACGTGATTTCCGGGTGGGGCCCACGTGATTTCCGGGTGGGGCCCACGTGATTTCCGGGTGGGGCCCACGTGATTTCCGGGTGGGGCCCACGTGATTTCCGGGTGGGGCCCACGTGATTTCCGGGTGGGGCCCACGTGATTTCCGGGTGGGGCCCACGTGATTTCCGGGTGGGGCCCTCGTGATTTCCGGGTGGGGCCCTCGTGATTTCCGGGTGGGGCCCACGTGATTTCCGGGTGGGGCCCACGTGATTTCCGGGTGGGGCCCACGTGATTTCCGGGTGGGGCCCACGTGATTTCCGGGTGGGGCCCACGTGATTTCCGGGTGGGGCCCACGTGATTTCCGGGTGGGCCCCACGTGATTTCCGGGTGGGGCCCACGTGATTTCCGGGTGGGCCCCACGTGATTTCCGGGTGGGGCCCACGTGATTTCCGGGTGGGGCCCACGTGATTTCCGGGTGGGGCCCACGTGATTTCCGGGTGGGCCCCACGTGATTTCCGGGTGGGGCCCACGTGATTTCCGGGTGGGGCCCACGTGATTTCCGGGTGGGGCCCACGTGATTTCCGGGTGGGGCCCACGTGATTTCCGGGTGGGGCCCACGTGATTTCCGGGAGGGGCCCACGTGATTTCCGGGTGGGGCCCACGTGATTTCCGGGTGGGGCCCACGTGATTTCCGGGTGGGGCCCACGTGATTTCCGGGTGGGGCCCACGTGATTTCCCCGTGGGGCCCACGTGATTTCCGGGTGGGGCCCACGTGATTTCCGGGTGGGGCCCACGTGATTTCCGGGTGGGGCCCACGTGATTTCCGGGTGGGGCCCACGTGATTTCCCCGTGGGGCCCACGTGATTTCCCCGTGGGGCCCACGTGATTTCCCCGTGGGGCCCACGTGATTTCCCCGTGGGGCCCACGTGATTTCCCCGTGGGGCCCACGTGATTTCCGGGTGGGGCCCACGTGATTTCCGGGTGGGGCCCACGTGATTTCCGGGTGGGGCCCACGTGATTTCCGGGTGGGGCCCACGTGATTTCCCCTGGGGGCCCACGAGATTTCCGGGTGGTGCCCACGTGATTTCCGGGTGGGGCCCACGTGATTTCCGGGTGGGGCCCACGTGATTTCCGGGTGGGGCCCACGTGATTTCCGGGTGGGGCCCACGTGATTTCCGGGTGGGGCCCACGTGATTTCCCCTGGGCGTCCACGTGATTTCCGTGTGGGGCCCACGTGATTTCCGGGTGGGGCCCACGTGATTTCAGGGTGGGGCCCACGTGATATCCGGGTGGGGCCCACGTGATTTCCGGGTGGGGCCCACGTGATTTCCCCGTGGGGCCCACGTGATTTCCCCGTGGGGCCCACGTGATTTCCGGGTGGGGCCCACGTGATTTCCGGGTGGGGCCCACATGATTTCCGGGTGGGGCCCACGTGATTTCCGGGTGGGGCCCACGTGATTTCCCCGTGGGGCCCACGTGATTTCCGGGTGGGGCCCACGTGATTTCCTTGTGGGGCCCACGTGATTTCACCTGGGGGCCCACGTGATTTCCGGGTGGTGCCCACGTGATTTCCGGGTGGGGCCCACGTGATTTCCGGGTGGGGCCCACGTGATTTCCGGGTGGGGCCCACGTGATTTCCGGGTGGGGCCCACGTGATTTCCGGGTGGGGCCCACGTGATTTCCGGGTGGGGCCCACGTGATTTCCGGGTGGGGCCCACGTGATTTCCGGGTGGGGCCCACGTGATTTCCTTGTGGGGCCCACGTGATTTCACCTGGGGGCCCACGTGATTTCCGGGTGGTGCCCACGTGATTTCCGGGTGGGGCCCACGTGATTTCCTGGTGGGGCCCACGTGATTTCCGGGTGGGGCCCACGTGATTTCCGGGTGGGGCCCACGTGATTTCCGGGTGGGGCCCACGTGATTTCCGGGTGGGGCTCACGTGATTTCCCCGTGGGGCCCACGTGATTTCCGGGTGGGGCGCACGTGATTTCCGGGTGGGGCCCACGTGATTTCCGGGTGGGGCCCACGTGATTTCCGGGTGGGGCCCACGTGATTTCCCCGTGGGGCCCACGTGATTTCCGGATGGGGCCCACGTGATTTCCGGGTGGGGCCCACGTGATTTCCGGGTGGGGCCCACGTGATTTCCGGGTGGGGCCCACGTGATTTCCCCTGGGGGCCCACGTGATTTCCCCGTGGGGCCCACGTGATTTCCCCGTGGGGCCCACGTGATTTCCGGGTGGGGCGCACGTGATTTCCGGGTGGGGCCCACGTGATTTCCGGGTGGGGCCCACGTGATTTCCGGGTGGGGCCCACGTGATTTCCGGGTGGGGCCCACGTGATTTCCGGGTGGGGCCCACGTGATTTCCGGGTGGGGCCCACGTGATTTCCGGGTGGGGCCCACGTGATTTCCCCGTGGGGCCCACGTGATTTCCCCGTGGGGCCCACGTGATTTCCGGGTGGGGCGCACGTGATTTCCGGGTGGGGCCCACGTGATTTCCGGGTGGGGCCCACGTGATTTCCGGGTGGGGCCCACGTGATTTCCGGGTGGGGCCCACGTGATTTCCGGGTGGGGCCCACGTGATTTCCGGGTGGGGCCCACGTGATTTCCGGGTGGGGCCCACGTGATTTCCGGGTGGGGCCCACGTGATTTCCGGGTGGGGCCCTCGTGATTTCCCCGTGGGGCCCACGTGATTTCCGGGTGGGGCCCACGTGATTTCCCCGTGGGGCCCACGTGATTTCCGGGTGGGGCGCACGTGATTTCCGGGTGGGGCGCACGTGATTTCCGGGTGGGGCCCACGTGATTTCCGGGTGGGGCCCACGTGATTTCCGGGTGGGGCCCACGTGATTTCCGGGTGGGGCCCACGTGATTTCCGGGTGGGGCCCACGTGATTTCCGGGTGGGGCCCACGTGATTTCCGGGTGGGGCCCACGTGATTTCCGGGTGGGGCCCACGTGATTTCCGGGTGGGGCCCACGTGATTTCCCCTGGGGGCCCACGTGATTTCCGGGAGGGGCCCACGTGATTTCCGGGTGGGGCCCACGTGATTTCCGGGTGGGGCCCACGTGATTTCCGGGTGGGGCCCACGTGATTTCCCCGTGGGGCCCACGTGATTTCCCCGTGGGGCCCACGTGATTTCCCCGTGGGGCCCACGTGATTTCCCCGTGGGGCCCACGTGATTTCCGGGTGGGGCCCACGTGATTTCCGGGTGGGGCCCACGTGATTTCCGGGTGGGGCCCACGTGATTTCCGGGTGGGGCCCACGTGATTTCCCCTGGGGCCCACGAGATTTCCGGGTGGTGCCAACGTGATTTCCGGGTGGGGCCCACGTGATTTCCGGGTGGGGCCCACGTGATTTCCGGGTGGGGCCCACGTGATTTCCGGGTGGGGCCCACGTGATTTCCCCGTGGGGCCCACGTGATTTCCGGGTGGGGCCCACGTGATTTCCGGGTGGGCCCCACGTGATTTCCGGGTGGGGCCCACGTGATTTCCGGGTGGGCCCCACGTGATTTCCGGGTGGGGCCCACGTGATTTCCGGGTGGGGCCCACGTGATTTCCGGGTGGGGCCCACGTGATTTCCGGGTGGGCCCCACGTGATTTCCGGGTGGGGCCCACGTGATTTCCGGGTGGGGCCCACGTGATTTCCGGGTGGGGCCCACGTGATTTCCGGGTGGGGCCCACGTGATTTCCGGGTGGGGCCCACGTGATTTCCGGGAGGGGCCCACGTGATTTCCGGGTGGGGCCCACGTGATTTCCGGGTGGGGCCCACGTGATTTCCGGGTGGGGCCCACGTGATTTCCGGGTGGGGCCCACGTGATTTCCCCGTGGGGCCCACGTGATTTCCGGGTGGGGCCCACGTGATTTCCGGGTGGGGCCCACGTGATTTCCGGGTGGGGCCCACGTGATTTCCGGGTGGGGCCCACGTGATTTCCCCGTGGGGCCCACGTGATTTCCCCGTGGGGCC
This sequence comes from Ovis canadensis, assembly GCF_042477335.2. Lineage (NCBI taxonomy): Eukaryota > Metazoa > Chordata > Mammalia > Artiodactyla > Bovidae > Ovis > Ovis canadensis. The sequence goes on from NC_091258.1 coordinate 12,685,272, forward strand.
CACGTGATTTCCCCGTGGGGCCCACGTGATTTCCCCGTGGGGCCCACGTGATTTCCCCGTGGGGCCCACGTGATTTCCGGGTGGGGCCCACGTGATTTCCGGGTGGGGCCCACGTGATTTCCGGGTGGGGCCCACGTGATTTCCGGGTGGGGCCCACGTGATTTCCCCTGGGGGCCCACGAGATTTCCGGGTGGTGCCCACGTGATTTCCGGGTGGGGCCCACGTGATTTCCGGGTGGGGCCCACGTGATTTCCGGGTGGGGCCCACGTGATTTCCGGGTGGGGCCCACGTGATTTCCCCTGGGCGTCCACGTGATTTCCGTGTGGGGCCCACGTGATTTCCGGGTGGGGCCCACGTGATTTCAGGGTGGGGCCCACGTGATATCCGGGTGGGGCCCACGTGATTTCCGGGTGGGGCCCACGTGATTTCCCCGTGGGGCCCACGTGATTTCCCCGTGGGGCCCACGTGATTTCCGGGTGGGGCCCACGTGATTTCCGGGTGGGGCCCACATGATTTCCGGGTGGGGCCCACGTGATTTCCGGGTGGGGCCCACGTGATTTCCCCGTGGGGCCCACGTGATTTCCGGGTGGGGCCCACGTGATTTCCTTGTGGGGCCCACGTGATTTCACCTGGGGGCCCACGTGATTTCCGGGTGGTGCCCACGTGATTTCCGGGTGGGGCCCACGTGATTTCCGGGTGGGGCCCACGTGATTTCCGGGTGGGGCCCACGTGATTTCCGGGTGGGGCCCACGTGATTTCCGGGTGGGGCCCACGTGATTTCCGGGTGGGGCCCACGTGATTTCAGGGTGGGGCCCACGTGATTTCCGGGTGGGGCCCATGTGATTTCCTTGTGGGGCCCACGTGATTTCACCTGGGGGCCCACGTGATTTCCGGGTGGTGCCCACGTGATTTCCGGGTGGGGCCCACGTGATTTCCGGGTGGGGCCCACGTGATTTCCGGGTGGGGCCCACGTGATTTCCGGGTGGGGCCCACGTGATTTCCGGGTGGGGCCCACGTGATTTCCGGGTGGGGCTCACGTGATTTCCCCGTGGGGCCCACGTGATTTCCGGGTGGGGCGCACGTGATTTCCGGGTGGGGCCCACGTGATTTCCGGGTGGGGCCCACGTGATTTCCGGGTGGGGCCCACGTGATTTCCCCGTGGGGCCCACGTGATTTCCGGATGGGGCCCACGTGATTTCCGGGTGGGGCCCACGTGATTTCCGGGTGGGGCCCACGTGATTTCCGGGTGGGGCCCACGTGATTTCCCCTGGGGGCCCACGTGATTTCCCCGTGGGGCCCACGTGATTTCCCCGTGGGGCCCACGTGATTTCCGGGTGGGGCGCACGTGATTTCCGGGTGGGGCCCACGTGATTTCCGGGTGGGGCCCACGTGATTTCCGGGTGGGGCCCACGTGATTTCCGGGTGGGGCCCACGTGATTTCCGGGTGGGGCCCACGTGATTTCCGGGTGGGGCCCACGTGATTTCCGGGTGGGGCCCACGTGATTTCCCCGTGGGGCCCACGTGATTTCCCCGTGGGGCCCACGTGATTTCCGGGTGGGGCGCACGTGATTTCCGGGTGGGGCCCACGTGATTTCCGGGTGGGGCCCACGTGATTTCCGGGTGGGGCCCACGTGATTTCCGGGTGGGGCCCACGTGATTTCCGGGTGGGGCCCACGTGATTTCCGGGTGGGGCCCACGTGATTTCCGGGTGGGGCCCACGTGATTTCCGGGTGGGGCCCACGTGATTTCCGGGTGGGGCCCTCGTGATTTCCCCGTGGGGCCCACGTGATTTCCGGGTGGGGCCCACGTGATTTCCCCGTGGGGCCCACGTGATTTCCGGGTGGGGCGCACGTGATTTCCGGGTGGGGCGCACGTGATTTCCGGGTGGGGCCCACGTGATTTCCGGGTGGGGCCCACGTGATTTCCGGGTGGGGCCCACGTGATTTCCGGGTGGGGCCCACGTGATTTCCGGGTGGGGCCCACGTGATTTCCGGGTGGGGCCCACGTGATTTCCGGGTGGGGCCCACGTGATTTCCGGGTGGGGCCCACGTGATTTCCGGGTGGGGCCCACGTGATTTCCCCTGGGGGCCCACGTGATTTCCGGGAGGGGCCCACGTGATTTCCGGGTGGGGCCCACGTGATTTCCGGGTGGGGCCCACGTGATTTCCGGGTGGGGCCCACGTGATTTCCCCGTGGGGCCCACGTGATTTCCCCGTGGGGCCCACGTGATTTCCCCGTGGGGCCCACGTGATTTCCCCGTGGGGCCCACGTGATTTCCGGGTGGGGCCCACGTGATTTCCGGGTGGGGCCCACGTGATTTCCGGGTGGGGCCCACGTGATTTCCGGGTGGGGCCCACGTGATTTCCCCTGGGGGCCCACGAGATTTCCGGGTGGTGCCAACGTGATTTCCGGGTGGGGCCCACGTGATTTCCGGGTGGGGCCCACGTGATTTCCGGGTGGGGCCCACGTGATTTCCGGGTGGGGCCCACGTGATTTCCCCGTGGGGCCCACGTGATTTCCGGGTGGGGCCCACGTGATTTCCGGGTGGGGCCCACGTGATTTCCCCGTGGGGCCCACGTGATTTCCGGGTGGGGCCCACGTGATTTCCGGGTGGGGCCCACGTGATTTCCGGGTGGGGCCCACGTGATTTCCGGGTGGGGCCCACGTGATTTCGGGGTGGGGCCCACGTGATTTCCGGTTGGGGCCCACGTGATTTCCGGGTGGGGCCCACGTGATTTCCGGGTGGGGCCCACGTGATTTCCCCTGGGGGTCCACGTGATTTCCGTGTGGGGCCCACGTGATTTCCGGGTGGGGCCCACGTGATTTCCGGGTGGGGCCCACGTGATATCCGGGTGGGGCCCACGTGATTTCCGGGTGGGGCCCACGTGATTTCCCCGTGGGGCCCACGTGATTTCCCCGTGGGGCCCACGTGATTTCCGGGTGGGGCCCACGTGATTTCCGGGTGGGGCCACATGATTTCCGGGTGGGGCCCACGTGATTTCCGGGTGGGGCCCACGTGATTTCCCCGTGGGGCCCACGTGATTTCCGGGTGGGGCCCACGTGATTTCCTTGTGGGGCCCACGTGATTTCACCTGGGGGCCCACGTGATTTCCGGGTGGGGCCCACGTGATTTCCGGGTGGGGCCCACGTGATTTCCGGGTGGGGCCCACGTGATTTCCGGGTGGGGCCCACGTGATTTCCGGGTGGGGCCCACGTGATTTCCGGGTGGGGCCCACGTGATTTCCGGGTGGGGCCCACGTGATTTCCGGGTGGGGCCCACGTGATTTCCGGGTGGGGCCCACGTGATTTCCGGGTGGGGCCCACGTGATTTCCGGGTGGGGCCCACGTGATTTCCGGGTGGGGCCCACGTGATTTCCGGGTGGGCCCCACGTGATTTCCGGGTGGGGCCCACGTGATTTCCGGGTGGGGCCCACGTGATTTCCGGGTGGGGCCCACGTGATTTCCGGGTGGGGCCCACGTGATTTCCGGGTGGGGCCCACGTGATTTCCGGGTGGGGCCCACGTGATTTCCGGGTGGGGCCCACGTGATTTCCGGGTGGGGCCCACGTGATTTCCGGGTGGGGCCCACGTGATTTCCGGGTGGGCCCCACGTGATTTCCGGGTGGGGCCCACGTGATTTCCGGGTGGGGCCCACGTGATTTCCGGGTGGGGCCCACGTGATTTCCGGGTGGGGCCCACGTGATTTCCGGGTGGGGCCCACGTGATTTCCGGGTGGGGCCCACGTGATTTCCGGGTGGGGCCCACGTGATTTCCCCTGGGGGCCCACGTGATTTCCGGGTGGGGCCCACGTGATTTCCGGGTGGGGCCCACGTGATTTCCGGGTGGGGCCCACGTGATTTCCGGGTGGGGCCCACGTGACTTCCGGGTGGGGCCCACGTGACTTCCGGTTTGGGCCCACGTGATTTCCGGGTGGGGCCCACGTGATTTCCGGGTGGGGCCCACGTGATTTCCCCGTGGGGCCCACGTGATTTCCCCGTGGGGCCCACGTGATTTCCCCGTGGGGCCCACGTGATTTCCGGGTGGGGCCCACGTGATTTCCGGGTGGGGCCCACGTGATTTCCGGGTGGGGCCCACGTGATTTCCGGGTGGGGCCCACGTGATTTCCGGGTGGGGCCCACGTGATTTCCGGGTGGGGCCCACGTGATTTCCGGGTGGGGCCCACGTGATTTCCGGGTGGGGCCCACGTGATTTCCGGGTGGGGCCCACGTGATTTCCGGGTGGGGCCCACGTGATTTCCGGGTGGGGCCCACGTGATTTCCCCTGGGGGCCCACGTGATTTCCGGGTGGGGCCCACGATTTCCGGGTGGGGCCCAAGTGATTTCCCCGTGGGGCCCACGTGATTTCCGGGTGGGGCCCACGTGATTTCCGGGTGGGGCTCACGTGATTTCCGGGTGGGGCCCACGTGATTTCCGGGTGGGGCCCACGTGATTTCCCCTGGGGGCCCACGTGATTTCCGGGTGGGGCCCACGTGATTTCCGGGTGGGGCCCACGTGATTTCCCCTGGGGGCCCACGTGATTTCCGGGAGGGGCCCACGTGATTTCCGGGTGGGGCCCACGTGATTTCCGGGTGGGGCCCACGTGATTTCCGGGTGGGGCCCACGTGATTTCCCCGTGGGGCCCACGTGATTTCCCCGTGGGGCCCACGTGATTTCCCCGTGGGGCCCACGTGATTTCCCCGTGGGGCCCACGTGATTTCCGGGTGGGGCCCACGTGATTTCCGGGTGGGGCCCACGTGATTTCCGGGTGGGGCCCACGTGATTTCCGGGTGGGGCCCACGTGATTTCCCCTGGGGGCCCACGAGATTTCCGGGTGGTGCCAACGTGATTTCCGGGTGGGGCCCACGTGATTTCCGGGTGGGGCCCACGTGATTTCCGGGTGGGGCCCACGTGATTTCCGGGTGGGGCCCACGTGATTTCCCCGTGGGGCCCACGTGATTTCCGGGTGGGGCCCACGTGATTTCCGGGTGGGCCCCACGTGATTTCCGGGTGGGGCCCACGTGATTTCCGGGTGGGCCCCACGTGATTTCCGGGTGGGGCCCACGTGATTTCCGGGTGGGGCCCACGTGATTTCCGGGTGGGGCCCACGTGATTTCCGGGTGGGCCCCACGTGATTTCCGGGTGGGGCCCACGTGATTTCCGGGTGGGGCCCACGTGATTTCCGGGTGGGGCCCACGTGATTTCCGGGTGGGGCCCACGTGATTTCCGGGTGGGGCCCACGTGATTTCCGGGAGGGGCCCACGTGATTTCCGGGTGGGGCCCACGTGATTTCCGGGTGGGGCCCACGTGATTTCCGGGTGGGGCCCACGTGATTTCCGGGTGGGGCCCACGTGATTTCCCCGTGGGGCCCACGTGATTTCCGGGTGGGGCCCACGTGATTTCCGGGTGGGGCCCACGTGATTTCCGGGTGGGGCCCACGTGATTTCCGGGTGGGGCCCACGTGATTTCCCCGTGGGGCCCACGTGATTTCCCCGTGGGGCCCACGTGATTTCCCCGTGGGGCCCACGTGATTTCCCCGTGGGGCCCACGTGATTTCCCCGTGGGGCCCACGTGATTTCCGGGTGGGGCCCACGTGATTTCCGGGTGGGGCCCACGTGATTTCCGGGTGGGGCCCACGTGATTTCCGGGTGGGGCCCACGTGATTTCCCCTGGGGGCCCACGAGATTTCCGGGTGGTGCCCACGTGATTTCCGGGTGGGGCCCACGTGATTTCCGGGTGGGGCCCACGTGATTTCCGGGTGGGGCCCACGTGATTTCCGGGTGGGGCCCACGTGATTTCCCCTGGGCGTCCACGTGATTTCCGTGTGGGGCCCACGTGATTTCCGGGTGGGGCCCACGTGATTTCAGGGTGGGGCCCACGTGATATCCGGGTGGGGCCCACGTGATTTCCGGGTGGGGCCCACGTGATTTCCCCGTGGGGCCCACGTGATTTCCCCGTGGGGCCCACGTGATTTCCGGGTGGGGCCCACGTGATTTCCGGGTGGGGCCCACATGATTTCCGGGTGGGGCCCACGTGATTTCCGGGTGGGGCCCACGTGATTTCCCCGTGGGGCCCACGTGATTTCCGGGTGGGGCCCACGTGATTTCCTTGTGGGGCCCACGTGATTTCACCTGGGGGCCCACGTGATTTCCGGGTGGTGCCCACGTGATTTCCGGGTGGGGCCCACGTGATTTCCGGGTGGGGCCCACGTGATTTCCGGGTGGGGCCCACGTGATTTCCGGGTGGGGCCCACGTGATTTCCGGGTGGGGCCCACGTGATTTCCGGGTGGGGCCCACGTGATTTCCGGGTGGGGCCCACGTGATTTCCGGGTGGGGCCCACGTGATTTCCTTGTGGGGCCCACGTGATTTCACCTGGGGGCCCACGTGATTTCCGGGTGGTGCCCACGTGATTTCCGGGTGGGGCCCACGTGATTTCCGGGTGGGGCCCACGTGATTTCCGGGTGGGGCCCACGTGATTTCCGGGTGGGGCCCACGTGATTTCCGGGTGGGGCCCACGTGATTTCCGGGTGGGGCTCACGTGATTTCCCCGTGGGGCCCACGTGATTTCCGGGTGGGGCGCACGTGATTTCCGGGTGGGGCCCACGTGATTTCCGGGTGGGGCCCACGTGATTTCCGGGTGGGGCCCACGTGATTTCCCCGTGGGGCCCACGTGATTTCCGGATGGGGCCCACGTGATTTCCGGGTGGGGCCCACGTGATTTCCGGGTGGGGCCCACGTGATTTCCGGGTGGGGCCCACGTGATTTCCCCTGGGGGCCCACGTGATTTCCCCGTGGGGCCCACGTGATTTCCCCGTGGGGCCCACGTGATTTCCGGGTGGGGCGCACGTGATTTCCGGGTGGGGCCCACGTGATTTCCGGGTGGGGCCCACGTGATTTCCGGGTGGGGCCCACGTGATTTCCGGGTGGGGCCCACGTGATTTCCGGGTGGGGCCCACGTGATTTCCGGGTGGGGCCCACGTGATTTCCGGGTGGGGCCCACGTGATTTCCCCGTGGGGCCCACGTGATTTCCCCGTGGGGCCCACGTGATTTCCGGGTGGGGCGCACGTGATTTCCGGGTGGGGCCCACGTGATTTCCGGGTGGGGCCCACGTGATTTCCGGGTGGGGCCCACGTGATTTCCGGGTGGGGCCCACGTGATTTCCGGGTGGGGCCCACGTGATTTCCGGGTGGGGCCCACGTGATTTCCGGGTGGGGCCCACGTGATTTCCGGGTGGGGCCCACGTGATTTCCGGGTGGGGCCCTCGTGATTTCCCCGTGGGGCCCACGTGATTTCCGGGTGGGGCCCACGTGATTTCCCCGTGGGGCCCACGTGATTTCCGGGTGGGGCGCACGTGATTTCCGGGTGGGGCGCACGTGATTTCCGGGTGGGGCCCACGTGATTTCCGGGTGGGGCCCACGTGATTTCCGGGTGGGGCCCACGTGATTTCCGGGTGGGGCCCACGTGATTTCCGGGTGGGGCCCATGTGATTTCCGGGTGGGGCCCACGTGATTTCCGGGTGGGGCCCACGTGATTTCCGGGTGGGGCCCACGTGATTTCCGGGTGGGGCCCACGTGATTTCCCCTGGGGGCCCACGTGATTTCCGGGAGGGGCCCACGTGATTTCCGGGTGGGGCCCACGTGATTTCCGGGTGGGGCCCACGTGATTTCCGGGTGGGGCCCACGTGATTTCCCCGTGGGGCCCACGTGATTTCCCCGTGGGGCCCACGTGATTTCCCCGTGGGGCCCACGTGATTTCCCCGTGGGGCCCACGTGATTTCCGGGTGGGGCCCACGTGATTTCCGGGTGGGGCCCACGTGATTTCCGGGTGGGGCCCACGTGATTTCCGGGTGGGGCCCACGTGATTTCCCCTGGGGGCCCACGAGATTTCCGGGTGTTGCCAACGTGATTTCCGGGTGGGGCCCACGTGATTTCCGGGTGGGGCCCACGTGATTTCCGGGTGGGGCCCACGTGATTTCCGGGTGGGGCCCACGTGATTTCCCCGTGGGGCCCACGTGATTTCCGGGTGGGGCCCACGTGATTTCCGGGTGGGGCCCACGTGATTTCCCCGTGGGGCCCACGTGATTTCCGGGTGGGGCCCACGTGATTTCCGGGTGGGGCCCACGTGATTTCCGGGTGGGGCCCACGTGATTTCCGGGTGGGGCCCACGTGATTTCGGGGTGGGGCCCACGTGATTTCCGGTTGGGGCCCACGTGATTTCCGGGTGGGGCCCACGTGATTTCCGGGTGGGGCCCACGTGATTTCCCCTGGGGGTCCACGTGATTTCCGTGTGGGGCCCACGTGATTTCCGGGTGGGGCCCACGTGATTTCCGGGTGGGGCCCACGTGATATCCGGGTGGGGCCCACGTGATTTCCGGGTGGGGCCCACGTGATTTCCCCGTGGGGCCCACGTGATTTCCCCGTGGGGCCCACGTGATTTCCGGGTGGGGCCCACGTGATTTCCGGGTGGGGCCCACATGATTTCCGGGTGGGGCCCACGTGATTTCCGGGTGGGGCCCACGTGATTTCCCCGTGGGGCCCACGTGATTTCCGGGTGGGGCCCACGTGATTTCCTTGTGGGGCCCACGTGATTTCACCTGGGGGCCCACGTGATTTCCGGGTGGGGCCCACGTGATTTCCGGGTGGGGCCCACGTGATTTCCGGGTGGGGCCCACGTGATTTCCGGGTGGGGCCCACGTGATTTCCGGGTGGGGCCCACGTGATTTCCGGGTGGGGCCCACGTGATTTCCGGGTGGGGCCCACGTGATTTCCGGGTGGGGCCCACGTGATTTCCGGGTGGGGCCCACGTGATTTCCGGGTGGGGCCCACGTGATTTCCGGGTGGGGCCCACGTGATTTCCGGGTGGGGCCCACGTGATTTCCGGGTGGGCCCCACGTGATTTCCGGGTGGGGCCCACGTGATTTCCGGGTGGGGCCCACGTGATTTCCGGGTGGGGCCCACGTGATTTCCGGGTGGGGCCCACGTGATTTCCGGGTGGGGCCCACGTGATTTCCGGGTGGGGCCCACGTGATTTCCGGGTGGGGCCCACGTGATTTCCGGGTGGGGCCCACGTGATTTCCGGGTGGGGCCCACGTGATTTCCGGGTGGGCCCCACGTGATTTCCGGGTGGGGCCCACGTGATTTCCGGGTGGGGCCCACGTGATTTCCGGGTGGGGCCCACGTGATTTCCGGGTGGGGCCCACGTGATTTCCGGGTGGGGCCCACGTGATTTCCGGGTGGGGCCCACGTGATTTCCGGGTGGGGCCCACGTGATTTCCCCTGGGGGCCCACGTGATTTCCGGGTGGGGCCCACGTGATTTCCGGGTGGGGCCCACGTGATTTCCGGGTGGGGCCCACGTGATTTCCGGGTGGGGCCCACGTGACTTCCGGGTGGGGCCCACGTGACTTCCGGTTTGGGCCCACGTGATTTCCGGGTGGGGCCCACGTGATTTCCGGGTGGGGCCCACGTGATTTCCCCGTGGGGCCCACGTGATTTCCCCGTGGGGCCCACGTGATTTCCCCGTGGGGCCCACGTGATTTCCGGGTGGGGCCCACGTGATTTCCGGGTGGGGCCCACGTGATTTCCGGGTGGGGCCCACGTGATTTCCGGGTGGGGCCCACGTGATTTCCGGGTGGGGCCCACGTGATTTCCGGGTGGGGCCCACGTGATTTCCGGGTGGGGCCCACGTGATTTCCGGGTGGGGCCCACGTGATTTCCGGGTGGGGCCCACGTGATTTCCGGGTGGGGCCCACGTGATTTCCGGGTGGGGCCCACGTGATTTCCCCTGGGGGCCCACGTGATTTCCGGGTGGGGCCCACGATTTCCGGGTGGGGCCCAAGTGATTTCCCCGTGGGGCCCACGTGATTTCCGGGTGGGGCCCACGTGATTTCCGGGTGGGGCTCACGTGATTTCCGGGTGGGGCCCACGTGATTTCCGGGTGGGGCCCACGTGATTTCCCCTGGGGGCCCACGTGATTTCCGGGTGGGGCCCACGTGATTTCCGGGTGGGGCCCACGTGATTTCCGGGTGGGGCCCACGTGATTTCCGGGTGGGGCCCACGTGATTTCCGGGTGGGGCCCACGTGATTCCCGGGTGGGGCCCACGTGATTTCCGGGTGGGGCCCACGTGATTTCCGGATGGGGCCCACGTGATTTCCGGGTGGGGCCCACGTGATTTCCGGGTGGGGCCCTCGTGATTTCCCCGTGGGGCCCACGTGATTTCCGGGTGGGGCCCACGTGATTTCCCCGTGGGGCCCACGTGATTTCCTGGTGGGGCCCACGTGATTTCCGGGTGGGGCCCACGTGATTTCCGGGTGGGGCCCACGTGATTTCCCCGTGGGGCCCACGTGATTTCCGGGTGGGGCCCACGTGATTTCCGGGTGGGGCCCACGTGATTTCCGGGTGGGGCCCACGTGATTTCCCCTGGGGGCCCACGTGATTTCCGGGTGGGGCCCACGTGATTTCCGGGTGGGGCCCACGTGATTTCCGGGTGGGGCCCACGTGATTTCCGGGTGGGGCCACGTGATTTCCGGGTGGGGCCCACGTGATATCCGGGTGGGGCCCACGTGATTTCCCCTGGGGGCCCACGTGATTTCCGGGTGGGGCCCACGTGATTTCCGGGTGGGGCCCACGTGATTTCCGGGTGGGGCCCACGTGATTTCCGGGTGGGTCCCACGTGATTTCCCCGTGGGGCCCACGTGATTTGCGGGTGGGCCCCACGTGATTTCCGGGTGGGGCCCACGTGATTTCCCCGTGGGGCCCACGTGATTTCCGGATGGGGCCCACGTGATTTCCGGGTGGGGCCCACGTGATTTCCGGGTGGGGCCCACGTGATTTCCGGGTGGGGCCCACGTGATTTCCGGGTGGGGCCCACGTGATTTCCGGGTGGGGCCCACGTGATTTCCGGGTGGGGCCCACGTGATTTCCGGGTGGGGCCCACGTGATTTCCGGGTGGGCCCCACGTGATTTCCGGGTGGGGCCCACGTGATTTCCGGGTGGGGCCCACGTGATTTCCGGGTGGGCCCCACGTGATTTCCGGGTGGGGCCCACGTGATTTCCGGGTGGGGCCCACGTGATTTCCGGGTGGGGCCCACGTGATTTCCGGGTGGGGCCCACGTGATTTCCGGGTGGGGCCCACGTGATTTCCGGGTGGGGCCCACGTGATTTCCGGGTGGGGCCCACGTGATTTCCGGGTGGGGCCCACGTGATTTCCGGGTGGGGCCCACGTGATTTCCGGGTGGGGCCCACGTGATTTCCGGGTGGGGCCCACGTGATTTCCGGGTGGGGCCACGTGATTTCCCCGTGGGGCCCACGTGATTTCCCCGTGGGGCCCACGTGATTTCCGGGTGGGGCCCACGTGATTTCCCCGTGGGGCCCACGTGATTTCCGGGTGGGGCCTACGTGATTTCCGGGTGGGGCCCACGTGATTTCCGGGTGGGGCCCACGTGATTTCCGGGTGGGGCCCACGTGATTTCCGGGTGGGGCCCACGTGATTTCCGGGTGGGGCCCACGTGATTTCCGGGTGGGGCCCACGTGATTTCCGGGTGGGGCCCACGTGATTTCCCCTGGGGGCCCACGTGATTTCCGGGTAGGGCCCACGTGATTTCCGGGTGGGGCCCACGTGATTTCCGGGTGGGGCCCACGTGATTTCCGGGTGGGGCCCACGTGATTTCCGGGTGGGGCCCACGTGATTTCCGGGTGGGGCCCACGTGATTTCCGGGTGGGGCCCACGTGATTTCCGGGTGGGGCCCACGTGATTTCCCCGTGGGGCCCACGTGATTTCCGGGTGGGCCCCACGTGATTTCCGGGTGGGGCCCACGTGATTTTTGGGTGGGGCCCACGTGATTTCCGGGTGGGGCCCACGTGATTTCCGGGTGGGGCCCACGTGATTTCCGGGTGGGGCCCACGTGATTTCCGGGTGGGGCCCACGTGATTTCCCCGTGGGGCCCACGTGATTTCCGGGTGGGGCCCACGTGATTTCCGGGTGGGGCCCACGTGATTTCCGGGTGGGGCCCACGTGATTTCCGGGTGGGGCCCACGTGATTTCCGGGTGGGGCCCACGAGATTTCCGGGTGGGGCCCACGTGATTTCCGGGTGGGGCCCACGTGATTTCCGGGTGGGGCCCACGTGATTTCCGGGTGGGCCCCACGTGATTTCCGGGTGGGGCCCACGTGATTTCCGGGTGGGGCCCACGTGATTTCCGGGTGGGGCCCACGTGATTTCCGGGTGGGGCCCACGTGATTTCCGGCTGGGGCCCACGTGATTTCCGGCTGGGGCCCACGTGATTTCCGGGTGGGGCCCACGTGATTTCCGGGTGGGGCCCACGTGATTTCCGGGTGGGGCCCACGTGATTTCCCCTGGGGGCCCACGTGATTTCCGGGTGGGGCCCACGTGATTTCCGGGTGGGCCCACGTGATATCCAGGTGGGGCCCACGTGATTTCCCCTGGGGGCCCACGTGATTTCCGGGTGGGGCCCACGTGATTTCCGGGTGGGGCCCACGTGATTTCCGGGTGGGGCCCACGTGATTTCCGGGTGGGGCCCACGTGATTTCCCCGTGGGGCCCACGTGATTTCCGGGTGGGCCCCACGTGATTTCCGGGTGGGGCCCACGTGATTTCCGGGTGGGGCCCACGTGATTTCCGGGTGGGGCCCACGTGATTTCCGGGTGGGGCCCACGTGATTTCCCCTGGGGGCCCACGTGATTTCCGGGTAGGGCCCACGTGATTTCCGGGTGGGACCCACGTGATTTCCGGGTGGGGCCCACGTGATTTCCGGGTGGGGCCCACGTGATTTCCCCGTGGGGCCCACGTGATTTCCGGGTGGGGCCCATGTGATTTCCGGGTCGGGCCCACGTGATTTCCGGGTGGGGCCCACGTGATTTCCGGGTGGGGCCCACGTGATTTCCCCGAGGGGCCCACGTGATTTCCGGGTGGGGCCCACGTGATTTCCGTGTGGGGCCCACGTGATTTCCGGGTGGGGCCCACGTGATTTCCGGGTGGGGCCCACGTGATTTCCGGGTGGGGCCCACGTGATTTCCGGGTGGGGCCCACGTGATTTCCGGGTGGGGCCCACGTGATTTCCCCGTGGGGCCCACGTGATTTCCGGGTGGGGCCCACGTGATTTCCGGGTCGGGCCCACGTGATTTCCGGGTCGGGCCCACGTGATTTCCCCGTGGGGCCCACGTGATTTCCGGGTGGGGCCCACGTGATTTCCGGGTGGGGCCCACGTGTTGTCCGGGTGGGGCCCACGTGATTTCCGGGTGGGGCCCACGTGATTTCCGGGTGGGGCCCACGTGATTTCCCCGTGGGGCCCACGTGATTTCCGGATGGGGCCCACGTGATTTCCGGGTGGGCCCCACGTGATTTCCGGGTGGGGCCCACGTGATTTCCGGGTGGGGCCCACGTGATTTCCGGGTGGGGCCCACGTGATTTCCCCGTGGGGCCCACGTGATTTCCCCGTGGGGCCCACGTGATTTCCGGGTGGGGCCCACGTGATTTCCGGGTGGGGCCCACGTGATTTCCGGGTGGGGCCCACGTGATTTCCCCGTGGGGCCCACGTGATTTCCGGGTGGGGCCCACGTGATTTCCGGGTGGGGCCCACGTGATTTCCGGGTGGGGCCCACGTGATTTCCGGGTGGGGCCCACGTGATTTCCGGGTGGGGCCCACGTGATTTCCGGGTGGGGCCCACGTGATTTCCGGGTGGGGCGCACGTGATTTCCCCGTGGGGCCCACGTGATTTCCCCGTGGGGCCCACGTGATTTCCGGGTGGGGCCCACGTGATTTCCGGGTGGGGCCCACGTGATTTCCGGGTGGGGCCCACGTGATTTCCCGGTGGGGCCCACGTGATTTCCCCGTGGGGCCCACGTGATTTCCGGGTGGGGCCCACGTGATTTCCGGGTGGGGCCCACGTGATTTCCGGGTGGGGCCCACGTGATTTCCGGGTGGGGCCCACGTGATTTCCCCGTGGGGCCCACGTGATTTCCGGGTGGGGACCCACGTGATTTCCCCGTGGGGCCCACGTGATTTCCGGGTGGGGCCCACGTGATTTCCGGGTGGGGCCCACGTGATTTCCCCGTGGGGCCCACGTGATTTCCCCGTGGGGCCCACGTGATTTCCGGGTGGGGCCCACGTGATTTCCGGGTGGGGCCCACGTGATTTCCGGGTGGGGCCCACGTGATTTCCCCGTGGGGCCCACGTGATTTCCGGGTGGGGCCCACGTGATTTCCGGGTGGGGCCCACGTGATTTCCGGGTGGGGCCCACGTGATTTCCGGGTGGGGCCCACGTGATTTCCGGGTGGGGCCCACGTGATTTCCGGGTGGGGGGCCCACGTGATTTCCCCTGGGGGCCCACGTGATTTCCCCGTGGGGCCCACGTGATTTCCGGGTGGGGCCCACGTGATTTCCGGGTGGGGCCCACGTGATTTCCGGGTGGGGCCCACGTGATTTCCGGGTGGGGCCCACGTGATTTCCGGGTGGGGCCCACGTGATTTCCCCTGGGGGCCCACGTGATTTCCGGGTGGGGCCCACGTGATTTCCGGGTGGGGCCCACGTGATTTCCGGGTGGGGCCCACGTGATTTCCGGGTGGGGCCCACGTGATTTCCGGGTGGGGCCCACGTGATTTCCCCGTGGGGCCCACGTGATTTCCGGGTGGGACCCACGTGATTTCCCCGTGGGGCCCACGTGATTTCCGGGTGGGGCCCACGTGATTTCCGGGTGGGGCCCACGTGATTTCCGGGTGGGGCCCAGGTGATTTCCGGGTGGGGCCCACGTGATTTCCGGGTGGGGCCCACGTGATTTCCCCTGGGGGCCCACGTGATTTCCGGGTGGGGCCCACGTGATTTCCGGGTGGGGCCCACGTGATTTCCGGGTGGGGCCCACGTGATTTCCGGGTGGGGCCCACGTGATTTCCCCTGGGGGCCCACGTGATTTCCCCGTGGGCCCCACGTGATTTCCGGGTGGGGCCCACGTGATTTCCGGTTGGGGCCCACGTGATTTCCGGGTGGGGCCCACGTGATTTCCGGGTGCGGCCCACGTGATTTCCGGGTGGGGCCCACGTGATTTCCCCGTGGGGCCCACGTGATTTCCGGGTGGGGCCCACGTGATTTCCGGGTGGGGCCCACGTGATTTCCGGGTGGGGCCCACGTGATTTCCGGGTGGGGCCCACGTGATTTTTGGGTGGGGCCCACGTGATTTCCGGGTGGGACCCACGTGATTTCCCCGTGGGGCCCACGTGATTTCCGGGTGGGGCCCACGTGATTTCCGGGTGGGGCCCACGTGATTTCCGGGTGGGGCCCACGTGATTTCCGGGTGGGGCCCACGTGATTTCCGGGTGGGGCCCACGTGATTTCCGGGTGGGGCCCACGTGATTTCCGGGTGGGGCCCACGTGATTTTTGGGTGGGGCCCACGTGATTTCCGGGTGGGGCCCACGTGATTTCCCCGTGGGGCCCACGTGATTTCCCCGTGGGGCCCACGTGATTTCCGGGTGGGGCCCACGTGATTTCCGGGTGGGGCCCACGTGATTTCCGGGTGGGGCCCACGTGATTTCCCCGTGGGGCCCACGTGATTTCCGGGTGGGGCCCACGTGATTTCCGGGTGGGGCCCACGTGATTTCCGGGTGGGGCCCACGTGATTTCCGGGTGGGGCCCACGTGATTTCCGGGTGGGGCCCACGTGATTTCAGGGTGGGGCCCACGTGATTTCCGGGTGGGGCGCACGTGATTTCCGGGTGGGGCCCACGTGATTTCCCCGTGGGGCCCACGTGATTTCCGGGTGGGGCCCACGTGATTTCCGGGTGGGGCCCACGTGATTTCCGGGTGGGGCCCACGTGATTTCCCGGTGGGGCCCACGTGATTTCCGGGTGGGGCCCACGTGATTTCCGGGTGGGGCCCACGTGATTTCCGGGTGGGGCCCACGTGATTTCCGGGTGGGGCCCACGTGATTTCCGGGTGGGGCCCACGTGATTTCCCCGTGGGGCCCACGTGATTTCCGGGTGGGACCCACGTGATTTCCGGGTGGGGCCCACGTGATTTCCGGGTGGGTCCCACGTGATTTCCGGGTGGGGCCCACGTGATTTCCGGGTGGGGCCCACGTGATTTCCCGGTGGGGCCCACGTGATTTCCGGGTGGGGCCCACGTGATTTCCGGGTGGGGCCCACGTGATTTCCGGGTGGGGCCCACGTGATTTCCCCGTGGGGCCCACGTGATTTCCGGGTGGGCCCCACGTGATTTCCGGGTGGGGCCCACGTGATTTTCCCGTGGGGCCCACGTAATTTCCGGGTGGGGCCCACGTGATTTCCGGGTGGGGCCCACGTGATTTCCGGGTGGGGCCCACGTGATTTCCGGGTGGGGCCCACGTGATTTCCGGGTGGGGCCCACGTGATTTCCGGGTGGGGCCCACGTGATTTCCCCGTGGGGGCCCACGTGATTTCCGGGTGGGGCCCACGTGATTTCCGGGTGGGGCCCACGTGATTTCCCGGGTGGGGCCCACGTGATTTCCGGGTGGGGCCCACGTGATTTCCCCTGGGGGCCCACGTGATTTCCGGGTGGTGCCCACGTGATTTCCGGGTGGGGCCCACCTGATTTCCGGGTGGGGCCCACGTGATTTCCGGGTGGGGCCCACGTGATTTCCGGGTGGGGCCCACGTGATTTCCGGGTGGGGCCCCACGTGATTTCCGGGTGGGGCCCACGTGATTTCCGGGTGGGGCCCACGTGATTTCCGGGTGGGGCCCACGTGATTTCCGGGTGGGGCCCACGTGATTTCCGGGTGGGGCCCACGTGATTTCCCCGTGGGGCCCACGTGATTTCCGGGTGGGACCCACGTGATTTCCCCGTGGGGCCCACGTGATTTCCGGGTGGGGCCCACGTGATTTCCGGGTGGGGCCCACGTGATTTCCGGGTGGGGCCCACGTGATTTCCCCGTGGGGCCCACGTGATTTCCGGGTGGGGCCCACGTGATTTCCGGGTGGGGCCCACGTGATTTCCGGGTGGGGCCCACGTGATTTCCCCGTGGGGCCCACGTGATTTCCGGGTGGGGCCCACGTGATTTCCCCGAGGGGCCCACGTGATTTCCCCGTGGGGCCCACGTGATTTCCGGGTGGGGCCCACGTGATTTCCGGGTGGGGCCCACGTGATTTCCGGGTGGGGCCCACGTGATTTCCGGGTGGGGCCCACGTGATTTCCCCGTGGGGCCCACGTGATTTCCGGGTGGGGCCCACGTGATTTCCCCGTCGGGGCCCACGTGATTTCCGGGTGGGGCCCACGTGATTTCCGGGTGGGGCCCACGTGATTTCCGGGTGGGGCCCACGTGATTTCCGGGTGGGGCCCACGTGATTTCCCCGTGGGGCCCACGTGATTTCCCCGTGGGGCCCACGTGATTTCCGGGTGGGGCCCACGTGATTTCCGGGTGGGGCCCACGTGATTTCCGGGTGGGGCCCACGTGATTTCCGGGTGCGGCCCACGTGATTTCCGGGTGGGGCCCACGTGATTTCCCCGTGGGGCCCACGTGATTTCCGGGTGGGGCCCACGTGATTTCCGGGTGGGGCCCACGTGATTTCCGGGTGGGGCCCACGTGATTTCCGGGTGGGGCCCACGTGATTTCCGGGTGGGGCCCACGTGATTTCCGGGTGGGACCCACGTGATTTCCCCGTGGGGCCCACGTGATTTCCGGGTGGGGCCCACGTGATTTCCGGGTGGGGCCCACGTGATTTCCGGGTGGGGCCCACGTGATTTCCGGGTGGGGCCCACGTGATTTCCCCGTGGGGCCCACGTGATTTCCCCGTGGGGCCCACGTGATTTCCGGGTGGGGCCCACGTGATTTCCGGGTGGGGCCCACGTGATTTCCGGGTGGGGCCCACGTGATTTCCGGGTGGGGCCCACGTGATTTCCGGGTGGGGCCCACGTGATTTCCCCTGGGGGCCCACGTGATTTCCGGGTGGGGCCCACGTGATTTCCGGGTGGGGCCCACGTGATTTCCGGGTGGGGCCCACGTGATTTCCGGGTGGGGCCCACGTGATTTCCGGGTGGGGCCCACGTGATTTCCGGGTGGGGCCCACGTGATTTCCGGGTGGGGCCCACGTGATTTCCGGGTGGGGCCCACGTGATTTCCGGGTGGGGCCCACGTGATTTCCGGGTGGGGCCCAAGTGATTTCCGGGTGGGGCCCACGTGATTTCCCCGTGGGGCCCACGTGATTTCCGGGTGGGCCCCACGTGATTTCCGGGTGGGCCCCACGTGATTTCCGGGTGGGGCCCACGTGATTTCCGGGTGGGGCCCACGTGATTTCCGGGTGGGGCCCACGTGATTTCCGGGTGGGGCCCACGTGATTTCCCGGGTGGGGCCCACGTGATTTCCCCGTGGGGCCCACGTGATTTCCGGGTGGGGCCCACGTGATTTCCGGGTGGGGCCCACGTGATTTCCGGGTGGGGCCCACGTGATTTCCGGGTGGGGCCCACGTGATTTTCCCCTGGGGTCCCACGTGATTTCCGGGTGGGGCCCACGTGATTTCCGGGTGGGGCCCACGTGATTTCCGGGTGGGGCCCCACGTGATTTCCGGGTGGGGCCCACGTGATTTCCGGGTGGGGCCCACGTGATTTCCGGGTGGGGCCCACGTGATTTCCGGGTGGGGCCCACGTGATTTCCGGGAGGGGCCCACGTGATTTCCGGGTGGGCCCCACGTGATTTCCGGGTGGGGCCCACGTGATTTCCGCGTGGGGCCCACGTGATTTCCGGGTGGGGCCCACGTGATTTCCGGGTGGGGCCCACGTGATTTCCGGGTGGGGCCCACGTGATTTCCGGGTGGGGCCCACGTGATTTCCGGGTGGGGCCCACGTGATTTCCGGGTGGGGCCCACGTGATTTCCGGGTGGGGCCCACGTGATTTCCAGGTGGGGCCCACGTGATTTCCGGGTGGGGCCCACGTGATTTCCGGGTGGGGCCCACGTGATTTCCGGGTGGGGCCCACGTGATTTCCCCGTGGGGCCCACGTGATTTCCCCGTGGGGCCCACGTGATTTCCGGGTGGGCCCCACGTGATTTCCGGGTGGGGCCCACGTGATTTCCGGGTGGGGCCCACGTGATTTCCCCTGGGGGCCCACGTGATTTCCCCGTGGGCCCCACGTGATTTCCGGGTGGGGCCCACGTGATTTCCGGGTGGGGCCCACGTGATTTCCGGGTGGGGCACACGTGATTTCCGGGTGGGGCCCACGTGATTTCCCCGTGGGGCCCACGTGATTTCCCCGTGGGGCCCACGTGATTTCCGGGTGGGGCCCACGTGATTTCCCCGTGGGGCCCACGTGATTTCCGGGTGGGGCCCACGTGATTTCCGGGTGGGGCCCACGTGATTTCCGGGTGGGGCCCACGTGATTTCCGGGTGGGGCCCACGTGATTTCCGGGTGGGGCCCACGTGATTTCCGGGTGGGGCCCACGTGATTTCCCCTGGGGGCCCACGTGATTTCCGGGTAGGGCCCACGTGATTTCCGGGTGGGGCCCACGTGATTTCCGGGTGGGGCCCACGTGATTTCCGGGTGGGGCCCACGTGATTTCCCCGTGGGGCCCACGTGATTTCCGGGTGGGGCACACGTGATTTCCGGGTGGGGCCCACGTGATTTTTGGGTGGGGCCCACGTGATTTCCGGGTGGGGCCCACGTGATTTCCGGGTGGGGCCCACGTGATTTCCGGGTGGGGCCCACGTGATTTCCGGGTGGGGCCCACGTGATTTCCCCGTGGGGCCCTCGTGATTTCCGGGTGGGGCCCACGTGATTTCCGGGTGGGGCCCACGTTATTTTCCCTGGGGGCCCACGTGATTTCCGGGTGGGGCCCACGTGATTTCCGGGTGGGGCCCACGTGATTTCCGGGTGGGGCCCACGTGATTTCCGGGTGGGGCCCACGTGATTTCCGGGTGGGGCCCACGTGATTTCCGGGTGGGGCCCACGTGATTTCCGGGTGGGGCCCACGTGATTTCCGGGAGGGGCCCACGTGATTTCCGGGTGGGGCCCACGTGATTTCCGGGTGGGGCCCACGTGATTTCCGGGTGGGGCCCACGTGATTTCCGGGTGGGGCCCACGTGATTTCCGGGTGGGGCCCACGTGATTTCCGGGTGGGGCCCACGTGATTTCCGGGTGGGGCCCACGTGATTTCCGGGTGGGGCCCACGTGATTTCCGGGTGGGGCCCACGTGATTTCCCCGTGGGGCCCACGTGATTTCCCCGTGGGCCCCACGTGATTTCCGGGTGGGGCCCACGTGATTTCCCCGTGGGGCCCACGTGATTTCCGGGTGGGGCCCACGTGATTTCCGGGTGGGGCCCACGTGATTTCCGGGTGGGGCCCACGTGATTTCCCCTGGGGGCCCACGTGATTTCCGGATGGGGCCCACGTGATTTCCGGGTGGGGCCCACGTGATTTCCGGGTGGGGCCCACGTGATTTCCGGGTGGGGCACACGTGATTTCCGGGTGGGGCCACGTGATTTCCCCGTGGGGCCCACGTGATTTCCCCGTGGGGCCCACGTGATTTCCGGGTGGGGCCCACGTGATTTCCCCGGTGGGGCTCACGTGATTTCCGGGTGGGGCCCACGTGATTTCCGGGTGGGGCCCACGTGATTTCCGGGTGGGGCCCACGTGATTTCCGGGTGGGGCCCACGTGATTTCCGGGTGGGGCCCACGTGATTTCCGGGTGGGGCCCACGTGATTTCCGGGTGGGGCCAACGTGATTTCCCCGTGGGGGCCCACGTGATTTCCGGGTAGGGCCCACGTGATTTCCGGGTGGGGCCCACGTGATTTCCGGGTGGGGCCCACGTGATTTCCGGGTGGGGCCCACGTGATTTCCCCGTGGGGCCCACGTGATTTCCGGGTGGGGCCCACGTGATTTCCGGGTGGGGCCCACGTGATTTTTGGGTGGGGCCCACGTGATTTCCGGGTGGGGCCCACATGATTTTTGGGTGGGGCCCACGTGATTTCCGGGTGGGGCCCACGTGATTTCCCCGTGGGGCCCACGTGATTTCCGGGTGGGGCCCACGTGATTTCCGGGTGGGGCCCACGTGATTTCCGGGTGGGGCCCACGTGATTTCCGGGTGGGGCCCACGTGATTTCCCCGTGGGGCCCACGTGATTTCCGGGTGGGCCCCACGTGATTTCCGGGTGGGGCCCACATGATTTTTGGGTGGGGCCCACGTGATTTCCGGGTGGGGCCCACGTGATTTCCGGGTGGGGCCCACGTGATTTCCGGGTGGGGCCCACGTGATTTCCGGGTGGGGCCCACGTGATTTCCCCGTGGGGCCCTCGTGATTTCCGGGTGGGGCCCACGTGATTTCCGGGTGGGGCCCACGTGATTTCCCCTGGGGGCCCACGTGATTTCCGGGTGGTGCCAACGTGATTTCCGGGTGGGGCCCACGTGATTTCCGGGTGGGGCCCACGTGATTTCCGGGTGGGGCCCACGTGATTTCCGGGTGGGGCCCACGTGATTTCCGGGTGGGGCCCACGTGATTTCCGGGTGGGGCCCTCGTGATTTCCGGGTGGGGCCCACGTGATTTCCGGGTGGGGCCCACGTGATTTCCCGGGTGGGGCCCACGTGATTTCCGGGTGGGGCCCACGTGATTTCCGGGTGGGGCCCACGTGATTTCCGGGTGGGGCCCACGTGATTTCCGGGTGGGGCCCACGTGATTTCCGGGTGGGGCCCACGTGATTTCCGGGTGGGGCCCACGTGATTTCCGGGTGGGGCCCACGTGATTTCCGGGTGGGGCCCACGTGATTTCCGGGTGGGGCCCACGTGATTTCCGGGTGGGGCCCACGTGATTTCCGGGTGGGGCCCACGTGATTTCCCGGTGGGGCCCACGTGATTTCCGGGTGGGGCCCACGTGATTTCCGGGTGGGGCCCACGTGATTTCCGGGTGGGGCCCACGTGATTTCCGGGTGGGGCCCACGTGATTTCCGGGTGGGGCCCACGTGATTTCCGGGTGGGGCCCACGTGATTTCCGGGTGGGGCCCACGTGATTTCCCCGTGGGGCCCACGTGATTTCCCCTGGGGGCCCACGTGATTTCCCCGTGGGGCCCACGTGATTTCCGGGTGGGGCCCACGTGATTTCCCCGTGGGGCCCACGTGATTTCCCCTGGGGGCCCACGTGATTTCCGGGTGGGGCCCACGTGATTTCCCCTGGGGGCCCACGTGATTTCCGGGTGGTGCCCACGTGATTTCCGGGTGGGGCCCACGTGATTTCCGGGTGGTGCCCACGTGATTTCCGGGTGGGGCCCACGTGATTTCCGGGTGGGGCCCACGTGATTTCCGGGTGGGGCCCACGTGATTTCCGGGTGGGGCCCACGTGATTTCCGGGTGGGGCCCACGTGATTTCCGGGTGGGGCCCACGTGATTTCCGGGTGGGGCCCACGTGATTTCCCCGTGGGGCCCACGTGATTTCCCCGTGGGGCCCACGTGATTTCCGGGTGGGGCCCACGTGATTTCCCCGTGGGGCCCACGTGATTTCCGGGTGGGGCCCACGTGATTTCCGGGTGGGGCCCACGTGATTTCCGGGTGGGGCCCACGTGATTTCCCCTGGGGGCCCACGTGATTCCCGGGTGGGGCCCACGTGATTTCCGGGTGGGGCCCACGTGATTTCCGGGTGGGGCCCACGTGATTTCCGGGTGGGGCCCACGTGATTTCCCGGGTGGGGCCCACGTGATTTCCGGGTGGGGCCCACGTGATTTCCCGGTGGGGCCCACGTGATTTCCGGGTGGGGCCCACGTGATTTCCGGGTGGGGCCCACGTGATTTCCGGGTGGGGCCCACGTGATTTCCGGGTGGGGTCCCACGTGATTTCCGGGTGGGGCCCACGTGATTTCGGGGTGGGGCCCACGTGATTTCCGGGTGGGGCCCACGTGATTTACGTGATTTCCGGGTGGGGCCCACGTGATTTCCGGGTGGGGCCCACGTGATTTCCGGGTGGGGCCCACGTGATTTCCGGGTGGGGCCCACGTGATTTCCCCGAGGGGCCCACGTGATTTCCGGGTGGGCCCCACGTGATTTCCGGGTGGGGCCCACGTGATTTCCGCGTGGGGCCCACGTGATTTCCGGGTGGGGCCCCACGTGATTTCCGGGTGGGGCCCACGTGATTTCCGGGTGGGGCCCACGTGATTTCCGGGTGGGGCCCACGTGATTTCCGGGTGGGGCCCACGTGATTTCCGGGTGGGGCCCACGTGATTTCCGGGTGGGGCCCACGTGATTTCCGGGTGGGGCCCACGTGATTTCCGGGTGGGGCCCACGTGATTTCCGGGTGGGGCCCACGTGATTTCCGGGTGGGGCCCACGTGATTTCCCCGTGGGTCCCACGTGATTTCCCCGTGGGGCCCACGTGATTTCCGGGTGGGCCCCACGTGATTTCCGGGTGGGGCCCACGTGATTTCCGGGTGGGGCCCACGTGATTTCCCCTGGGGGCCCACGTTATTTCCGGGTGGGGCCCACGTGATTTCCGGGTGAGGCCCACGTGATTTCCGGGTGGGGCCCACGTGATTTCCGGGTGGGGCACACGTGATTTCCGGGTGGGGCCACGTGATTTCCCCGTGGGGCCCACGTGATTTCCCCGTGGGGCCCACGTGATTTCCGGGTGGGGCCCACGTGATTTCCCCGTGGGGCCCACGTGATTTCCGGGTGGGGCCCACGTGATTTCCGGGTGGGGCCCACGTGATTTCCGGGTGGGGCCCACGTGATTTCCGGGTGGGGCCCACGTGATTTCCGGGTGGGGCCCACGTGATTTCCGGGTGGGGCCCACGTGATTTCCCCTGGGGGCCCACGTGATTTCCGGGTAGGGCCCACGTGATTTCCGGGTGGGGCCCACGTGATTTCCGGGTGGGGCCCACGTGATTTCCGGGTGGGGCCCACGTGATTTCCCCGTGGGGCCCACGTGATTTCCGGGTGGGCCCCACGTGATTTCCGGGTGGGGCCCACGTGATTTTTGGGTGGGGCCCACGTGATTTCCGGGTGGGGCCCACGTGATTTCCGGGTGGGGCCCACGTGATTTCCGGGTGGGGCCCACGTGATTTCCGGGTGGGGCCCACGTGATTTCCCCGTGGGGCCCTCGTGATTTCCGGGTGGGGCCCACGTGATTTCCGGGTGGGGCCCACGTTATTTTCCCTGGGGGCCCACGTGATTTCCGGGTGGGGCCCACGTGATTTCCGGGTGGGGCCCACGTGATTTCCGGGTGGGGCCCACGTGATTTCCGGGTGGGGCCCACGTGATTTCCGGGTGGGGCCCACGTGATTTCCGGGTGGGGCCCACGTGATTTCCGGGTGGGGCCCACGTGATTTCCCCGAGGGGCCCACGTGATTTCCGGGTGGGGCCCACGTGATTTCCGGGTGGGGCCCACGTGATTTCCGGGTGGGGCCCACGTGATTTCCGGGTGGGGCCCACGTGATTTCCGGGTGGGGCCCACGTGATTTCCGGGTGGGGCCCACGTGATTTCCGGGTGGGGCCCACGTGATTTCCGGGTGGGGCCCACGTGATTTCCGGGTGGGGCCCACGTGATTTCCCCGTGGGGCCCAAGTGATTTCCCCGTGGGCCCCACGTGATTTCCGGGTGGGGCCCACGTGATTTCCCCGTGGGGCCCACGTGATTTCCGGGTGGGGCCCACGTGATTTCCGGGTGGGGCCCACGTGATTTCCGGGTGGGGCCCACGTGATTTCCCCTGGGGGCCCACGTTATTTCCGGATGGGGCCCACGTGATTTCCGGGTGGGGCCCACGTGATTTCCGGGTGGGGCCCACGTGATTTCCGGGTGGGGCACACGTGATTTCCGGGTGGGGCCACGTGATTTCCCCGTGGGGCCCACGTGATTTCCCCGTGGGGCCCACGTGATTTCCGGGTGGGGCCCACGTGATTTCCCCGTGGGGCTCACGTGATTTCCGGGTGGGGCCCACGTGATTTCCGGGTGGGGCCCACGTGATTTCCGGGTGGGGCCCACGTGATTTCCGGGTGGGGCCCACGTGATTTCCGGGTGGGGCCCACGTGATTTCCGGGTGGGGCCCACGTGATTTCCGGGTGGGGCCAACGTGATTTCCCCTGGGGGCCCACGTGATTTCCGGGTAGGGCCCACGTGATTTCCGGGTGGGGCCCACGTGATTTCCGGGTGGGGCCCACGTGATTTCCGGGTGGGGCCCACGTGATTTCCCCGTGGGGCCCACGTGATTTCCGGGTGGGCCCCACGTGATTTCCGGGTGGGGACCACATGATTTTTGGGTGGGGCCCACGTGATTTCCGGGTGGGGCCCACATGATTTTTGGGTGGGGCCCACGTGATTTCCGGGTGGGGCCCACGTGATTTCCCCGTGGGGCCCACGTGATTTCCGGGTGGGGCCCACGTGATTTCCGGGTGGGGCCCACGTGATTTCCGGGTGGGGCCCACGTGATTTCCGGGTGGGGCCCACGTGATTTCCCCGTGGGGCCCACGTGATTTCCGGGTGGGCCCCACGTGATTTCCGGGTGGGGCCCACATGATTTTTGGGTGGGGCCCACGTGATTTCCGGGTGGGGCCCACGTGATTTCCGGGTGGGGCCCACGTGATTTCCGGGTGGGGCCCACGTGATTTCCGGGTGGGGCCCACGTGATTTCCCCGTGGGGCCCTCGTGATTTCCGGGTGGGGCCCACGTGATTTCCGGGTGGGTCCCACGTGATTTCCCCTGGGGGCCCACGTGATTTCCGGGTGGGGCCAACGTGATTTCCGGGTGGGGCCCACGTGATTTCCGGGTGGGGCCCACGTGATTTCCGGGTGGGGCCCACGTGATTTCCGGGTGGGGCCCACGTGATTTCCGGGTGGGGCCCACGTGATTTCCCCGTGGGGCCCTCGTGATTTCCGGGTGGGGCCCACGTGATTTCCGGGTGGGGCCCACGTGATTTCCCCTGGGGGCCCACGTGATTTCCGGGTGGGGCCCACGTGATTTCCGGGTGGGGCCCACGTGATTTCCGGGTGGGGCCCACGTGATTTCCGGGTGGGGCCCACGTGATTTCCGGGTGGGGCCCACGTGATTTCCGGGTGGGGCCCACGTGATTTCCGGGTGGGGCCCACGTGATTTCCGGGTGGGGCCCACGTGATTTCCGGGTGGGTCCCACGTGATTTCCGGGTGGGGCCCACGTGATTTCCGGGTGGGGCCCACGTGATTTCCGGGTGGGGCCCACGTGATTTCCGGGTGGGGCCCACGTGATTTCCCGGTGGGGCCCACGTGATTTCCGGGTGGGGCCCACGTGATTTCCGGGTGGGGCCCACGTGATTTCCGGGTGGGGCCCACGTGATTTCCGGGTGGGGCCCACGTGATTTCCGGGTGGGGCCCACGTGATTTCCGGGTGGGGCCCACGTGATTTCCGGGTGGGGCCCACGTGATTTCCGGGTGGGGCCCACGTGATTTCCGGGTGGGGCCCACGTGATTTCCCCGTGGGGCCCACGTGATTTCCGGGTGGGGCCCACGTGATTTCCCCGTGGGGCCCACGTGATTTCCGGGTGGGGCCCACGTGATTTCCGGGTGGGGCCCACGTGATTTCCCCTGGGGGCCCACGTGATTTCCGGGTGGGGCCCACGTGATTTCCCCTGGGGGCCCACGTGATTTCCGGGTGGTGCCCACGTGATTTCCGGGTGGGGCCCACCTGATTTCCGGGTGGGGCCCACGTGATTTCCGGGTGGGGCCCACGTGATTTCCGGGTGGGGCCCACGTGATTTCCGGGTGGGGCCCACGTGATTTCCGGGTGGGGCCCACGTGATTTCCGGGTGGGGCCCACGTGATTTCCGGGTGGGGCCCACGTGATTTCCGGGTGGGGCCCACGTGATTTCCGGGTGGGGCCCACGTGATTTCCCCGTGGGGCCCACGTGATTTCCGGGTGGGGCCCACGTGATTTCCCCGTGGGGCCCACGTGATTTCCGGGTGGGGCCCACGTGATTTCCGGGTGGGGCCCACGTGATTTCCGGGTGGGGCCCACGTGATTTCCCCGTGGGGGCCCACGTGATTTCCGGGTGGGGCCCACGTGATTTCCGGGTGGGGCCCACGTGATTTCCGGGTGGGGCCCACGTGATTTCCGGGTGGGGCCCACGTGATTTCCGGGTGGGGCCCACGTGATTTCCCCGAGGGGCCCACGTGATTTCCGGGTGGGGCCCACGTGATTTCCCCGTGGGGCCCACGTGATTTCCGGGTGGGGCCCACGTGATTTCCGGGTGGGGCCCACGTGATTTCCGGGTGGGGCCCACGTGATTTCCCCGTGGGGCCCACGTGATTTCCGGGTGGGACCCACGTGATTTCCCCGAGGGGCCCACGTGATTTCCGGGTGGGGCCCACGTGATTTCCGGGTGGGGCCCACGTGATTTCCCCGGGTGGGGCCCACGTGATTTCCCCGGGTGGGACCCACGTGATTTCCGGGTGGGGCCCACGTGAATTTCCGGGTGGGGCCCACGTGATTTCCGGGTGGGGCCCACGTGATTTCCCCGTGGGGCCCACGTGATTTCCGGGTGGGGCCCACGTGATTTCCGGGTGGGGCCCACGTGATTTCCCCGTGGGGCCCACGTGATTTCCGGGTGGGACCCACGTGATTTCCGGGTGGGGCCCACGTGATTTCCCCGAGGGGCCCACGTGATTTCCGGGTGGGGCCCACGTGATTTCCCGTGGGGCCCACGTGATTTCCGGGTGGGGCCCACGTGATTTCCGGGTGGGGCCCACGTGATTTCCGGGTGGGGCCCACGTGATTTCCGGGTGGGGCCCACGTGATTTCCGGGTGGGGCCCACGTGATTTCCGGGAGGGGCCCACGTGATTTCCGGGTGGGGCCCACGTGATTTCCGGGTGGGGCCCACGTGATTTCCCCGTGGGGCCCACGTGATTTCCCCGTGGGGCCCACGTGATTTCCCGGGTGGGGCCCACGTGATTTCCGGGTGGGGCCCACGTGATTTCCGGGTGGGGCCCACGTGATTTCCGGGTGGGGCCCACGTGATTTCCCCTGGGGGCCCACGTGATTTCCGGGTGGGGCCCACGTGATTTCCCCGTGGGGCCCACGTGATTTCCGGGTGGGGCCCACGTGATTTCCGGGTGGGGCCCACGTGATTTCCGGGTGGGGCCCACGTGATTTCCGGGTGGGGCCCACGTGATTTCCTGGGTGGGGCCCACGTGATTTCCGGGTGGGGCCCACGTGATTTCCGGGTGGGGCCCACGTGATTTCCGGGTGGGGCCCACGTGATTTCCGGGTGGGGCCCACGTGATTTTTGGGTGGGGCCCACGTGATTTCCGGGTGGGGCCCACGTGATTTCCGGGTGGGGCCCACGTGATTTCCGGGTGGGGCCCACGTGATTTCCGGGTGGGGCCCACGTGATTTCCGGGTGGGGCCCACGTGATTTCCGGGTGGGGCCCACGTGATTTTTGGGTGGGGCCCACGTGATTTCCGGGTGGGGCCCACGTGATTTCCGGGTGGGGCCCACGTGATTTCCGGGTGGGGCCCACGTGATTTCCGGGTGGGGCCCACGTGATTTCCGGGTGGGGCCCACGTGATTTCCGGGTGGGGCCCACGTGATTTCCGGGTGGGGCCCACGTGATTTCCGGGAGGGGCCCACGTGATTTCCGGGTGGGGCCCACGTGATTTCCGGGTGGGGCCCACGTGATTTCCGGGTGGGGCCCTCGTGATTTCCGGGTGGGGCCCACGTGATTTCCGGGTGGGGCCCACGTGATTTCCCGGGTGGGGCCCACGTGATTTCCGGGTGGGGCCCACGTGATTTCCGGGTGGGGCCCACGTGATTTCCGGGTGGGGCCCACGTGATTTCCGGGTGGGGCCCACGTGATTTCCGGGTGGGGCCCACGTGATTTCCGGGTGGGGCCCAAGTGATTTCCGGGTGGGGCCCACGTGATTTCCGGGTGGGGCCCACGTGATTTCCGGGTGGGGCCCACGTGATTTCCGGGTGGGGCCCACGTGATTTCCGGGTGGGGCCCACGTGATTTCCGGGTGGGGCCCACGTGATTTCCGGGTGGGGCCCCACGTGATTTCCGGGTGGGGCCCACGTGATTTCCGGGTGGGGCCCACGTGATTTCCGGGTGGGGCCCACGTGATTTCCGGGTGGGGCCCACGTGATTTCCCGGGTGGGGCCCACGTGATTTCCGGGTGGGGCCCACGTGATTTCCGGGTGGGGCCCACGTGATTTCCGGGTGGGGCCCACGTGATTTCCCCGTGGGGCCCACGTGATTTCCGGGTGGGGCCCACGTGATTTCCGGGTGGGGCCCACGTGATTTCCGGGTGGGGCCCACGTGATTTCCCCGTGGGGCCCACGTGATTTCCGGGTGGGGCCCACGTGATTTCCCCGTGGGGCCCACGTGATTTCCGGGTGGGGCCCACGTGATTTCCGGGTGGGGCCCACGTGATTTCCGGGTGGGGCCCACGTGATTTCCCCGTGGGGCCCACGTGATTTCTGGGTGGGGCCCACGTGATTTCCGGGTGGGGCCCACGTGATTTCCGGGTGGGGCCCACGTGATTTCCGGGTGGGGCCCACGTGATTTCCCGGTGGGGCCCACGTGATTTCCGGGTGGGGCCCACGTGATTTCCGGGTGGGGCCCACGTGATTTCCGGGTGGGGCCCACGTGATTTCCGGGTGGGGCCCACGTGATTTCCGGGTGGGGCCCACGTGATTTCCGGGTGGGGCCCACGTGATTTCCCGGGTGGGGCCCACGTGATTTCCGGGTGGTGCCCACGTGATTTCCGGGTGGGGCCCACGTGATTTCCGGGTGGGGCCCACGTGATTTTCCGGGTGGGGCCCACGTGATTTCCGGGTGGGGCCCACGTGATTTCCGGGTGGGGCCCACGTGATTTCCGGGTGGGGCCCACGTGATTTCCGGGTGGGGCCCACGTGATTTTTGGGTGGGGCCCACGTGATTTCCCGGGTGGGGCCCACGTGATTTCCGGGTGGGGCCCCACGTGATTTCCGGGTGGGGCCCACGTGATTTCCGGGTGGGGCCCACGTGATTTCCCCGTGGGGCCCACGTGATTTCCGGGAGGGGCCCACGTGATTTCCGGGTGGGGCCCACGTGATTTCCGGGTGGGGCCCACGTGATTTCCCGGGTGGGGCCCACGTGATTTCCGGGTGGGGCCCACGTGATTTTCCGGGTGGGGCCCACGTGATTTCCGGGTGGGGCCCACGTGATTTCCGGGTGGGGCCCATGTGATTTCCGGGTGGGGCCCACGTGATTTCCGGGTGGGGCCCACGTGATTTCCCCGTGGGGCCCACGTGATTTCCCCGTGGGGCCCACGTGATTTCCGGGTGGGGCCCACGTGATTTCCCGGGTGGGGCCCACGTGATTTCCGGGTGGGGCCCACGTGATTTCCGGGTGGGGCCCACGTGATTTCCGGGTGGGGCCCACGTGATTTCCGGGAGGGGCCCACGTGATTTCCGGGTGGGGCCCACGTGATTTCCGGGTGGGGCCCACGTGATTTCCGGGTGGGGCCCACGTGATTTCCGGGTGGGGCCCACGTGATTTCCGGGTGGGGCCCACGTGATTTCCCCGTGGGGCCCACGTGATTTCCGGGTGGGACCCACGTGATTTCCGGGTGGGGCCCACGTGATTTCCGGGTGGGGCCCCACGTGATTTCCGGGTGGGGCCCACGTGATTTCCCCGTGGGGCCCACGTGATTTCCGGGTGGGACCCACGTGATTTCCGGGTGGGGCCCACGTGATTTCCGGGTGGGGCCCACGTGATTTCCCCGTGGGGCCCACGTGATTTCCCCGTGGGGCCCACGTGATTTCCGGGTGGGGCCCACGTGATTTCCGGGTGGGGCCCACGTGATTTCCGGGTGGGGCCCACGTGATTTCCCCGTGGGGCCCACGTGATTTCCGGGTGGGGCCCCACGTGATTTCCGGGTGGGGCCCACGTGATTTCCCGGGTGGGGCCCACGTGATTTCCCCGTGGGGCCCACGTGATTTCCGGGGTGGGGCCCACGTGATTTCCGGGTGGGGCCCACGTGATTTCCGGGTGGGGCCCACGTGATTTCCGGGTGGGGCCCACGTGATTTCCGGGTGGGGCCCACGTGATTTCCCGGGTGGGGCCCACGTGATTTCCGGGTGGGGCCCACGTGATTTCCGGGTGGGGCCCACGTGATTTCCCGGTGGGGCCCACGTGATTTCCGGGTGGGGCCCACGTGATTTCCCTGTGGGGCCCACGTGATTTCCGGGTGGGGCCCACGTGATTTCCGGGAGGGGCCCACGTGATTTCCGGGTGGGGCCCACGTGATTTCCGGGTGGGGCCCACGTGATTTCCGGGTGCGGGCCCACGTGATTTCCGGGTGGGGCCCACGTGATTTCCCCGTGGGGCCCACGTGATTTCCGGGTGGGGGCCCACGTGATTTCCGGGTGGGGCCCACGTGATTTCCGGGTGGGGCCCACGTGATTTCCGGGTGGGGCCCACGTGATTTCCGGGTGGGGCCCACGTGATTTCCGGGTGGGGCCCACGTGATTTCCCGGGTGGGGCCCACGTGATTTCCGGGTGGGGCCCACGTGATTTCCGGGTGGGGCCCACGTGATTTCCGGGTGGGGCCCACGTGATTTCCGGGTGGGGCCCACGTGATTTCCCCGTGGGGCCCACGTGATTTCCGGGTGGGGCCCACGTGATTTCCGGGTGGGGCCCACGTGATTTCCGGGTGGGGCCCACGTGATTTCCGGGTGGGGCCCACGTGATTTCCCGGTGGGGCCCACGTGATTTCCGGGTGGGGGCCCACGTGATTTCCGGGTGGGGCCCACGTGATTTCCGGGTGGGGCCCACGTGATTTCCGGGTGGGGCCCACGTGATTTCCGGGTGGGGCCCACGTGATTTCCGGGTGGGGACCACGTGATTTCCGGGTGGGGCCCACGTGATTTCCGGGTGGGGCCCACGTGATTTCCGGGTGGGGCCCACGTGATTTCCGGGTGGGGCCCACGTGATTTCCGGGTGGGGCCCAAGTGATTTCCGGGTGGGGCCCACGTGATTTCCCCGTGGGGCCCACGTGATTTCCGGGTGGGCCCCACGTGATTTCCGGGTGGGCCCACGTGATTTCCGGGTGGGGCCCACGTGATTTCCGGGTGGGGCCCACGTGATTTCCGGGTGGGGCCCACGTGATTTCCCGGGTGGGGCCCACGTGATTTCCGGGTGGGGCCCACGTGATTTCCCGGTGGGGCCCACGTGATTTCCGGGTGGGGCCCACGTGATTTCCGGGTGGGGCCCACGTGATTTCCGGGTGGGGCCCACGTGATTTCCGGGTGGGGCCCACGTGATTTCCGGGTGGGGTCCCACGTGATTTCCGGGTGGGGCCCACGTGATTTCCGGGTGGGGCCCACGTGATTTCCGGGTGGGGCCCCACGTGATTTCCGGGTGGGGCCCACGTGATTTCCGGGTGGGGCCCACGTGATTTCCGGGTGGGGCCCACGTGATTTCCGGGTGGGGCCCACGTGATTTCCGGGAGGGGCCCACGTGATTTCCGGGTGGGGCCCACGTGATTTCCGGGTGGGGCCCACGTGATTTCCGGGTGGGCCCCACGTGATTTCCGGGTGGGGCCCACGTGATTTCCGGGTGGGGCCCACGTGATTTCCGGGTGGGGCCCACGTGATTTCCGGGTGGGGCCCACGTGATTTCCGGGTGGGGCCCACGTGATTTCCGGGTGGGGCCCACGTGATTTCCGGGTGGGGCCCACGTGATTTCCGGGTGGGGCCCACGTGATTTCCGGGTGGGGCCCACGTGATTTCCGGGTGGGGCCCACGTGATTTCCGGGTGGGGCCCACGTGATTTCCCCGTGGGGCCCACGTGATTTCCGGGTGGGGCCCACGTGATTTCCGGGTGGGGCCCACGTGATTTCCGGGTGGGGCCCACGTGATTTCCCGGTGGGGCCCACGTTATTTCCGGGTGGGGCCCACGTGATTTCCGGGTGGGGCCCACGTGATTTCCGGGTGGGGCCCACGTGATTTCCGGGTGGGGCCCACGTGATTTTCCGGGTGGGGCCCACGTGATTTCCGGGTGGGGCCCACGTGATTTCCCCGTGGGGCCCACGTGATTTCCGGGTGGGGCCCACGTGATTTCCCGGGTGGGGCCCACGTGATTTCCGGGTGGGGCCCACGTGATTTCCGGGTGGGGCCCACGTGATTTCCGGGTGGGGCCCACGTGATTTCCGGGTGGGGCCCACGTGATTTCCGGGTGGGGCCCACGTGATTTCCGGGTGGGGCCCACGTGATTTCCCTGTGGGGCCCACGTGATTTCCGGGTGGGGCCCACGTGATTTCCGGGTGGGGCCCACGTGATTTCCGGGTGGGGCCCACGTGATTTCCGGGTGGGGCCCACGTGATTTCCCCGTGGGGCCCACGTGATTTCCGGGTGGGCCCCACGTGATTTCCGGGTGGGGCCCACGTGATTTTTGGGTGGGGCCCACGTGATTTCCGGGTGGGGCCCACGTGATTTCCGGGTGGGGCCCACGTGATTTCCGGGTGGGGCCCACGTGATTTCCGGGTGGGGCCCACGTGATTTCCGGGTGGGGCCCTCGTGATTTCCGGGTGGGGCCCACGTGATTTCCGGGTGGGGCCCACGTGATTTCCCTGTGGGGCCCACGTGATTTCCGGGTGGGGCCCACGTGATTTCCGGGTGGGGCCCACGTGATTTCCGGGTGGGGCCCACGTGATTTCCGGGTGGGGCCCACGTGATTTCCGGGTGGGGCCCACGTGATTTCCGGGTGGGGCCCACGTGATTTCCGGGTGGGGCCCACGTGATTTCCGGGTGGGGCCCACGTGATTTCCGGGTGGGGCCCACGTGATTTCCGGGTGGGGCCCACGTGATTTCCGGGTGGGGCCCACGTGATTTCCGGGTGGGGCCCACGTGATTTCCGGGTGGGGCCCACGTGATTTCCGGGTGGGGCCCACGTGATTTCCGGGTGGGGCCCACGTGATTTCCGGGTGGGGCCCCACGTGATTTCCGGGTGGGGCCCACGTGATTTCCCCGTGGGGCCCACGTGATTTCCGGGTGGGGCCCACGTGATTTCCCCGTGGGGCCCACGTGATTTCCGGGTGGGGCCCACGTGATTTCCGGGTGGGGCCCACGTGATTTCCGGGTGGGGCCCACGTGATTTCCGGGTGGGGCCCACGTGATTTCCGGGTGGGGCCCACGTGATTTCCGGGTGGGGCCCACGTGATTTCCCGGTGGGGCCCACGTGATTTCCGGGTGGGGCCCACGTGGGGATTTCCGGGTGGGGCCCACGTGATTTCCGGGTGGGGCCCACGTGATTTCCGGGTGGGGCCCACGTGATTTCCCGGTGGGGCCCACGTGATTTCCGGGTGGGGCCCACGTGATTTCCGGGTGGGGCCCACGTGATTTCCGGGTGGGGCCCACGTGATTTCCCCTGGGGCCCACGTGATTTCCGGGTGGGGCCCACGTGATTTCCGGGTGGGGCCCACGTGATTTCCGGGTGGGGCCCACGTGATTTCCGGGTGGGGCCCACGTGATTTCCGGGTGGGGCCCACGTGATTTCCGGGTGGGGCCCACGTGATTTCCCCGTGGGGCCCACGTGATTTCCCCGTGGGGCCCACGTGATTTCCGGGTGGGGCCCACGTGATTTCCGGGTGGGGCCCACGTGATTTCCGGTGGGGCCCACGTGATTTCCGGGTGGGGCCCACGTGATTTCCGGGTGGGGCCCACGTGATTTCCGGGTGGGGCCCACGTGATTTCCGGGTGGGGCCCACGTGATTTCCCTGTGGGGCCCACGTGATTTCCGGGTGGGGCCCACGTGATTTCCGGGTGGGGCCCACGTGATTTCCCGGTGGGGCCCACGTGATTTCCGGGTGGGGCCCACGTGATTTCCGGGTGGGGCCCACGTGATTTCCGGGTGGGGCCCACGTGATTTCCGGGTGGGGCCCACGTGATTTCCGGGTGGGGCCCACGTGATTTCCGGGTGGGGCCCACGTGATTTCCCGGGTGGGGCCCACGTGATTTCCGGGTGGGGCCCACGTGATTTCCGGGTGGGGCCCACGTGATTTCCGGGTGGGGCCCACGTGATTTCCCGGGTGGGGCCCACGTGATTTCCGGGTGGGGCCCACGTGATTTCCGGGTGGGGCCCACGTGATTTCCGGGTGGGGCCCACGTGATTTCCGGGTGGGGCCCACGTGATTTCCGGGTGGGGCCCACGTGATTTCCGGGTGGGGCCCACGTGATTTCCGGGTGGGGCCCACGTGATTTCCCCGTGGGGCCCACGTGACTTCCGGGTGGGGCCCACGTGATTTCCGGGTGGGGCCCACGTGATTTCCGGGTGGGGCCCACGTGATTTCCGGGTGGGGCCCACGTGATTTCCGGGTGGGGCCCACGTGATTTCCGGGTGGGGCCCACGTGATTTCCCCGTGGGGCCCACGTGATTTCCCCGTGGGGCCCACGTGATTTCCGGGTGGGGCCCACGTGATTTCCGGGTGGGGCCCACGTGATTTCCGGGTGGGGCCCACGTGATTTCCGGGTGGGGCCCACGTGATTTCCCTGTGGGGCCCACGTGATTTCCGGGTGGTGCCCACGTGATTTCCGGGTGGGGCCCACGTGATTTCCGGGTGGGGCCCACGTTATTTCCGGGTGGGGCCCACGTGATTTCCGGGTGGGGCCCACGTGATTTCCGGGTGGGGCCCACGTGATTTCCGGGTGGGGCCCACGTGATTTCCGGGTGGGGCCCACGTGATTTCCGGGTGGGGCCCACGTGATTTCCGGGTGGGGCCCACGTGATTTTTGGGTGGGGCCCACGTGATTTCCGGGTGGGGCCCACGTGATTTCCGGGTGGGGCCCACGTGATTTCCGGGTGGGGCCCACGTGATTTCCGGGTGGGGCCCACGTGATTTCCCCGTGGGGCCCACGTGATTTCCCCGTGGGGCCCACGTGATTTCCGGGTGGGGCCCACGTGATTTCCGGGTGGGGCCCACGTGATTTCCCCTGGGGGCCCACGTGATTTCCGGGTGGGGCCCACGTGATTTCCGGGTGGGGCCCACGTGATTTCCGGGTGGGGCCCACGTGATTTCCGGGTGGGGCCCACGTGATTTCCGGGTGGGGCCCACGTGATTTCCGGGTGGGGCCCACGTGATTTCCCCGTGGGGCCCACGTGATTTCCCGGTGGGGCCCACGTGATTTCCGGGTGGGGCCCACGTGATTTCCGGGTGGGGCCCACGTGATTTCCGGGTGGGGCCCACGTGATTTCCGGGTGGGGCCCACGTGATTTCCGGGAGGGGCCCACGTGATTTCCGGGTGGGGCCCACGTGATTTCCGGGTGGGGCCCACGTGATTTCCGGGTGGGGCCCACGTGATTTCCGGGTGGGGCCCACGTGATTTCCCGGGTGGGGCCCACGTGATTTCCGGGTGGGGCCCACGTGATTTCCGGGTGGGGCCCACGTGATTTCCGGGTGGGGCCCACGTGATTTCCGGGTGGGGCCCACGTGATTTCCGGGTGGGGCCCACGTGATTTCCGGGTCGGGCCCACGTGATTTCCGGGTGGGGCCCACGTGATTTCCGGGTGGGGCCCACGTGATTTCCGGGTGGGGCCCACGTGATTTCCGGGTGGGGCCCACGTGATTTCCGGGTGGGGCCCACGTGATTTCCGGGTGGGGCCCACGTGATTTCCCCCACGTGATTTCCGGGTGGGGCCCACGTGATTTCCCCGTGGGGCCCACGTGATTTCCGGGTGGGCCCCACGTGATTTCCGGGTGGGGCCCACGTGATTTCCGGGTGGGGCCCACGTGATTTCCGGGTGGGGCCCACGTGATTTCCGGGTGGGGCCCACGTGATTTCCGGGTGGGGCCCACGTGATTTCCGGGTGGGGCCCACGTGATTTCCGGGTGGGGCCCACGTGATTTCCGGGTGGGGCCCACGTGATTTCCGGGTGGGGCCCACGTGATTTCCGGGTGGGGCCCACGTGATTTCCGGGTGGGGCCCACGTGATTTCCCCGTGGGGCCCACGTGATTTCCGGGTGGGGCCCACGTGATTTCCGGGTGGGGCCCACGTGATTTCCGGGTGGGGCCCACGTGATTTCCCCGTGGGGCCCACGTGATTTCCGGGTGGGGCCCACGTGATTTCCGGGTGGGGCCCACGTGATTTCCGGGTGGGGCCCACGTGATTTCCGGGTGGGGCCCACGTGATTTCCGGGTGGGGCCCACGTGATTTCCCGGGTGGGGCCCACGTGATTTCCGGGTGGGGCCCACGTGATTTCCGGGTGGGGCCCACGTGATTTCCGGGTGGGGCCCACGTGATTTCCGGGTGGGGCCCACGTGATTTCCGGGTGGGGCCCACGTGATTTCCCCTGGGGTCCCACGTGATTTCCGGGTGGGGCCCACGTGATTTCGGGGTGGGGCCCACGTGATTTCCGGGTGGGGCCCACGTGATTTCCGGGTACGTGATTTCCGGGTGGGGCCCACGTGATTTCCGGGTGGGGCCCACGTGATTTCCGGGTGGGGCCCACGTGATTTCCGGGTGGGGCCCACGTGATTTCCGGGAGGGGCCCACGTGATTTCCGGGTGGGGCCCACGTGATTTCCGGGTGGGGCCCACGTGATTTCCGGGTGGGCCCCACGTGATTTCCGGGTGGGGCCCACGTGATTTCCGGGTGGGGCCCACGTGATTTCCGGGTGGGGCCCACGTGATTTCCGGGTGGGGCCCACGTGATTTCCGGGTGGGGCCCACGTGATTTCCGGGTGGGGCCCACGTGATTTCCGGGTGGGGCCCACGTGATTTCCGGGTGGGGCCCACGTGATTTCCGGGTGGGGCCCACGTGATTTCCGGGTGGGGCCCACGTGATTTCCGGGTGGGGCCCACGTGATTTTCCGGGTGGGGCCCACGTGATTTCCGGGTGGGGCCCACGTGATTTCCGGGTGGGGCCCACGTGATTTCCGGGTGGGGCCCACGTGATTTCCCGGGTGGGGCCCACGTGATTTCCGGGTGGGGCCCACGTGATTTCCGGGTGGGGCCCACGTGATTTCCGGGTGGGGCCCACGTGATTTCCGGGTGGGGCACACGTGATTTCCGGGTGGGGCCCACGTGATTTCCGGGTGGGGCCCACGTGATTTCCCCGTGGGGCCCACGTGATTTCCGGGTGGGGCCCACGTGATTTCCCCGTGGGGCCCACGTGATTTCCCCGTGGGGCCCACGTGATTTCCGGGTGGGGCCCACGTGATTTCCGGGTGGGGCCCACGTGATTTCCGGGTGGGGCCCACGTGATTTCCGGGTGGGGCCCACGTGATTTCCGGGTGGGGCCCACGTGATTTCCCGGGTGGGGCCCACGTGATTTCCGGGTAGGGCCCACGTGATTTCCGGGTGGGGCCCACGTGATTTCCGGGTGGGGCCCACGTGATTTCCGGGTGGGGCCCACGTGATTTCCCCGTGGGGCCCACGTGATTTCCCCGTGGGGCCCACGTGATTTCCGGGTGGGGCCCACGTGATTTTTGGGTGGGGCCCACGTGATTTCCGGGTGGGGCCCACGTGATTTCCGGGTGGGGCCCACGTGATTTCCGGGTGGGGCCCACGTGATTTCCGGGTGGGGCCCACGTGATTTCCGGGTGGGGCCCTCGTGATTTCCGGGTGGGGCCCACGTGATTTCCGGGTGGGGCCCACGTGATTTCCCGGGTGGGGCCCACGTGATTTCCGGGTGGGGCCCACGTGATTTCCGGGTGGGGCCCACGTGATTTCCGGGTGGGGCCCACGTGATTTCCGGGTGGGGCCCACGTGATTTCCGGGTGGGGCCCACGTGATTTCCGGGTGGGGCCCACGTGATTTCCGGGTGGGGCCCACGTGATTTCCGGGAGGGGCCCACGTGATTTCCGGGTGGGGCCCACGTGATTTCCGGGTGGGGCCCACGTGATTTCCGGGTGGGGCCCACGTGATTTCCGGGTGGGGCCCACGTGATTTCCGGGTGGGGCCCACGTGATTTCCGGGTGGGGCCCACGTGATTTTCCGGGTGGGGCCCACGTGATTTCCGGGTGGGGCCCACGTGATTTCCGGGTGGGGCCCACGTGATTTCCCCGTGGGGCCCACGTGATTTCCCCGTGGGGCCCACGTGATTTCCGGGTGGGGCCCACGTGATTTCCCCGTGGGGCCCACGTGATTTCCGGGTGGGGCCCACGTGATTTCCCCTGGGGGCCCACGTTATTTCCGGGTGGGGCCCACGTGATTTCCGGGTGGGGCCCACGTGATTTCCGGGTGGGGCCCACGTGATTTCCGGGTGGGGCCCACGTGATTTCCGGGTGGGGCCCACGTGATTTCCGGGTGGGGCACACGTGATTTCCGGGTGGGGCCCACGTGATTTCCCCGTGGGGCCCACGTGATTTCCCCGTGGGGCCCACGTGATTTCCGGGTGGGGCCCACGTGATTTCCCCGTGGGGCTCACGTGATTTCCGGGTGGGGCCCACGTGATTTCCGGGTGGGGCCCACGTGATTTCCGGGTGGGGCCCACGTGATTTCCGGGTGGGGCCCACGTGATTTCCGGGTGGGGCCCACGTGATTTCCGGGTGGGGCCCACGTGATTTCCGGGTGGGGCCCACGTGATTTCCCGGGTGGGGCCCACGTGATTTCCGGGTAGGGCCCACGTGATTTCCGGGTGGGGCCCACGTGATTTCCGGGTGGGGCCCACGTGATTTCCGGGTGGGGCCCACGTGATTTCCCCGTGGGGCCCACGTGATTTCCGGGTGGGCCCCACGTGATTTCCGGGTGGGGCCCACGTGATTTTTGGGTGGGGCCCACGTGATTTCCGGGTGGGGCCCACGTGATTTCCGGGTGGGGCCCACGTGATTTCCGGGTGGGGCCCACGTGATTTCCGGGTGGGGCCCACGTGATTTCCCCGTGGGGCCCTCGTGATTTCCGGGTGGGGCCCACGTGATTTCCGGGTGGGGCCCACGTGATTTCCCCTGGGGGCCCACGTGATTTCCGGGTGGGGCCCACGTGATTTCCGGGTGGGGCCCACGTGATTTCCGGGTGGGGCCCACGTGATTTCCGGGTGGGGCCCACGTGATTTCCGGGTGGGGCCCACGTGATTTCCGGGTGGGGCCCACGTGATTTCCGGGTGGGGCCCACGTGATTTCCCCGAGGGGCCCACGTGATTTCCGGGTGGGGCCCACGTGATTTCCGGGTGGGGCCCACGTGATTTCCGGGTGGGGCCCACGTGATTTCCGGGTGGGGCCCACGTGATTTCCGGGTGGGGCCCACGTGATTTCCGGGTGGGGCCCACGTGATTTCCGGGTGGGCCCACGTGATTTCCGGGTGGGGCCCACGTGATTTCCGGGTGGGGCCCACGTGATTTCCGGGTGGGGCCCACGTGATTTCCCCGTGGGGCCCACGTGATTTCCCCGTGGGGCCCACGTGATTTCCGGGTGGGGCCCACGTGATTTCCGGGTGGGGCCCACGTGATTTCCGGGTGGGGCCCACGTGATTTCCGGGTGGGGCCCACGTGATTTCCGGGTGGGGCCCACGTGATTTCCGGGTGGGGCCCACGTGATTTCCGGGTGGGGCCCACGTGATTTCCGGGTGGGGCCCACGTGATTTCCGGGTGGGGCCCACGTGATTTCCGGGTGGGGCCCACGTGATTTCCGGGTGGGGCCCACGTGATTTCCGGGTGGGGCCCACGTGATTTCCGGGTGGGGCCCACGTGATTTCCCCGTGGGGCCCACGTGATTTCCGGGTGGGGCCCACGTGATTTCCGGGTGGGGCCCACGTGATTTCCGGGTGGGGCCCACGTGATTTCCCCGTGGGGCCCACGTGACTTCCGGGTGGGGCCCACGTGATTTCCGGGTGGGGCCCACGTGATTTCCGGGTGGGGCCCACGTGATTTCCGGGTGGGGCCCACGTGATTTCCGGGTGGGGCCCACGTGATTTCCGGGTGGGGCCCACGTGATTTCCCCGTGGGGCCCACGTGATTTCCCCGTGGGGCCCACGTGATTTCCGGGTGGGGCCCACGTGATTTTCGGGTGGGGCCCACGTGATTTCCGGGTGGGGCCCACGTGATTTCCGGGTGGGGCCCACGTGATTTCCCGGGTGGGGCCCACGTGATTTCCGGGTGGTGCCCACGTGATTTCCGGGTGGGGCCCACGTGATTTCCGGGTGGGGCCCACGTTATTTCCGGGTGGGGCCCACGTGATTTCCGGGTGGGGCCCACGTGATTTCCGGGTGGGGCCCACGTGATTTCCGGGTGGGGCCCACGTGATTTCCGGGTGGGGCCCACGTGATTTCCGGGTGGGGCCCACGTGATTTCCGGGTGGGGCCCACGTGATTTTTGGGTGGGGCCCACGTGATTTCCGGGTGGGGCCCACGTGATTTCCGGGTGGGGCCCACGTGATTTCCGGGTGGGGCCCACGTGATTTCCGGGTGGGGCCCACGTGATTTCCCCGTGGGGCCCACGTGATTTCCGGGTGGGGCCCACGTGATTTCCGGGTGGGGCCCACGTGATTTCCGGGTGGGGCCCACGTGATTTCCCGGGTGGGGCCCACGTGATTTCCCGGGTGGGGCCCACGTGATTTCCGGGTGGGGCCCACGTGATTTCCGGGTGGGGCCCACGTGATTTCCGGGTGGGGCCCACGTGATTTCCGGGTGGGGCCCACGTGATTTCCGGGTGGGGCCCACGTGATTTCCGGGTGGGGCCCACGTGATTTCCCCGGTGGGGCCCACGTGATTTCCGGGTGGGGCCCACGTGATTTCCGGGTGGGGCCCACGTGATTTCCGGGTGGGGCCCACGTGATTTCCGGGTGGGG
Organism: Ovis canadensis; assembly: GCF_042477335.2. Lineage (NCBI taxonomy): Eukaryota > Metazoa > Chordata > Mammalia > Artiodactyla > Bovidae > Ovis > Ovis canadensis. The sequence goes on from NC_091258.1 coordinate 12,726,938, forward strand.
CCCACGTGATTTCCCGGTGGGGCCCACGTGATTTCCGGGTGGGGCCCACGTGATTTCCGGGTGGGGCCCACGTGATTTCCGGGTGGGGCCCACGTGATTTCCGGGTGGGGCCCACGTGATTTCCGGGTGGGGCCCACGTGATTTCCGGGTGGGGCCCACGTGATTTCCGGGTGGGGCCCACGTGATTTCCGGGTGGGGCCCACGTGATTTCCGGGTGGGGCCCACGTGATTTCCGGGTGGGGCCCACGTGATTTCCGGGTCGGGCCCACGTGATTTCCGGGTGGGGCCCACGTGATTTCCGGGTGGGGCCCACGTGATTTCCGGGTGGGGCCCACGTGATTTCCGGGTGGGGCCCACGTGATTTCCGGGTGGGGCCCACGTGATTTCCGGGTGGGGCCCACGTGATTTCCGGGTGGGGCCCACGTGATTTCCGGGTGGGGCCCACGTGATTTCCCCGTGGGGCCCACGTGATTTCCGGGTGGGCCCCACGTGATTTCCGGGTGGGGCCCACGTGATTTCCGGGTGGGGCCCACGTGATTTCCGGGTGGGGCCCACGTGATTTCCGGGTGGGGCCCACGTGATTTCCGGGTGGGGCCCACGTGATTTCCGGGTGGGGCCCACGTGATTTCCGGGTGGGGCCCACGTGATTTCCGGGTGGGGCCCACGTGATTTCCGGGTGGGGCCCACGTGATTTCCGGGTGGGGCCCACGTGATTTCCGGGTGGGGCCCACGTGATTTCCCCGTGGGGCCCACGTGATTTCCGGGTGGGGCCCACGTGATTTCCGGGTGGGGCCCACGTGATTTCCGGGTGGGGCCCACGTGATTTCCCGGTGGGGCCCACGTGATTTCCGGGTGGGGCCCACGTGATTTCCGGGTGGGGCCCACGTGATTTCCGGGTGGGGCCCACGTGATTTCCGGGTGGGGCCCACGTGATTTCCGGGTGGGGCCCACGTGATTTCCGGGTGGGGCCCACGTGATTTCCGGGTGGGGCCCACGTGATTTCCGGGTGGGGCCCACGTGATTTCCGGGTGGGGCCCACGTGATTTCCGGGTGGGGCCCACGTGATTTCCGGGTGGGGCCCACGTGATTTCCGGGTGGGGCCCACGTGATTTCCGGGTGGGGCCCACGTGATTTCCGGGTGGGGCCCACGTGATTTCCGGGTGGGGCCCACGTGATTTTTGGGTGGGGCCCACGTGATTTCCGGGTGGGGCCCACGTGATTTCCGGGTGGGGCCCACGTGATTTCCGGGTGGGGCCCACGTGATTTCCGGGTGGGGCCCACGTGATTTCCCGGGTGGGGCCCACGTGATTTCCGGGTGGGGCCCACGTGATTTCCGGGTGGGGCCCACGTGATTTCCGGGTGGGGCCCACGTGATTTCCGGGTGGGGCCCACGTGATTTCCCCGTGGGGCCCACGTGATTTCCGGGTGGGGCCCACGTGATTTCCGGGTGGGGCCCACGTGATTTTTGGGTGGGGCCCACGTGATTTCCGGGTGGGGCCCACGTGATTTCCGGGTGGGGCCCACGTGATTTCCGGGTGGGGTCCACGTGATTTCCGGGTGGGGCCCACGTGATTTCCCCGTGGGGCCCTCGTGATTTCCGGGTGGGGCCCACGTGATTTCCGGGTGGGGCCCACGTGATTTCCCCTGGGGGCCCACGTGATTTCCGGGTGGGGCCCACGTGATTTCCGGGTGGGGCCCACGTGATTTCCGGGTGGGGCCCACGTGATTTCCGGGTGGGGCCCACGTGATTTCCGGGTGGGGCCCACGTGATTTCCGGGTGGGGCCCACGTGATTTCCGGGTGGGGCCCACGTGATTTCCCCGGTGGGGCCCACGTGATTTCCGGGTGGGGCCCACGTGATTTCCGGGTGGGGCCCACGTGATTTCCGGGTGGGGCCCACGTGATTTCCGGGTGGGGCCCACGTGATTTCCGGGTGGGGCCCACGTGATTTCCGGGTGGGGCCCACGTGATTTCCGGGTGGGGCCCACGTGATTTCCGGGTGGGGCCCACGTGATTTCCGGGTGGGGCCCACGTGATTTCCGGGTGGGGCCCACGTGATTTCCCCGTGGGGCCCACGTGATTTCCCCGTGGGGCCCACGTGATTTCCGGGTGGGGCCCACGTGATTTCCGGGTGGGGCCCACGTGATTTCCGGGTGGGGCCCACGTGATTTCCGGGTGGGGCCCACGTGATTTCCGGGTGGGGCCCACGTGATTTCCGGGTGGGGCCCACGTGATTTCCGGGTGGGGCCCACGTGATTTCCGGGTGGGGCCCACGTGATTTCCGGGTGGGGCCCACGTGATTTCCGGGTGGGGCCCACGTGATTTCCGGGTGGGGCCCACGTGATTTCCGGGTGGGGCCCACGTGATTTCCGGGTGGGGCCCACGTGATTTCCGGGTGGGGCCCACGTGATTTCCCCGTGGGGCCCACGTGATTTCCGGGTGGGGCCCACGTGATTTCCGGGTGGGGCCCACGTGATTTCCGGGTGGGGCCCACGTGATTTCCCCGTGGGGCCCACGTGATTTCCCCGTGGGGCCCACGTGATTTCCGGGTGGGGCCCACGTGATTTTCGGGTGGGGCCCACGTGATTTCCGGGTGGGGCCCACGTGATTTCCGGGTGGGGCCCACGTGATTTCCCCTGGGGGGCCCACGTGATTTCCGGGTGGTGCCCACGTGATTTCCGGGTGGGGCCCACGTGATTTCCGGGTGGGGCCCACGTTATTTCCGGGTGGGGCCCACGTGATTTCCGGGTGGGGCCCACGTGATTTCCGGGTGGGGCCCACGTGATTTCCGGGTGGGGCCCACGTGATTTCCGGGTGGGGCCCACGTGATTTCCGGGTGGGGCCCACGTGATTTCCGGGTGGGGCCCACGTGATTTCCGGGTGGGGCCCACGTGATTTTTGGGTGGGGCCCACGTGATTTCCGGGTGGGGCCCACGTGATTTCCGGGTGGGGCCCACGTGATTTCCGGGTGGGGCCCACGTGATTTCCGGGTGGGGCCCACGTGATTTCCCCGTGGGGCCCACGTGATTTCCGGGTGGGGCCCACGTGATTTCCGGGTGGGGCCCACGTGATTTCCGGGTGGGGCCCACGTGATTTCCCCTGGGGGCCCACGTGATTTCCGGGTGGGGCCCACGTGATTTCCGGGTGGGGCCCACGTGATTTCCGGGTGGGGCCCACGTGATTTCCGGGTGGGGCCCACGTGATTTCCGGGTGGGGCCCACGTGATTTCCGGGTGGGGCCCACGTGATTTCCCCGTGGGGCCCACGTGATTTCCCCGTGGGGCCCACGTGATTTCCGGGTGGGGCCCACGTGATTTCCGGGTGGGGCCCACGTGATTTCCGGGTGGGGCCCACGTGATTTCCGGGTGGGGCCCACGTGATTTCCCCGAGGGGCCCACGTGATTTCCGGGTGGGGCCCACGTGATTTCCGGGTGGGGCCCACGTGATTTCCGGGTGGGGCCCACGTGATTTCCGGGTGGGGCCCACGTGATTTCCGGGTGGGGCCCACGTGATTTCCGGGTGGGGCCCACGTGATTTCCGGGTGGGGCCCACGTGATTTCCGGGTGGGGCCCACGTGATTTCCGGGTGGGGCCCACGTGATTTCCGGGTGGGGCCCACGTGATTTCCGGGTGGGGCCCACGTGATTTCCGGGTCGGGCCCACGTGATTTCCGGGTGGGGCCCACGTGATTTCCGGGTGGGGCCCACGTGATTTCCGGGTGGGGCCCACGTGATTTCCGGGTGGGGCCCACGTGATTTCCGGGTGGGGCCCACGTGATTTCCGGGTGGGGCCCACGTGATTTCCGGGTGGGGCCCACGTGATTTCCGGGTGGGGCCCACGTGATTTCCCCGTGGGCCCACGTGATTTCCGGGTGGGCCCCACGTGATTTCCGGGTGGGGCCCACGTGATTTCCGGGTGGGGCCCACGTGATTTCCGGGTGGGGCCCACGTGATTTCCGGGTGGGGCCCACGTGATTTCCGGGTGGGGCCCACGTGATTTCCGGGTGGGGCCCACGTGATTTCCGGGTGGGGCCCACGTGATTTCCGGGTGGGGCCCACGTGATTTCCGGGTGGGGCCCACGTGATTTCCGGGTGGGGCCCACGTGATTTCCGGGTGGGGCCCACGTGATTTCCCCGTGGGGCCCACGTGATTTCCCCGTGGGGCCCACGTGATTTCCGGGTGGGGCCCACGTGATTTCCGGGTGGGGCCCACGTGATTTCCGGGTGGGGCCCACGTGATTTCCCCGTGGGGCCCACGTGATTTCCGGGTGGGGCCCACGTGATTTCCGGGTGGGGCCCACGTGATTTCCGGGTGGGGCCCACGTGATTTCCGGGTGGGGCCCACGTGATTTCCGGGTGGGGCCCACGTGATTTCCGGGTGGGGCCCACGTGATTTCCGGGTGGGGCCCACGTGATTTCCGGGTGGGGCCCACGTGATTTCCCCGTGGGGCCCACGTGATTTCCGGGTGGGGCCCACGTGATTTCCGGGTGGGGCCCACGTGATTTCCGGGTGGGGCCCACGTGATTTCCGGGTGGGGCCCACGTGATTTCCCCTGGGGGGCCCACGTGATTTCCGGGTGGGGCCCACGTGATTTCCGGGTGGGGCCCACGTGATTTCCGGGTGGGGCCCACGTGATTTCCGGGTGGGGCCCACGTGATTTCCGGGTGGGGCCCACGTGATTTCCGGGTGGGGCCCACGTGATTTCCGGGTGGGGCCCACGTGATTTCCGGGTGGGGCCCACGTGATTTCCGGGTGGGGCCCACGTGATTTCCGGGTGGGGCCCACGTGATTTCCGGGTGGGGCCCACGTGATTTTTGGGTGGGGCCCACGTGATTTCCGGGTGGGGCCCACGTGATTTCCGGGTGGGGCCCACGTGATTTCCGGGTGGGGCCCACGTGATTTCCGGGTGGGGCCCACGTGATTTCCCCGTGGGGCCCACGTGATTTCCGGGTGGGGCCCACGTGATTTCCGGGTGGGGCCCACGTGATTTCCGGGTGGGGCCCACGTGATTTCCGGGTGGGGCCCACGTGATTTCCCCGTGGGGCCCACGTGATTTCCGGGTGGGGCCCCACGTGATTTCCGGGTGGGGCCCACGTGATTTTTGGGTGGGGCCCACGTGATTTCCGGGTGGGGCCCACGTGATTTCCGGGTGGGGCCCACGTGATTTCCGGGTGGGGCCCACGTGATTTCCGGGTGGGGCCCACGTGATTTCCCCGTGGGGCCCTCGTGATTTCCGGGTGGGGCCCACGTGATTTCCGGGTGGGGCCCACGTGATTTCCCCTGGGGGCCCACGTGATTTCCGGGTGGGGCCCACGTGATTTCCGGGTGGGGCCCACGTGATTTCCGGGTGGGGCCCACGTGATTTCCGGGTGGGGCCCACGTGATTTCCGGGTGGGGCCCACGTGATTTCCGGGTGGGGCCCACGTGATTTCCGGGTGGGGCCCACGTGATTTCCCCGAGGGGCCCACGTGATTTCCGGGTGGGGCCCACGTGATTTCCGGGTGGGGCCCACGTGATTTCCGGGTGGGGCCCACGTGATTTCCGGGTGGGGCCCACGTGATTTCCGGGTGGGGCCCACGTGATTTCCGGGTGGGGCCCACGTGATTTCCGGGTGGGGCCCACGTGATTTCCGGGTGGGGCCCACGTGATTTCCGGGTGGGGCCCACGTGATTTCCGGGTGGGGCCCACGTGATTTCCCCGTGGGGCCCACGTGATTTCCCCGTGGGCCCCACGTGATTTCCGGGTGGGGCCCACGTGATTTCCGGGTGGGGCCCACGTGATTTCCGGGTGGGGCCCACGTGATTTCCGGGTGGGGCCCACGTGATTTCCGGGTGGGGCCCACGTGATTTCCGGGTGGGGCCCACGTGATTTCCGGGTGGGGCCCACGTGATTTCCGGGTGGGGCCCACGTGATTTCCGGGTGGGGCCCACGTGATTTCCGGGTGGGGCCCACGTGATTTCCGGGTGGGGCCCACGTGATTTCCGGGTGGGGCCCACGTGATTTCCGGGTGGGGCCCACGTGATTTCCCCGTGGGGCCCACGTGATTTCCGGGTGGGGCCCCCGTGATTTCCGGGTGGGGCCCACGTGATTTCCGGGTGGGGCCCACGTGATTTCCCCGTGGGGCCCACGTGATTTCCGGGTGGGGCCCACGTGATTTCCGGGTGGGGCCCACGTGATTTCCGGGTGGGGCCCACGTGATTTCCGGGTGGGGCCCACGTGATTTCCCCGTGGGGCCCACGTGATTTCCCCGTGGGGCCCACGTGATTTCCCCGTGGGGCCCACGTGATTTCCGGGTGGGGCCCACGTGATTTCCGGGTGGGGCCCACGTGATTTCCGGGTGGGGCCCACGTGATTTCCGGGTGGGGCCCACGTGATTTCCCCTGGGCGCCCACGTGATTTCCGGGTGGGGCCCACGTGATTTCCGGGTGGGGCCCACGTGATTTCCGGGTGGGGCCCACGTGATTTCCGGGTGGGGCCCACGTGATTTCCGGGTGGGGCCCACGTGATTTCCGGGTGGGGCCCACGTGATTTCCGGGTGGGGCCCACGTGATTTCCGGGTGGGGCCCACGTGATTTCCGGGTGGGGCCCACGTGATTTCCGGGTGGGGCCCACGTGATTTTTGGGTGGGGCCCACGTGATTTCCGGGTGGGGCCCACGTGATTTCCGGGTGGGGCCCACGTGATTTCCGGGTGGGGCCCACGTGATTTCCCCGTGGGGCCCACGTGATTTCCGGGTGGGGCCCACGTGATTTCCGGGTGGGGCCCACGTGATTTCCGGGTGGGGCCCACGTGATTTCCCCTGGGGGCCCACGTGATTCCCGGGTGGGGCCCACGTGATTTCCGGGTGGGGCCCACGTGATTTCCGGGTGGGGCCCACGTGATTTCCGGGTGGGGCCCACGTGATTTCCGGGTGGGGCCCACGTGATTTCCGGGTGGGGCCCACGTGATTTCCCCGTGGGGCCCACGTGATTTCCCCGTGGGGCCCACGTGATTTCCGGGTGGGGCCCACGTGATTTCCGGGTGGGGCCCACGTGATTTCCGGGTGGGGCCCACGTGATTTCCGGGTGGGGCCCACGTGATTTCCCCGAGGGGCCCACGTGATTTCCGGGTGGGGCCCACGTGATTTCCGGGTGGGGCCCACGTGATTTCCGGGTGGGGCCCACGTGATTTCCGGGTGGGGCCCACGTGATTTCCGGGTGGGGCCCACGTGATTTCCCCGTGGGGCCCACGTGATTTCCCCGTGGGGCCCACGTGATTTCCGGGTGGGGCCCACGTGATTTCCGGGTGGGGCCCACGTGATTTCCGGGTGGGGCCCACGTGATTTCCGGGTGGGGCCCACGTGATTTCCCCGAGGGGCCCACGTGATTTCCGGGTGGGGCCCACGTGATTTCCGGGTGGGGCCCACGTGATTTCCGGGTGGGGCCCACGTGATTTCCGGGTGGGGCCCACGTGATTTCCGGGAGGGGCCCACGTGATTTCCGGGTGGGGCCCACGTGATTTCCGGGTGGGGCCCACGTGATTTCCGGGTGGGCCCCACGTGATTTCCGGGTGGGGCCCACGTGATTTCCGGGTGGGGCCCACGTGATTTCCGGGTGGGGCCCACGTGATTTCCGGGTGGGGCCCACGTGATTTCCGGGTGGGGCCCACGTGATTTCCGGGTGGGGCCCACGTGATTTCCGGGTGGGGCCCACGTGATTTCCGGGTGGGGCCCACGTGATTTCCGGGTGGGGCCCACGTGATTTCCGGGTGGGGCCCACGTGATTTCCGGGTGGGGCCCACGTGATTTCCGGGTGGGGCCCACGTGATTTCCCCTGGGGGCCCACGTTATTTCCGGGTGGGGCCCACGTGATTTCCGGGTGGGGCCCACGTGATTTCCGGGTGGGGCCCACGTGATTTCCGGGTGGGGCACACGTGATTTCCGGGTGGGGCCACGTGATTTCCCCGTGGGGCCCACGTGATTTCCCCGTGGGGCCCACGTGATTTCCGGGTGGGGCCCACGTGATTTCCCCGTGGGGCCCACGTGATTTCCGGGTGGGGCCCACGTGATTTCCGGGTGGGGCCCACGTGATTTCCGGGTGGGGCCCACGTGATTTCCGGGTGGGGCCCACGTGATTTCCGGGTGGGGCCCACGTGATTTCCGGGTGGGGCCCACGTGATTTCCCCTGGGGGCCCACGTGATTTCCGGGTAGGGCCCACGTGATTTCCGGGTGGGGCCCACGTGATTTCCGGGTGGGGCCCACGTGATTTCCGGGTGGGGCCCACGTGATTTCCCCGTGGGGCCCACGTGATTTCCGGGTGGGCCCCACGTGATTTCCGGGTGGGGCCCACGTGATTTTTGGGTGGGGCCCACGTGATTTCCGGGTGGGGCCCACGTGATTTCCGGGTGGGGCCCACGTGATTTCCGGGTGGGGCCCACGTGATTTCCGGGTGGGGCCCACGTGATTTCCCCGTGGGGCCCTCGTGATTTCCGGGTGGGGCCCACGTGATTTCCGGGTGGGGCCCACGTGATTTCCCCTGGGGGCCCACGTGATTTCCGGGTGGGGCCCACGTGATTTCCGGGTGGGGCCCACGTGATTTCCGGGTGGGGCCCACGTGATTTCCGGGTGGGGCCCACGTGATTTCCGGGTGGGGCCCACGTGATTTCCGGGTGGGGCCCACGTGATTTCCGGGTGGGGCCCACGTGATTTCCCCGAGGGGCCCACGTGATTTCCGGGTGGGGCCCAAGTGATTTCCGGGTGGGGCCCACGTGATTTCCGGGTGGGGCCCACGTGATTTCCGGGTGGGGCCCACGTGATTTCCGGGTGGGGCCCACGTGATTTCCGGGTGGGGCCCACGTGGTTTCCGGGTGGGGCCCACGTGATTTCCGGGTGGGGCCCACGTGATTTCCGGGTGGGGCCCACGTGATTTCCCCGGTGGGGCCCACGTGATTTCCCCGTGGGCCCCACGTGATTTCCGGGTGGGGCCCACGTGATTTCCCCGTGGGGCCCACGTGATTTCCGGGTGGGGCCCACGTGATTTCCGGGTGGGGCCCACGTGATTTCCGGGTGGGGCCCACGTGATTTCCCCTGGGGGCCCACGTTATTTCCGGGTGGGGCCCACGTGATTTCCGGGTGGGGCCCACGTGATTTCCGGGTGGGGCCCACGTGATTTCCGGGTGGGGCACACGTGATTTCCGGGTGGGGCCACGTGATTTCCCCGTGGGGCCCACGTGATTTCCCCGTGGGGCCCACGTGATTTCCGGGTGGGGCCCACGTGATTTCCCCGTGGGGCTCACGTGATTTCCGGGTGGGGCCCACGTGATTTCCGGGTGGGGCCCACGTGATTTCCGGGTGGGGCCCACGTGATTTCCGGGTGGGGCCCACGTGATTTCCGGGTGGGGCCCACGTGATTTCCGGGTGGGGCCCACGTGATTTCCGGGTGGGGCCCACGTGATTTCCCCTGGGGGCCCACGTGATTTCCGGGTAGGGCCCACGTGATTTCCGGGTGGGGCCCACGTGATTTCCGGGTGGGGCCCACGTGATTTCCGGGTGGGGCCCACGTGATTTCCCCGTGGGGCCCACGTGATTTCCGGGTGGGCCCCACGTGATTTCCGGGTGGGGCCCACATGATTTTTGGGTGGGGCCCACGTGATTTCCGGGTGGGGCCCACGTGATTTCCGGGTGGGGCCCACGTGATTTCCGGGTGGGGCCCACGTGATTTCCGGGTGGGGCCCACGTGATTTCCCCGTGGGGCCCTCGTGATTTCCGGGTGGGGCCCACGTGATTTCCGGGTGGGGCCCACGTGATTTCCCCTGGGGGCCCACGTGATTTCCGGGTGGGGCCCACGTGATTTCCGGGTGGGGCCCACGTGATTTCCGGGTGGGGCCCACGTGATTTCCGGGTGGGGCCCACGTGATTTCCGGGTGGGGCCCACGTGATTTCCGGGTGGGGCCCACGTGATTTCCGGGTGGGGCCCACGTGATTTCCCCGAGGGGCCCACGTGATTTCCGGGTGGGGCCCACGTGATTTCCGGGTGGGGCCCACGTGATTTCCGGGTGGGGCCCACGTGATTTCCGGGTGGGGCCCACGTGATTTCCGGGTGGGGCCCACGTGATTTCCGGGTGGGGCCCACGTGATTTCCGGGTGGGGCCCACGTGATTTCCGGGTGGGGCCCACGTGATTTCCGGGTGGGGCCCACGTGAATTCCGGGTGGGGCCCACGTGATTTCCCCGTGGGGCCCAAGTGATTTCCCCGTGGGCCCCACGTGATTTCCGGGTGGGGCCCACGTGATTTCCGGGTGGGGCCCACGTGATTTCCGGGTGGGGCCCACGTGATTTCCGGGTGGGGCCCACGTGATTTCCGGGTGGGGCCCACGTGATTTCCGGGTGGGGCCCACGTGATTTCCGGGTGGGGCCCACGTGATTTCCGGGTGGGGCCCACGTGATTTCCGGGTGGGGCCCACGTGATTTCCGGGTGGGGCCCACGTGATTTCCGGGTGGGGCCCACGTGATTTCCGGGTGGGGCCCACGTGATTTCCGGGTGGGGCCCACGTGATTTCCCCGTGGGGCCCACGTGATTTCCGGGTGGGGCCCACGTGATTTCCGGGTGGGGCCCACGTGATTTCCGGGTGGGGCCCACGTGATTTCCCCGTGGGGCCCACGTGATTTCCGGGTGGGGCCCACGTGATTTCCGGGTGGGGCCCACGTGATTTCCGGGTGGGGCCCACGTGATTTCCGGGTGGGGCCCACGTGATTTCCGGGTGGGGCCCACGTGATTTCCCCGTGGGGCCCACGTGATTTCCCCGTGGGGCCCACGTGATTTCCGGGTGGGGCCCACGTGATTTTCGGGTGGGGCCCACGTGATTTCCGGGTGGGGCCCACGTGATTTCCGGGTGGGGCCCACGTGATTTCCCCTGGGGGCCCACGTGATTTCCGGGTGGTGCCCACGTGATTTCCGGGTGGGGCCCACGTGATTTCCGGGTGGGGCCCACGTTATTTCCGGGTGGGGCCCACGTGATTTCCGGGTGGGGCCCACGTGATTTCCGGGTGGGGCCCACGTGATTTCCGGGTGGGGCCCACGTGATTTCCGGGTGGGGCCCACGTGATTTCCGGGTGGGGCCCACGTGATTTCCGGGTGGGGCCCACGTGATTTCCGGGTGGGGCCCACGTGATTTTTGGGTGGGGCCCACGTGATTTCCGGGTGGGGCCCACGTGATTTCCGGGTGGGGCCCACGTGATTTCCGGGTGGGGCCCACGTGATTTCCGGGTGGGGCCCACGTGATTTCCCCGTGGGGCCCACGTGATTTCCGGGTGGGGCCCACGTGATTTCCGGGTGGGGCCCACGTGATTTCCGGGTGGGGCCCACGTGATTTCCCCTGGGGGCCCACGTGATTCCCGGGTGGGGCCCACGTGATTTCCGGGTGGGGCCCACGTGATTTCCGGGTGGGGCCCACGTGATTTCCGGGTGGGGCCCACGTGATTTCCGGGTGGGGCCCACGTGATTTCCGGGTGGGGCCCACGTGATTTCCCCGTGGTGCCCACGTGATTTCCCCGTGGGGCCCACGTGATTTCCGGGTGGGGCCCACGTGATTTCCGGGTGGGGCCCACGTGATTTCCGGGTGGGGCCCACGTGATTTCCGGGTGGGGCCCACGTGATTTCCCCGAGGGGCCCACGTGATTTCCGGGTGGGGCCCACGTGATTTCCGGGTGGGGCCCACGTGATTTCCGGGTGGGGCCCACGTGATTTCCGGGTGGGGCCCACGTGATTTCCGGGTGGGGCCCACGTGATTTCCGGGTGGGGCCCACGTGATTTCCGGGTGGGGCCCACGTGATTTCCGGGTGGGGCCCACGTGATTTCCGGGTGGGGCCCACGTGATTTCCGGGTGGGGCCCACGTGATTTCCGGGTCGGGCCCACGTGATTTCCGGGTGGGGCCCACGTGATTTCCGGGTGGGGCCCACGTGATTTCCGGGTGGGGCCCACGTGATTTCCGGGTGGGGCCCACGTGATTTCCGGGTGGGGCCCACGTGATTTCCGGGTGGGGCCCACGTGATTTCCGGGTGGGGCCCACGTGATTTCCGGGTGGGGCCCACGTGATTTCCCCGTGGGGCCCACGTGATTTCCGGGTGGGCCCCACGTGATTTCCGGGTGGGGCCCACGTGATTTCCGGGTGGGGCCCACGTGATTTCCGGGTGGGGCCCACGTGATTTCCGGGTGGGGCCCACGTGATTTCCGGGTGGGGCCAACGTGATTTCCGGGTGGGGCCCACGTGATTTCCGGGTGGGGCCCACGTGATTTCCGGGTGGGGCCCACGTGATTTCCGGGTGGGGCCCACGTGATTTCCGGGTGGGGCCCACGTGATTTCCGGGTGGGGCCCACGTGATTTCCGGGTGGGGCCCACGTGATTTCCCCGTGGGGCCCACGTGATTTCCCCGTGGGGCCCACGTGATTTCCGGGTGGGGCCCACGTGATTTCCGGGTGGGGCCCACGTGATTTCCCCGTGGGGCCCACGTGATTTCCGGGTGGGGCCCACGTGATTTCCGGGTGGGGCCCACGTGATTTCCGGGTGGGGCCCACGTGATTTCCGGGTGGGGCCCACGTGATTTCCGGGTGGGGCCCACGTGATTTCCGGGTGGGGCCCACGTGATTTCCGGGTGGGGCCCACGTGATTTCCCCGTGGGGCCCACGTGATTTCCCCGTGGGGCCCACGTGATTTCCGGGTGGGGCCCACGTGATTTCCGGGTGGGGCCCACGTGATTTCCGGGTGGGGCCCACGTGATTTCCGGGTGGGGCCCACGTGATTTCCTCTGGGGGCCCACGTGATTTCCGGGTGGGGCCCACGTGATTTCCGGGTGGGGCCCACGTGATTTCCGGGTGGGGCCCACGTGATTTCCGGGTGGGGCCCACGTGATTTCCGGGTGGGGCCCACGTGATTTCCGGGTGGGGCCCACGTGATTTCCGGGTGGGGCCCACGTGATTTCCGGGTGGGGCCCACGTGATTTCCGGGTGGGGCCCACGTGATTTCCGGGTGGGGCCCACGTGATTTCCGGGTGGGGCCCACGTGATTTTTGGGTGGGGCCCACGTGATTTCCGGGTGGGGCCCACGTGATTTCCGGGTGGGGCCCACGTGATTTCCGGGTGGGGCCCACGTGATTTCCGGGTGGGGCCCACGTGATTTCCCCGTGGGGCCCACGTGATTTCCGGGTGGGGCCCACGTGATTTCCGGGTGGGGCCCACGTGATTTCCGGGTGGGGCCCACGTGATGTCCGGGTGGGGCCCACGTGATTTCCCCATGGGGCCCACGTGATTTTCGGGTGGGCCCCACGTGATTTCCGGGTGGGGCCCACATGATTTTTGGGTGGGGCCCACGTGATTTCCGGGTGGGGCCCACGTAATTTCCGGGTGGGGCCCACGTGATTTCCGGGTGGGGCCCACGTGATTTCCGGGTGGGGCCCACGTGATTTCCCCGTGGGGCCCTCGTGATTTCCGGGTGGGGCCCACGTGATTTCCGGGTGGGGCCCACGTGATTTCCCCTGGGGGCCCACGTGATTTCCGGGTGGGGCCCACGTGATTTCCGGGTGGGGCCCACGTGATTTCCGGGTGGGGCCCACGTGATTTCCGGGTGGGGCCCACGTGATTTCCGGGTGGGGCCCACGTGATTTCCGGGTGGGGCCCACGTGATTTCCGGGTGGGGCCCACGTGATTTCCCCGAGGGGCCCACGTGATTTCCGGGTGGGGCCCACGTGATTTCCGGGTGGGGCCCACGTGATTTCCGGGTGGGGCCCACGTGATTTCCGGGTGGGGCCCACGTGATTTCCGGGTGGGGCCCACGTGATTTCCGGGTGGGGCCCACGTGATTTCCGGGTGGGGCCCACGTGATTTCCGGGTGGGGCCCACGTGATTTCCGGGTGGGGCCCACGTGATTTCCGGGTGGGGCCCACGTGATTTCCGGGTGGGGCCCACGTGATTTCCGGGTGGGGCCCACGTGATTTCCGGGTGGGGCCCACGTGATTTCCGGGTGGGGCCCACGTGATTTCCGGGTGGGGCCCACGTGATTTCCGGGTGGGGCCCACGTGATTTCCGGGTGGGGCCCACGTGATTTCCCCGTGGGGCCCACGTGATTTCCGGGTGGGGCCCACGTGATTTCCGGGTGGGGCCCACGTGATTTCCGGGTGGGGCCCACGTGATTTCCCCGTGGGGCCCACGTGATTTCCGGGTGGGGCCCACGTGATTTCCGGGTGGGGCCCACGTGATTTCCGGGTGGGGCCCACGTGATTTCCGGGTGGGGCCCACGTGATTTCCGGGTGGGGCCCACGTGATTTCCGGGTGGGGCCCACGTGATTTCCCCGTGGGGCCCACGTGATTTCCCCGTGGGGCCCACGTGATTTCCGGGTGGGGCCCACGTGATTTCCGGGTGGGGCCCACGTGATTTCCGGGTGGGGCCCACGTGATTTCCCCTGGGGGCCCACGTGATTTCCGGGTGGTGCCCACGTGATTTCCGGGTGGGGCCCACGTGATTTCCGGGTGGGGCCCACGTGATTTCCGGGTGGGGCCCACGTGATTTCTGGGTGGGGCCCACGTGATTTCCGGGTGGGGCTCACGTGATTTCCGGGTGGGGCCCACGTGATTTCCGGGTGGGGCCCACGTGATTTCCGGGTGGGGCCCACGTGATTTCCGGGTGGGGCCCACGTGATTTTTGGGTGGGGCCCACGTGATTTCCGGGTGGGGCCCACGTGATTTCCGGGTGGGGCCCACGTGATTTCCGGGTGGGGCCCACGTGATTTCCGGGTGGGGCCCACGTGATTTCCCCGTGGGGCCCACGTGATTTCCGGGTGGGGCCCACGTGATTTCCGGGTGGGGCCCACGTGATTTCCGGGTGGGGCCCACGTGATTTCCCCTGGGGGCCCACGTGATTCCCGGGTGGGGCCCACGTGATTTCCGGGTGGGGCCCACGTGATTTCCGGGTGGGGCCCACGTGATTTCCGGGTGGGGCCCACGTGATTTCCGGGTGGGGCCCACGTGATTTCCGGGTGGGGCCCACGTGATTTCCCCGTGGGGCCCACGTGATTTCCCCGTGGGGCCCACGTGATTTCCGGGTGGGGCCCACGTGATTTCCGGGTGGGGCCCACGTGATTTCCGGGTGGGGCCCACGTGATTTCCGGGTGGGGCCCACGTGATTTCCCCGAGGGGCCCACGTGATTTCCGGGTGGGGCCCACGTGATTTCCGGGTGGGGCCCACGTGATTTCCGGGTGGGGCCCACGTGATTTCCCCGTGGGGCCCACGTGATTTCCGGGTGGGGCCCACGTGATTTCCGGGTGGGGCCCACGTGATTTCCGGGTGGGGCCCACGTGATTTCCCCTGGGGGCCCACGTGATTCCCGGGTGGGGCCCACGTGATTTCCGGGTGGGGCCCACGTGATTTCCGGGTGGGGCCCACGTGATTTCCGGGTGGGGCCCACGTGATTTCCGGGTGGGGCCCACGTGATTTCCGGGTGGGGCCCACGTGATTTCCCCGTGGGGCCCACGTGATTTCCGGGTGGGGCCCACGTGATTTCCGGGTGGGGCCCACGTGATTTCCGGGTGGGGCCCACGTGATTTCCGGGTGGGGCCCACGTGATTTCCGGGTGGGGCCCACGTGATTTCCCCGAGGGGCCCACGTGATTTCCGGGTGGGGCCCACGTGATTTCCGGGTGGGGCCCACGTGATTTCCCCGTGGGGCCCACGTGATTTCCGGGTGGGACCCACGTGATTTCCCCGTGGGGCCCACGTGATTTCCGGGTGGGGCCCACGTGATTTCCGGGTGGGGCCCACGTGATTTCCGGGTGGGGCCCACGTGATTTCCCCGTGGGGCCCACGTGATTTCCGGGTGGGGCCCACGTGATTTCCGGGTGGGGCCCACGTGATTTCCGGGTGGGGCCCACGTGATTTCCCCGTGGGGCCCACGTGATTTCCGGGTGGGCCCCACGTGATTTCCGGGTGGGGCCCACGTGATTTCCCCGTGGGGCCCACGTGATTTCCGGGTGGGGCCCACGTGATTTCCGGGTGGGGCCCACGTGATTTCCGGGTGGGGCCCACGTGATTTCCGGGTGGGGCCCACGTGATTTCCGGGTGGGGCCCACGTGATTTCCGGGTGGGGCCCACGTGATTTCCCCTGGGGGCCCACGTGATTTCCGGGTGGGGCCCACGTGATTTCCGGGTGGGGCCCACGTGATTTCCGGGTGGGGCCCACGTGATTTCCGGGTGGGGCCCACGTGATTTCCCCTGGGGGCCCACGTGATTTCCCCGTGGGGCCCACGTGATTTCCGGGTGGGGCCCACGTGATTTCCGGGTGGGGCCCACGTGATTTCCGGGTGGGGCCCACGTGATTTCCGGGTGCGGCCCACGTGATTTCCGGGTGGGGCCCACGTGATTTCCCCGTGGGGCCCACGTGATTTCCGGGTGGGGCCCACGTGATTTCCGGGTGGGGCCCACGTGATTTCCGGGTGGGGCCCACGTGATTTCCGGGTGGGGCCCACGTGATTTCCGGGTGGGGCCCACGTGATTTCCGGGTGGGACCCACGTGATTTCCCCGTGGGGCCCACGTGATTTCCGGGTGGGGCCCACGTGATTTCCGGGTGGGGCCCACGTGATTTCCGGGTGGGGCCCACGTGATTTCCGGGTGGGGCCCACGTGATTTCCCCGTGGGGCCCACGTGATTTCCGGGTGGGGCCCACGTGATTTCCGGGTGGGGCCCACGTGATTTCCGGGTGGGGCCCACGTGATTTCCGGGTGGGGCCCACGTGATTTCCGGGTGGGGCCCACGTGATTTCCGGGTGGGGCCAACGTGATTTCCCCTGGGGGCCCACGTGATTTCCGGGTGGGGCCCACGTGATTTCCCCGTGGGGCCCACGTGATTTCCCCGTGGGGCCCACGTGATTTCCGGGTGGGGCCCACGTGATTTCCGGGTGGGGCCCACGTGATTTCCGGGTGGGGCCCACGTGATTTCCGGGTGGGGCCCACGTGATTTCCGGGTGGGGCCCACGTGATTTCCGGGTGGGGCCCACGTGATTTCCGGGTGGGGCCCAAGTGATTTCCGGGTGGGGCCCACGTGATTTCCGGGTGGGGCCCACGTGATTTCCGGGTGGGGCCCACGTGATTTCCGGGTGGGGCCCACGTGATTTCCGGGTGGGGCCCACGTGATTTCCGGGTGGGGCCCACGTGATTTCCGGGTGGGGCCCACGTGATTTCCGGGTGGGGCCAACGTGATTTCCCCTGGGGGCCCACGTGATTTCCGGGTGGGGCCCACGTGATTTCCCCGTGGGGCCCACGTGATTTCCCCGTGGGGCCCACGTGATTTCCCCGTGGGGCCCACGTGATTTCCGGGTGGGCCCCACGTGATTTCCGGGTGGGCCCCACGTGATTTCCGGGTGGGGCCCACGTGATTTCCGGGTGGGGCCCACGTGATTTCCGGGTGGGGCCCACGTGATTTCCGGGTGGGGCCCACGTGATTTCCGGGTGGGGCCAACGTGATTTCCCCTGGGGGCCCACGTGATTTCCGGGTGGGGCCCACGTGATTTCCCCGTGGGGCCCACGTGATTTCCCCGTGGGGCCCACGTGATTTCCCCGTGGGGCCCACGTGATTTCCGGGTGGGCCCCACGTGATTTCCGGGTGGGCCCCACGTGATTTCCGGGTGGGGCCCACGTGATTTCCGGGTGGGGCCCACGTGATTTCCGGGTGGGGCCCACGTGATTTCCGGGTGGGGCCCACGTGATTTCCCCTGGGGGCCCACGTGATTTCCCCGTGGGGCCCACGTGATTTCCGGGTGGGGCCCACGTGATTTCCGGGTGGGGCCCACGTGATTTCCGGGTGGGGCCCACGTGATTTCCGGGTGGGGCCCACGTGATTTCCCCTGGGGTCCCACGTGATTTCCGGGTGGGGCCCACGTGATTTCGGGGTGGGGCCCACGTGATTTCCGGGTGGGGCCCACGTGATTTACGTGATTTCCGGGTGGGGCCCACGTGATTTCCGGGTGGGGCCCACGTGATTTCCGGGTGGGGCCCACGTGATTTCCGGGTGGGGCCCACGTGATTTCCGGGAGGGGCCCACGTGATTTCCGGGTGGGCCCCACGTGATTTCCGGGTGGGGCCCACGTGATTTCCGGGTGGGGCCCACGTGATTTCCGGGTGGGCCCCACGTGATTTCCGGGTGGGGCCCACGTGATTTCCGGGTGGGGCCCACGTGATTTCCGGGTGGGGCCCACGTGATTTCCGGGTGGGGCCCACGTGATTTCCGGGTGGGGCCCACGTGATTTCCGGGTGGGGCCCACGTGATTTCCGGGTGGGGCCCACGTGATTTCCGGGTGGGGCCCACGTGATTTCCCCGTGGGGCCCACGTGATTTCCGGGTGGGGCCCACGTGATTTCCGGGTGGGGCCCACGTGATTTCCGGGTGGGGCCCACGTGATTTCCCCTGGGGGCCCACGTTATTTCCGGGTGGGGCCCACGTGATTTCCGGGTGGGGCCCACGTGATTTCCGGGTGGGGCCCACGTGATTTCCGGGTGGGGCACACGTGATTTCCGGGTGGGGCCACGTGATTTCCCCGTGGGGCCCACGTGATTTCCCCGTGGGGCCCACGTGATTTCCGGGTGGGGCCCACGTGATTTCCCCGTGGGGCCCACGTGATTTCCGGGTGGGGCCCACGTGATTTCCGGGTGGGGCCCACGTGATTTCCGGGTGGGGCCCACGTGATTTCCGGGTGGGGCCCACGTGATTTCCGGGTGGGGCCCACGTGATTTCCGGGTGGGGCCCACGTGATTTCCCCTGGGGGCCCACGTGATTTCCGGGTAGGGCCCACGTGATTTCCGGGTGGGGCCCACGTGATTTCCGGGTGGGGCCCACGTGATTTCCGGGTGGGGCCCACGTGATTTCCCCGGTGGGGCCCACGTGATTTCCGGGTGGGCCCCACGTGATTTCCGGGTGGGGCCCACGTGATTTTTGGGTGGGGCCCACGTGATTTCCGGGTGGGGCCCACGTGATTTCCGGGTGGGGCCCACGTGATTTCCGGGTGGGGCCCACGTGATTTCCGGGTGGGGCCCACGTGATTTCCCCGTGGGGCCCTCGTGATTTCCGGGTGGGGCCCACGTGATTTCCGGGTGGGGCCCACGTGATTTCCCCTGGGGGCCCACGTGATTTCCGGGTGGGGCCCACGTGATTTCCGGGTGGGGCCCACGTGATTTCCGGGTGGGGCCCACGTGATTTCCGGGTGGGGCCCACGTGATTTCCGGGTGGGGCCCACGTGATTTCCGGGTGGGGCCCACGTGATTTCCGGGTGGGGCCCACGTGATTTCCCCGAGGGGCCCACGTGATTTCCGGGTGGGGCCCACGTGATTTCCCCGTGGGGCCCAAGTGATTTCCCCTGGGGGCCCACGTGATTTCCGGGTAGGGCCCACGTGATTTCCGGGTGGGGCCCACGTGATTTCCGGGTGGGGCCCACGTGATTTTTGGGTGGGGCCCACGTGATTTCCGGGTGGGGCCCACGTGATTTCCGGGTGGGGCCCACGTGATTTCCGGGTGGGGCCCACGTGATTTCCGGGTGGGGCCCACGTGATTTCCCCGTGGGGCCCACGTGATTTCCGGGTGGGGCCCACGTGATTTCCGGGTGGGGCCCACGTGATTTCCGGGTGGGGCCCACGTGATTTCCCCTGGGGGCCCACGTGATTCCCGGGTGGGGCCCACGTGATTTCCGGGTGGGGCCCACGTGATTTCCGGGTGGGGCCCACGTGATTTCCGGGTGGGGCCCACGTGATTTCCGGGTGGGGCCCACGTGATTTCCGGGTGGGGCCCACGTGATTTCCCCGTGGGGCCCACGTGATTTCCCCGTGGGGCCCACGTGATTTCCGGGTGGGGCCCACGTGATTTCCGGGTGGGGCCCACGTGATTTCCGGGTGGGGCCCACGTGATTTCCGGGTGGGGCCCACGTGATTTCCCCGAGGGGCCCACGTGATTTCCGGGTGGGGCCCACGTGATTTCCGGGTGGGGCCCACGTGATTTCCGGGTGGGGCCCACGTGATTTCCCCGTGGGGCCCACGTGATTTCCGGGTGGGGCCCACGTGATTTCCGGGTGGGGCCCACGTGATTTCCGGGTGGGGCCCACGTGATTTCCCCTGGGGGCCCACGTGATTCCCGGGTGGGGCCCACGTGATTTCCGGGTGGGGCCCACGTGATTTCCGGGTGGGGCCCACGTGATTTCCGGGTGGGGCCCACGTGATTTCCGGGTGGGGCCCACGTGATTTCCGGGTGGGGCCCACGTGATTTCCCCGTGGGGCCCACGTGATTTCCGGGTGGGGCCCACGTGATTTCCGGGTGGGGCCCACGTGATTTCCGGGTGGGGCCCACGTGATTTCCGGGTGGGGCCCACGTGATTTCCGGGTGGGGCCCACGTGATTTCCCCGAGGGGCCCACGTGATTTCCGGGTGGGGCCCACGTGATTTCCGGGTGGGGCCCACGTGATTTCCCCGTGGGGCCCACGTGATTTCCGGGTGGGACCCACGTGATTTCCCCGTGGGGCCCACGTGATTTCCGGGTGGGGCCCACGTGATTTCCGGGTGGGGCCCACGTGATTTCCGGGTGGGGCCCACGTGATTTCCCCGTGGGGCCCACGTGATTTCCGGGTGGGGCCCACGTGATTTCCGGGTGGGGCCCACGTGATTTCCGGGTGGGGCCCACGTGATTTCCCCGTGGGGCCCACGTGATTTCCGGGTGGGCCCCACGTGATTTCCGGGTGGGGCCCACGTGATTTCCCCGTGGGGCCCACGTGATTTCCGGGTGGGGCCCACGTGATTTCCGGGTGGGGCCCACGTGATTTCCGGGTGGGGCCCACGTGATTTCCGGGTGGGGCCCACGTGATTTCCGGGTGGGGCCCACGTGATTTCCGGGTGGGGCCCACGTGATTTCCCCTGGGGGCCCACGTGATTTCCGGGTGGGGCCCACGTGATTTCCGGGTGGGGCCCACGTGATTTCCGGGTGGGGCCCACGTGATTTCCGGGTGGGGCCCACGTGATTTCCCCTGGGGGCCCACGTGATTTCCCCGTGGGGCCCACGTGATTTCCGGGTGGGGCCCACGTGATTTCCGGGTGGGGCCCACGTGATTTCCGGGTGGGGCCCACGTGATTTCCGGGTGCGGCCCACGTGATTTCCGGGTGGGGCCCACGTGATTTCCCCGTGGGGCCCACGTGATTTCCGGGTGGGGCCCACGTGATTTCCGGGTGGGGCCCACGTGATTTCCGGGTGGGGCCCACGTGATTTCCGGGTGGGGCCCACGTGATTTCCGGGTGGGGCCCACGTGATTTCCGGGTGGGACCCACGTGATTTCCCCGTGGGGCCCACGTGATTTCCGGGTGGGGCCCACGTGATTTCCGGGTGGGGCCCACGTGATTTCCGGGTGGGGCCCACGTGATTTCCGGGTGGGGCCCACGTGATTTCCCCGTGGGGCCCACGTGATTTCCGGGTGGGGCCCACGTGATTTCCGGGTGGGGCCCACGTGATTTCCGGGTGGGGCCCACGTGATTTCCGGGTGGGGCCCACGTGATTTCCGGGTGGGGCCCACGTGATTTCCGGGTGGGGCCAACGTGATTTCCCCTGGGGGCCCACGTGATTTCCGGGTGGGGCCCACGTGATTTCCCCGTGGGGCCCACGTGATTTCCCCGTGGGGCCCACGTGATTTCCGGGTGGGGCCCACGTGATTTCCGGGTGGGGCCCACGTGATTTCCGGGTGGGGCCCACGTGATTTCCGGGTGGGGCCCACGTGATTTCCGGGTGGGGCCCACGTGATTTCCGGGTGGGGCCCACGTGATTTCCGGGTGGGGCCCAAGTGATTTCCGGGTGGGGCCCACGTGATTTCCGGGTGGGGCCCACGTGATTTCCGGGTGGGGCCCACGTGATTTCCGGGTGGGGCCCACGTGATTTCCGGGTGGGGCCCACGTGATTTCCGGGTGGGGCCCACGTGATTTCCGGGTGGGGCCCACGTGATTTCCGGGTGGGGCCAACGTGATTTCCCCTGGGGGCCCACGTGATTTCCGGGTGGGGCCCACGTGATTTCCCCGTGGGGCCCACGTGATTTCCCCGTGGGGCCCACGTGATTTCCCCGTGGGGCCCACGTGATTTCCGGGTGGGCCCCACGTGATTTCCGGGTGGGCCCCACGTGATTTCCGGGTGGGGCCCACGTGATTTCCGGGTGGGGCCCACGTGATTTCCGGGTGGGGCCCACGTGATTTCCGGGTGGGGCCCACGTGATTTCCGGGTGGGGCCAACGTGATTTCCCCTGGGGGCCCACGTGATTTCCGGGTGGGGCCCACGTGATTTCCCCGTGGGGCCCACGTGATTTCCCCGTGGGGCCCACGTGATTTCCCCGTGGGGCCCACGTGATTTCCGGGTGGGGCCCCACGTGATTTCCGGGTGGGCCCCACGTGATTTCCGGGTGGGGCCCACGTGATTTCCGGGTGGGGCCCACGTGATTTCCGGGTGGGGCCCACGTGATTTCCGGGTGGGGCCCACGTGATTTCCCCTGGGGGCCCACGTGATTTCCCCGTGGGGCCCACGTGATTTCCGGGTGGGGCCCACGTGATTTCCGGGTGGGGCCCACGTGATTTCCGGGTGGGGCCCACGTGATTTCCGGGTGGGGCCCACGTGATTTCCCCTGGGGTCCCACGTGATTTCCGGGTGGGGCCCACGTGATTTCGGGGTGGGGCCCACGTGATTTCCGGGTGGGGCCCACGTGATTTACGTGATTTCCGGGTGGGGCCCACGTGATTTCCGGGTGGGGCCCACGTGATTTCCGGGTGGGGCCCACGTGATTTCCGGGTGGGGCCCACGTGATTTCCGGGAGGGGCCCACGTGATTTCCGGGTGGGGCCCACGTGATTTCCGGGTGGGGCCCACGTGATTTCCGGGTGGGGCCCACGTGATTTCCGGGTGGGCCCACGTGATTTCCGGGTGGGGCCCACGTGATTTCCGGGTGGGGCCCACGTGATTTCCGGGTGGGGCCCACGTGATTTCCGGGTGGGGCCCACGTGATTTCCGGGTGGGGCCCACGTGATTTCCGGGTGGGGCCCACGTGATTTCCGGGTGGGGCCCACGTGATTTCCGGGTGGGGCCCACGTGATTTCCCCGTGGGGCCCACGTGATTTCCGGGTGGGGCCCACGTGATTTCCGGGTGGGGCCCACGTGATTTCCGGGTGGGGCCCACGTGATTTCCCCTGGGGGCCCACGTGATTTCCGGGTGGGGCCCACGTGATTTCCGGGTGGGGCCCACGTGATTTCCGGGTGGGGCCCACGTGATTTCCGGGTGGGGCACACGTGATTTCCGGGTGGGGCCCACGTGATTTCCCCGTGGGGCCCACGTGATTTCCCCGTGGGGCCCACGTGATTTCCGGGTGGGGCCCACGTGATTTCCCCGTGGGGCCCACGTGATTTCCGGGTGGGGCCCACGTGATTTCCGGGTGGGGCCCACGTGATTTCCGGGTGGGGCCCACGTGATTTCCGGGTGGGGCCCACGTGATTTCCGGGTGGGGCCCACGTGATTTCCGGGTGGGGCCCACGTGATTTCCCCTGGGGGCCCACGTGATTTCCGGGTAGGGCCCACGTGATTTCCGGGTGGGGCCCACGTGATTTCCGGGTGGGGCCCACGTGATTTCCGGGTGGGGCCCACGTGATTTCCCCGTGGGGCCCACGTGATTTCCGGGTGGGCCCCACGTGATTTCCGGGTGGGGCCCACGTGATTTTTGGGTGGGGCCCACGTGATTTCCGGGTGGGGCCCACGTGATTTCCGGGTGGGGCCCACGTGATTTCCGGGTGGGGCCCACGTGATTTCCGGGTGGGGCCCACGTGATTTCCCCGTGGGGCCCTCGTGATTTCCGGGTGGGGCCCACGTGATTTCCGGGTGGGGCCCACGTGATTTCCCCTGGGGGCCCACGTGATTTCCGGGTGGGGCCCACGTGATTTCCGGGTGGGGCCCACGTGATTTCCGGGTGGGGCCCACGTGATTTCCGGGTGGGGCCCACGTGATTTCCGGGTGGGGCCCACGTGATTTCCGGGTGGGGCCCACGTGATTTCCGGGTGGGGCCCACGTGATTTCCCCGAGGGGCCCACGTGATTTCCGGGTGGGGCCCACGTGATTTCCCCGTGGGGCCCACGTGATTTCCCCGTGGGCCCCACGTGATTTCCGGATGGGGCCCACGTGATTTCCCCGTGGGGCCCAAGTGATTTCCCCGTGGGGCCCACGTGATTTCCGGGTGGGGCCCACGTGATTTCCCCGTGGGGCCCACGTGATTTCCGGGTGGGGCCCACGTGATTTCCGGGTGGGGCCCACGTGATTTCCGGGTGGGGCCCACGTGATTTCCCCTGGGGGCCCACGTGATTTCCGGGTGGGGCCCACGTGATTTCCGGGTGGGGCCCACGTGATTTCCGGGTGGGGCCCACGTGATTTCCGGGTGGGGCACACGTGATTTCCGGGTGGGGCCCACGTGATTTCCCCGTGGGGCCCACGTGATTTCCCCGTGGGGCCCACGTGATTTCCGGGTGGGGCCCACGTGATTTCCCCGTGGGGCTCACGTGATTTCCGGGTGGGGCCCACGTGATTTCCGGGTGGGGCCCACGTGATTTCCGGGTGGGGCCCACGTGATTTCCGGGTGGGGCCCACGTGATTTCCGGGTGGGGCCCACGTGATTTCCGGGTGGGGCCCACGTGATTTCCGGGTGGGGCCAACGTGATTTCCCCTGGGGGCCCACGTGATTTCCGGGTGGGGCCCACGTGATTTCCGGGTGGGGCCCACGTGATTTCCGGGTGGGGCCCACGTGATTTCCGGGTGGGGCCCACGTGATTTCCCCGTGGGGCCCACGTGATTTCCGGGTGGGGCCCACGTGATTTCCGGGTGGGGCCCACATGATTTTTGGGTGGGGCCCACGTGATTTCCGGGTGGGGCCCACGTGATTTCCGGGTGGGGCCCACGTGATTTCCGGGTGGGGCCCACGTGATTTCCGGGTGGGGCCCACGTGATTTTCCCGTGGGGCCCTCGTGATTTCCGGGTGGGGCCCACGTGATTTCCGGGTGGGGCCCACGTGATTTCCCCTGGGGGCCCACGTGATTTCCGGGTGGGGCCCACGTGATTTCCGGGTGGGGCCCACGTGATTTCCGGGTGGGGCCCACGTGATTTCCGGGTGGGGCCCACGTGATTTCCGGGTGGGGCCCACGTGATTTCCGGGTGGGGCCACGTGATTTCCCCGTGGGGCCCACGTGATTTACCCGTGGGGCCCACGTGATTTCCGGGTGGGGCCCACGTGATTTCCCCGTGGGGCTCACGTGATTTCCGGGTGGGGCCCACGTGATTTCCGGGTGGGGCCCACGTGATTTCCGGGTGGGGCCCACGTGATTTCCGGGTGGGGCCCACGTGATTTCCGGGTGGGGCCCACGTGATTTCCGGGTGGGGCCCACGTGATTTCCGGGTGGGGCCAACGTGATTTCCCCTGGGGGCCCACGTGATTTCCGGGTGGGGCCCACGTGATTTCCGGGTGGGGCCCACGTGATTTCCGGGTGGGGCCCAAGTGATTTCCGGGTG
This sequence comes from Ovis canadensis, assembly GCF_042477335.2. NCBI lineage: Eukaryota > Metazoa > Chordata > Mammalia > Artiodactyla > Bovidae > Ovis > Ovis canadensis. Next base: position 12,752,497 of record NC_091258.1, read on the forward strand.
GGGCCCACGTGATTTCCCCGTGGGGCCCACGTGATTTCCGGGTGGGCCCCACGTGATTTCCGGGTGGGGCCCACATGATTTTTGGGTGGGGCCCACGTGATTTCCGGGTGGGGCCCACGTGATTTCCGGGTGGGGCCCACGTGATTTCCGGGTGGGGCCCACGTGATTTCCGGGTGGGGCCCACGTGATTTTCCCGTGGGGCCCACGTGATTTCCGGGTGGGGCCCACGTGATTTCCGGGTGGGGCCCACGTGATTTCCCCTGGGGGCCCACGTGATTTCCGGGTGGGGCCCACGTGATTTCCGGGTGGGGCCCACGTGATTTCCGGGTGGGGCCCACGTGATTTCCGGGTGGGGCCCACGTGATTTCCGGGTGGGGCCCACGTGATTTCCGGGTGGGGCCCACGTGATTTCCGGGTGGGGCCCACGTGATTTCCGGGAGGGGCCCACGTGATTTCCGGGTGGGGCCCACGTGATTTCCGGGTGGGGCCCACGTGATTTCCGGGTGGGGCCCACGTGATTTCCGGGTGGGGCCCACGTGATTTCCGGGTGGGGCCCACGTGATTTCCGGGTGGGGCCCACGTGATTTCCGGGTGGGGCCCACGTGATTTCCGGGTGGGGCCCACGTGATTTCCGGGTGGGGCCCACGTGATTTCCGGGTGGGGCCCACGTGATTTCCCCGTGGGGCCCACGTGATTTCCCCGTGGGGCCCACGTGATTTCCGGGTGGGGCCCACGTGATTTCCGGGTGGGGCCCACGTGATTTCCGGGTGGGGCCCACGTGATTTCCGGGTGGGGCCCACGTGATTTCCGGGTGGGGCCCACGTGATTTCCGGGTGGGGCCCACGTGATTTCCGGGTGGGGCCCACGTGATTTCCGGGTGGGGCCCACGTGATTTCCGGGTGGGGCCCACGTGATTTCCGGGTGGGGCCCACGTGATTTCCGGGTGGGGCCCACGTGATTTCCGGGTGGGGCCCACGTGATTTCCCCGTGGGGCCCACGTGATTTCCGGGTGGGGCCCACGTGATTTCCGGGTGGGGCCCACGTGATTTCCGGGTGGGGCCCACGTGATTTCCCCGGTGGGGCCCACGTGATTTCCGGGTGGGGCCCACGTGATTTCCGGGTGGGGCCCACGTGATTTCCGGGTGGGGCCCACGTGATTTCCGGGTGGGGCCCACGTGATTTCCGGGTGGGGCCCACGTGATTTCCGGGTGGGGCCCACGTGATTTCCCCGTGGGGCCCACGTGATTTCCCCGTGGGGCCCACGTGATTTCCGGGTGGGGCCCACGTGATTTCCGGGTGGGGCCCACGTGATTTCCGGGTGGGGCCCACGTGATTTCCGGGTGGGGCCCACGTGATTTCCCCTGGGGGCCCACGTGATTTCCGGGTGGTGCCCACGTGATTTCCGGGTGGGGCCCACGTGATTTCCGGGTGGGGCCCACGTGATTTCCGGGTGGGGCCCACGTGATTTCCGGGTGGGGCCCACGTGATTTCCGGGTGGGGCCCACGTGATTTCCGGGTGGGGCCCACGTGATTTCCGGGTGGGGCCCACGTGATTTCCGGGTGGGGCCCACGTGATTTCCGGGTGGGGCCCACGTGATTTTTGGGTGGGGCCCACGTGATTTCCGGGTGGGGCCCACGTGATTTCCGGGTGGGGCCCACGTGATTTCCGGGTGGGGCCCACGTGATTTCCGGGTGGGGCCCACGTGATTTCCCCGTGGGGCCCACGTGATTTCCGGGTGGGGCCCACGTGATTTCCGGGTGGGGCCCACGTGATTTCCGGGTGGGGCCCACGTGATTTCCCCTGGGGGCCCACGTGATTCCCGGGTGGGGCCCACGTGATTTCCGGGTGGGGCCCACGTGATTTCCGGGTGGGGCCCACGTGATTTCCGGGTGGGGCCCACGTGATTTCCGGGTGGGGCCCACGTGATTTCCCCGTGGGGCCCACGTGATTTCCCCGTGGGGCCCACGTGATTTCCCCGTGGGGCCCACGTGATTTCCGGGTGGGGCCCACGTGATTTCCGGGTGGGGCCCACGTGATTTCCGGGTGGGGCCCACGTGATTTCCGGGTGGGGCCCACGTGATTTCCCCGAGGGGCCCACGTGATTTCCGGGTGGGGCCCACGTGATTTCCGGGTGGGGCCCACGTGATTTCCGGGTGGGGCCCACGTGATTTCCGGGTGGGGCCCACGTGATTTCCGGGTGGGGCCCACGTGATTTCCGGGTGGGGCCCACGTGATTTCCGGGTGGGGCCCACGTGATTTCCGGGTGGGGCCCACGTGATTTCCGGGTCGGGCCCACGTGATTTCCGGGTGGGGCCCACGTGATTTCCGGGTGGGGCCCACGTGATTTCCGGGTGGGGCCCACGTGATTTCCGGGTGGGGCCCACGTGATTTCCGGGTGGGGCCCACGTGATTTCCGGGTGGGGCCCACGTGATTTCCGGGTGGGGCCCACGTGATTTCCGGGTGGGGCCCACGTGATTTCCCCCGTGGGGCCCACGTGATTTCCGGGTGGGCCCCACGTGATTTCCGGGTGGGGCCCACGTGATTTCCGGGTGGGGCCCACGTGATTTCCGGGTGGGGCCCACGTGATTTCCGGGTGGGGCCCACGTGATTTCCGGGTGGGGCCCACGTGATTTCCGGGTGGGGCCCACGTGATTTCCGGGTGGGGCCCACGTGATTTCCGGGTGGGGCCCACGTGATTTCCGGGTGGGGCCCACGTGATTTCCGGGTGGGGCCCACGTGATTTCCGGGTGGGGCCCACGTGATTTCCCCGTGGGGCCCACGTGATTTCCGGGTGGGGCCCACGTGATTTCCGGGTGGGGCCCACGTGATTTCCGGGTGGGGCCCACGTGATTTCCCCGTGGGGCCCACGTGATTTCCGGGTGGGGCCCACGTGATTTCCGGGTGGGGCCCACGTGATTTCCGGGTGGGGCCCACGTGATTTCCGGGTGGGGCCCACGTGATTTCCGGGTGGGGCCCACGTGATTTCCGGGTGGGGCCCACGTGATTTCCGGGTGGGGCCCACGTGATTTCCCCGTGGGGCCCACGTGATTTCCCCGTGGGGCCCACGTGATTTCCGGGTGGGGCCCACGTGATTTCCGGGTGGGGCCCACGTGATTTCCGGGTGGGGCCCACGTGATTTCCGGGTGGGGCCCACGTGATTTCCCCTGGGGGCCCACGTGATTTCCGGGTGGGGCCCACGTGATTTCCGGGTGGGGCCCACGTGATTTCCGGGTGGGGCCCACGTGATTTCCGGGTGGGGCCCACGTGATTTCCGGGTGGGGCCCACGTGATTTCCGGGTGGGGCCCACGTGATTTCCCCGTGGGGCCCTCGTGATTTCCGGGTGGGGCCCACGTGATTTCCGGGTGGGGCCCACGTGATTTCCCCTGGGGGCCCACGTGATTTCCGGGTGGGGCCCACGTGATTTCCGGGTGGGGCCCACGTGATTTCCGGGTGGGGCCCACGTGATTTCCGGGTGGGGCCCACGTGATTTCCGGGTGGGGCCCACGTGATTTCCGGGTGGGGCCCACGTGATTTCCGGGTGGGGCCCACGTGATTTCCCCGAGGGGCCCACGTGATTTCCGGGTGGGGCCCACGTGATTTCCGGGTGGGGCCCACGTGATTTCCGGGTGGGGCCCACGTGATTTCCGGGTGGGGCCCTCGTGATTTCCGGGTGGGGCCCACGTGATTTCCGGGTGGGGCCCACGTGATTTCCGGGTGGGGCCCACGTGATTTCCGGGTGGGGCCCACGTGATTTCCCCGTGGGGGCCCAAGTGATTTCCCCGTGGGGCCCACGTGATTTCCGGGTGGGGCCCACGTGATTTCCGGGTGGGGCCCACGTGATTTCCGGGTGGGGCCCACGTGATTTCCGGGTGGGGCCCACGTGATTTCCGGGTGGGGCCCACGTGATTTCCGGGTGGGGCCCACGTGATTTCCGGGTGGGGCCCACGTGATTTCCCGGGTGGGGCCCACGTGATTTCCGGGTGGGGCCCACGTGATTTCCGGGTGGGGCCCACGTTATTTCCGGGTGGGGCCCACGTGATTTCCGGGTGGGGCCCACGTGATTTCCCCGTGGGGCCCACGTGATTTCCGGGTGGGGCCCACGTTATTTCCGGGTGGGGCCCACGTGATTTCCGGGTGGGGCCCACGTGATTTCCCCGTGGGGCCCACGTGATTTCCGGGTGGGGCCCACGTGATTTCCGGGTGGGGCCCACGTGATTTCCCCGGGTGGGGCCCACGTGATTTCCGGGTGGGGCCCACGTGATTTCCGGGTGGGGCCCACGTGATTTCCGGGTGGGGCCCACGTGATTTCCCCGTGGGGCCCACGTGATTTCCCCTGGGGGCCCACGTGATTTCCCCGGGGGGCCCACGTGATTTCCGGGTGGGGCCCACGTGATTTCCGGGTGGGGCCCACGTGATTTCCGGGTGGGGCCCACGTGATTTCCCGGGTGGGGCCCACGTGATTTCCGGGTGGGGCCCACGTGATTTCCGGGTGGGGCCCACGTGATTTCCGGGTGGGGCCCACGTGATTTCCGGGTGGGGCCCACGTGATTTCCCCGTGGGGCCCACGTGATTTCCCCGTGGGGCCCACGTGATTTCCCCGTGGGGCCCACGTGATTTCCGGGTGGGGCCCACGTGATTTCCGGGTGGTGCCCACGTGATTTCCGGGTGGGGCCCACGTGATTTCCGGGTGGGGCCCACGTGATTTCCGGGTGGGGCCCACGTGATTTCCGGGTGGGGCCCACGTGATTTCCGGGTGGGGCCCACGTGATTTCCGGGTGGGGCCCACGTGATTTCCGGGTGGGGCCCACGTGATTTCCCCGTGGGGCCCACGTGATTTCCGGGTGGGGCCCACGTGATTTCCCCGTGGGGCCCACGTGATTTCCCCGTGGGGGTGATTTCCCCGTGGGGCCCACGTGATTTCCGGGTGGGGCCCACGTGATTTCCCCGTGGGGCCCACGTGATTTCCGGGTGGGGGCCCACGTGATTTCCGGGTGGGGCCCACGTGATTTCCGGGTGGGGCCCACGTGATTTCCCCGAGGGGCCCACGTGATTTCCGGGTGGGGCCCACGTGATTTCCCCGTGGGGCCCACGTGATTTCCCCGTGGGGCCCACGTGATTTCCCCGTGGGGCCCACGTGATTTCCCCGTGGGGCCCACGTGATTTCCGGGTGGGGCCCACGTGATTTCCGGGTGGTGCCCACGTGATTTCCCGGGTGGGGCCCACGTGATTTCCGGGTGGTGCCCACGTGATTTCCGGGTGGGGCCCACGTGATTTCCGGGTGGGGCCCACGTGATTTCCGGGTGGGGCCCACGTGATTTCCGGGTGGGGCCCACGTGATTTCCGGGTGGGGCCCACGTGATTTCCGGGTGGGGCCCACGTGATTTCCGGGTGGGGCCCACGTGATTTCCCCTGGGGGCCCACGTGATTTCCGGGTGGTGCCCACGTGATTTCCGGGTGGGGCCCACGTGATTTCCGGGTGGGGCCCACGTGATTTCCGGGTGGGGCCCACGTGATTTCCGGGTGGGGCCCACGTGATTTCCGGGTGGGGCCCACGTGATTTCCGGGTGGGGCCCACGTGATTTCCCCGTGGGGCCCACGTGATTTCCCCGTGGGGCCCACGTGATTTTTGGGTGGGGCCCACGTGATTTCCGGGTGGGGCCCACGTGATTTCCGGGTGGGGCCCACGTGATTTCCGGGTGGGGCCCACGTGATTTCCGGGTGGGGCCCACGTGATTTCCCCGTGGGGCCCACGTGATTTCCCCGTGGGGCCCACGTGATTTCCGGGTGGGGCCCACGTGATTTCCGGGTGGGGCCCACGTGATTTCCCCTGGGGGCCCACGTGATTCCCGGGTGGGGCCCACGTGATTTCCGGGTGGGGCCCACGTGATTTCCGGGTGGTGCCCACGTGATTTCCCTGTGGGGCCCACGTGATTTCCGGGTCGGGCCCACGTGATTTCCGGGTGGGGCCCACGTGATTTCCCCGTGGGGCCCACGTGATTTCCCCGTGGGGCCCACGTGATTTCCGGGTGGGGCCCACGTGATTTCCGGGTGGGGCCCACGTGATTTCCCCGTGGGGCCCACGTGATTTCCCCGTGGGGCCCACGTGATTTCCGGGAGGGGCCCACGTGATTTCCGGGTGGGCCCCACGTGATTTCCGGGTGGGGCCCACGTGATTTCCGGGTGGGGCCCACGTGATTTCCCCGTGGGGCCCACGTGATTTCCCCGTGGGGCCCACGTGATTTCCGGGTGGGGCCCACGTGATTTCCGGGTGGGGCCCACGTGATTTCCGGGTGGGGCCCACGTGATTTCCGGGTGGGGCCCACGTGATTTCCGGGTGGGGCCCACGTGATTTCCGGGTGGGGCCCACGTGATTTCCGGGTGGGGCCCACGTGATTTCCGGGTGGGGCCCACGTGATTTCCGGGTGGGGCCCACGTGATTTCCGGGTGGGGCCCACGTGATTTCCCCGTGGGGCCCACGTGATTTCCCCGTGGGGCCCACGTGATTTCCGGGTGGGGCCCACGTGATTTCCGGGTGGGGCCCACGTGATTTCCGGGTGGGGCCCACGTGATTTCCGGGGTGGGGCCCACGTGATTTCCGGGTGGTGCCCACGTGATTTCCCGGGTGGGGCCCACGTGATTTCCCCGTGGGGCCCACGTGATTTCCGGTTGTGGGCCCACGTGATTTCCGGGTGGGGCCCACGTGATTTCCGGGTGGGGCCCACGTGATTTCCGGGTGGGGCCCACGTGATTTCCGGGTGGGGCCCACGTGATTTCCGGGTGGGGCCCACGTGATTTCCGGGTGGGGCCCACGTGATTTCCGGGGTGGGGCCCACGTGATTTTTGGGTGGGGCCCACGTGATTTCCGGGTGGGGCCCACGTGATTTCCGGGTGGGGCCCACGTGATTTCCGGGTGGGGCCCACGTGATTTCCGGGTGGGGCCCACGTGATTTCCGGGTGGGGCCCACGTGATTTCCGGGTGGGGCCCACGTGATTTCCGGGTGGGGCCCACGTGATTTCCCCGTGGGGCCCACGTGATTTCCGGGTGGGGCCCACGTGATTTCCCCGTGGGGCCCACGTGATTTCCGGGTGGGGCCCACGTGATTTCCGGGTGGGGCCCACATGATTTTTGGGTGGGGCCCACGTGATTTCCGGGTGGGGCCCACGTGATTTCCCCGTGGGGCCCACGTGATTTCCCCGTGGGGCCCACGTGATTTCCGGGTGGGGCCCACGTGATTTCCGGGTGGGGCCCACGTGATTTCCGGGTGGGGCCCACGTGATTTCCGGGTGGGGCCCACGTGATTTCCCGGGGGGGCCCACGTGATTTCCGGGTGGTGCCCACGTGATTTCCGGGTGGGGCCCACGTGATTTCCGGGTGGGGCCCACGTGATTTCCGGGTGGGGCCCACGTGATTTCCGGGTGGGGCCCACGTGATTTCCGGGTGGGGCCCACGTGATTTCCCCGAGGGGCCCACGTGATTTCCGGGTGGGGCCCACGTGATTTCCGGGTGGGGCCCACGTGATTTCCGGGTGGGGCCCACGTGATTTCCGGGTGGGGCCCACGTGATTTCCGGGTGGGGCCCACGTGATTTCCGGGTGGGGCCCACGTGATTTCCGGGTGGGGCCCACGTGATTTCCGGGTGGGGCCCACGTGATTTCCCCGTGGGGCCCACGTGATTTCCCCGTGGGCCCCACGTGATTTCCGGGTGGGGCCCACGTGATTTCCGGGTGGGGCCCACGTGATTTCCGGGTGGGGCCCACGTGATTTCCCGGGTGGGGCCCACGTGATTTCCGGGTGGGACCCACGTGATTTCCGGGTGGGGCCCACGTGATTTCCGGGTGGGGCCCACGTGATTTCCGGGTGGGGCCCACGTGATTTCCGGGTGGGGCCCACGTGATTTCCGGGTGGGGCCCACGTGATTTCCGGGTGGGGCCCACGTGATTTCCGGGTGGGGCCCACGTGATTTCCGGGTGGGGCCCACGTGATTTCCCCGTGGGGCCCACGTGATTTCCGGGTGGGGCCCACGTGATTTCCGGGTGGGGCCCACGTGATTTCCGGGTGGGGCCCACGTGATTTCCGGGTGGGGCCCACGTGATTTCCCCGTGGGGCCCACGTGATTTCCCCGTGGGGCCCACGTGATTTCCGGGTGGGGCCCACGTGATTTCCGGGTGGGGCCCACGTGATTTCCGGGTGGGGCCCACGTGATTTCCGGGTGGGGCCCACGTGATTTCCCCTGGGGGCCCACGTGATTTCCGGGTGGTGCCCACGTGATTTCCGGGTGGGGCCCACGTGATTTCCGGGTGGGGCCCACGTGATTTCCGGGTGGGGCCCACGTGATTTCCGGGTGGGGCCCACGTGATTTCCGGGTGGGGCCCACGTGATTTCCGGGTGGGGCCCACGTGATTTCCGGGTGGGGCCCACGTGATTTCCGGGTGGGGCCCACGTGATTTCCCCGTGGGGCCCACGTGATTTCCCCGTGGGGCCCACGTGATTTCCGGGTGGGGCCCACGTGATTTCCGGGTGGGGCCCACGTGATTTCCCGGGTGGGGCCCACGTGATTTCCGGGTGGGGCCCACGTGATTTCCGGGTGGGGCCCACGTGATTTCCGGGTGGGGCCCACGTGATTTCCCCGTGGGGCCCACGTGATTTCCGGGTGGGGCCCACGTGATTTCCGGGTGGGGCCCACGTGATTTCCCGGTGGGGCCCACGTGATTTCCGGGTGGGGCCCACGTGATTTCCGGGTGGGGCCCACGTGATTTCCGGGTGGGGCCCACGTGATTTCCGGGTGGGGCCCACGTGATTTCCGGGTGGGGCCCACGTGATTTCCGGGTGGGGCCCACGTGATTTCCGGGTGGGGCCCACGTGATTTCCGGGTGGGGCCCACGTGATTTCCGGGTGGGGCCCACGTGATTTCCGGGTGGGGCCCACGTGATTTCCCCGAGGGGCCCACGTGATTTCCCGGTGGGGCCCACGTGATTTCCCCGTGGGGCCCACGTGATTTCCGGGTGGGGCCCACGTGATTTCCGGGTGGGGCCCACGTGATTTCCGGGTGGGGCCCACGTGATTTCCGGGTGGGGCCCACGTGATTTCCGGGTGGGGCCCACGTGATTTCCGGGTGGGGCCCACGTGATTTCCGGGTGGGGCCCACGTGATTTCCGGGTGGGGCCCACGTGATTTCCGGGTCGGGCCCACGTGATTTCCGGGTGGGGCCCACGTGATTTCCGGGTGGGGCCCACGTGATTTCCGGGTGGGGCCCACGTGATTTCCGGGTGGGGCCCACGTGATTTCCGGGTGGGGCCCACGTGATTTCCGGGTGGGGCCCACGTGATTTCCCCGTGGGGCCCACGTGATTTCCCCGTGGGGCCCACGTGATTTTCCCCGTGGGGCCCCACGTGATTTCCCCGGGTGGGGCCCACGTGATTTCCGGGTGGGGCCCACGTGATTTCCGGGTGGGGCCCACGTGATTTTCCCCGTGGGGCCCACGTGATTTCCGGGTGGGGCCCACGTGATTTCCGGGTGGGGCCCACGTGATTTCCGGGAGGGGCCCACGTGATTTCCGGGTGGGACCCACGTGATTTTCCGGGTGGGGCCCACGTGATTTCCGGGTGGGGCCCACGTGATTTTCCCCGTGGGGCCCACGTGATTTCCGGGTGGGGCCCACGTGATTTCCGGGTGGGGCCCACGTGATTTCCGGGTGGGGCCCACGTGATTTCCCCGTGGGGCCCACGTGATTTCCCCGTGGGGCCCACGTGATTTCCGGGTGGGGCCCACGTGATTTCCGGGTGGGGCCCACGTGATTTCCGGGTGGGGCCCACGTGATTTCCGGGTGGGGCCCACGTGATTTCCCGGGGGGGCCCACGTGATTTCCGGGTGGGGGCCCACGTGATTTCCGGGTGGGGCCCACGTGATTTCCGGGTGGGGCCCACGTGATTTCCGGGTGGGGCCCACGTGATTTCCGGGTGGGGCCCACGTGATTTCCGGGTGGGGCCCACGTGATTTCCGGGTGGGGCCCACGTGATTTCCGGGTGGGGCCCACGTGATTTCCCGGGTGGGGCCCACGTGATTTCCGGGTGGGGCCCACGTGATTTTTGGGTGGGGCCCACGTGATTTCCGGGTGGGGCCCACGTGATTTCCCCGTGGGGCCCACGTGATTTCCCCGTGGGGCCCACGTGATTTCCGGGTGGGGCCCACGTGATTTCCGGGTGGGGCCCACGTGATTTCCGGGTGGGGCACACGTGATTTCCGGGTGGGGCCCACGTGATTTCCCGGGTGGGGCCCACGTGATTTCCCCGTGGGGCCCACGTGATTTCCGGGTGGGGCCCACGTGATTTCCGGGTGGGGCCCACGTGATTTCCGGGTGGGGCCCACGTGATTTCCCGGGTGGGGCCCACGTGATTTCCGGGTGGGGCCCACGTGATTTCCGGGTGGGGCCCACGTGATTTCCGGGTGGGGCCCACGTGATTTCCGGGTGGGGCCCACGTGATTTCCGGGTGGGGCCCACGTGATTTCCGGGTGGGGCCCACGTGATTTCCGGGTGGGGCCCACGTGATTTCCGGGTGGGGCCCACGTGATTTCCGGGTGGGGCCCACGTGATTTCCGGGTGGGGCCCACGTGATTTTTGGGTGGGGCCCACGTGATTTCCGGGTGGGGCCCACGTGATTTCCCCGTGGGGCCCACGTGATTTCCCGGGTGGGGCCCACGTGATTTCCGGGTGGGGCCCACGTGATTTCCGGGTGGGGCCCACGTGATTTCCCCGTGGGGCCCACGTGATTTCCCCGTGGGGCCCACGTGATTTCCGGGTGGGGCCCACGTGATTTCCCCGTGGGGCCCACGTGATTTCCCCGTGGGGCCCACGTGATTTCCCCGTGGGGCCCACGTGATTTCCGGGTGGGGCCCACGTGATTTCCGGGTGGGGCCCACGTGATTTCCGGGTGGGGCCCACGTGATTTCCGGGAGGGGCCCACGTGATTTCCGGGTGGGGCCCACGTGATTTCCGGGTGGGGCCCACGTGATTTCCGGGTGGGGCCCACGTGATTTCCGGGTGGGGCCCACGTGATTTCCGGGTGGGGCCCACGTGATTTCCGGGTGGGGCCCACGTGATTTCCGGGTGGGGCCCACGTGATTTCCCCGTGGGGCCCACGTGATTTCCGGGTCGGGCCCACGTGATTTCCGGGTGGGGCCCACGTGATTTCCGGGTGGGGCCCACGTGATTTCCGGGTGGGGCCCACGTGATTTCCGGGTGGGGCCCACGTGATTTCCGGGTGGGGCCCACGTGATTTCCGGGTGGGGCCCACGTGATTTCCCCGTGGGGCCCACGTGATTTCCCCGTGGGGCCCACGTGATTTCCGGGTGGGCCCCACGTGATTTCCCTGTGGGGCCCACGTGATTTCCGGGTGGGGCCCACGTGATTTCCGGGTGGGGCCCACGTGATTTCCGGGTGGGGCCCACGTGATTTCCGGGTGGGGCCCACGTGATTTCCGGGTGGGGCCCACGTGATTTCCGGGTGGGGCCCACGTGATTTCCGGGTGGGGCCCACGTGATTTCCGGGTGGGGCCCACGTGATTTCCCCTGGGGGCCCACGTGATTTCCGGGTGGGGCCCACGTGATTTCCGGGTGGGGCCCACGTGATTTCCGGGTGGGGCCCACGTGATTTCCCCGTGGGGCCCACGTGATTTCCGGGTGGGGCCCACGTGATTTCCGGGTGGGGCCCACGTGATTTCCGGGTGGGGCCCACGTGATTTCCCCGAGGGGGCCCACGTGATTTCCGGGTGGGGCCCACGTGATTTCCGGGTGGGGCCCACGTGATTTCCGGGTGGGGCCCACGTGATTTCCCCGTGGGGCCCACGTGATTTCCCCGTGGGGCCCACGTGATTTCCGGGTGGGGGCCCACGTGATTTCCGGGTGGGGCCCACGTGATTTCCGGGTGGGGCCCACGTGATTTCCGGGTGGGGCCCACGTGATTTCCCGGGTGGGGCCCACGTGATTTCCGGGTGGGGCCCACGTGATTTCCGGTTGGGGCCCACGTGATTTCCGGGTGGGGCCCACGTGATTTCCGGGTGGGGCCCACGTGATTTCCGGGTGGGGCCCACGTGATTTCCGGGTGGGGCCCACGTGATTTCCGGGTGGGGCCCACGTGATTTCCGGGTGGGGCCCACGTGATTTCCGGGTGGGGCGCACGTGATTTCCGGGTGGGGCCCACGTGATTTCCGGGTGGGGCCCATGTGATTTCCGGGTGGGGCCCACGTGGATTTCCGGGTGGGGCCCACGTGATTTCCGGGTGGGGCCCACGTGATTTCCCGGTGGGGCCCACGTGATTTCCGGGTGGGGCCCACGTGATTTCCGGGTGGGGCCCACGTGATTTCCCGGGTGGGGCCCACGTGATTTCCGGGTGGGGCCCACGTGATTTCCGGGTGGGGCCCACGTGATTTTCGGGTGGGGCCCACGTGATTTCCGGGTGGGGCCCACGTGATTTCCGGGTGGGGCCCACGTGATTTCCCCGTGGGGCCCACGTGATTTCCGGGTGGGCCCCACGTGATTTCCGGGTGGGGCCCACGTGATTTCCCCGTGGGGCCCACGTGATTTCCGGGTGGGGCCCACGTGATTTCCGGGTGGGGGCCACGTGATTTCCGGGTGGGGCCCACGTGATTTCCGGGTGGGGCCCACGTGATTGCCGGGTGGGGCCCACGTGGATTTCCGGGTGGGGCCCACGAGATTTCCCGGTGGGGCCCACGTGATTTCCGGGTGGGGCCCACGTGATTTCCGGGTGGGGCCCACGTGATTTCCGGGTGGGGCCCACGTGATTTACCGGTGGGGCCCACGTGATTTCCGGGTGGGGCCCACGTGATTTCCGGGTGGGGCCCACGTATTTCCGGGTGGGGCCCACGTGATTTCCGGGTGGGGCCCACGTGATTTCCGGGTGGGGCCCACGTGATTTCCGGGTGGGGCCCACGTGATTTCCGGGTGGGGCCCACGTGATTTCCGGGTGGGGCCCACGTGATTTCCGGGTGGGGCCCACGTGATTTCCGGGTGGGGCCCACGTGATTTCCCGGGTGGGGCCCACGTGATTTCCCTGTGGGGCCCACGTGATTTCCGGGTGGGGCCCACGTGATTTCCGGGTGGGGCCCACGTGATATCCTTGTGGGGCCCACGTGATTTCCCCTGGGGGCCCACGTGATTTCCGGGTGGTGCCCACGTGATTTCCGGGTGGGGCCCACGTGATTTCCGGGTGGGGCCCACGTGATTTCCGGGTGGGGCCCACGTGATTTCCGGGTGGGGCCCACGTGATTTCCCCGTGGGGCCCACGTGATTTCCGGGTGGGGCCCACGTGATTTCCGGGTGGGGCCCACGTGATTTCCGGGTGGGGCCCACGTGATTTCCGGGTGGGGCCCACGTGATTTCCCCGTGGGGCCCACGTGATTTCCGGGTGGGCCCCACGTGATTTCCGGGTGGGGCCCACGTGATTTTCGGGTGGGGCCCACGTGATTTCCGGGTGGGGCCCACGTGATTTCCGGGTGGGGCCCACGTGATTTCCCCGTGGGGCCCACGTGATTTCCGGGTGGGGCCCACGTGATTTCCGGGTGGGGCCCACGTGATTTCCGGGTGGGGCCCACGTGATTTCCGGGTGGGGCCCACGTGATTTCCCCGGGGGGCCCACGTGATTTCCGGGTGGGGCCCACGTGATTTCCGGGTGGGGCCCACGTGATTTCCGGGTGGGGCCCACGTGATTTCCGGGTGGGGCCCACGTGATTTCCGGGTGGGGCCCACGTGATTTCCGGGTGGGGCCCACGTGATTTCCCCTGTGGGGCCCACGTGATTTCCCCGTGGGGCCCATGTGATTTCCGGGTGGGGCCCACGTGATTTCCGGGTGGGGCCCACGTGATTTCCGGGTGGGGCCCACGTGATTTCCCCTGGGGGCCCACGTGATTTCCGGGTGGGGCCCACGTCATTTCCGGGTGGGGCCCACGTGATTTCCGGGTGGGGCCCACGTGATATCCGGGTGGGGCCCACGTGATTTCCCCTGGGGGCCCACGTGATTTCCGGGTGGGGCCCACGTGATTTCCGGGTGGGGCCCACGTGATTTCCGGGTGGGGCCCACGTGATTTCCGGGTGGGGCCCACGTGATTTCCCCGTGGGGCCCACGTGATTTCCGGGTGGGCCCCACGTGATTTCCGGGTGGGGCCCACGTGATTTTCGGGTGGGGGCCCACGTGATTTCCGGGTGGGGCCCACGTGATTTCCGGGGTGGGGCCCACGTGATTTCCCCGTGGGGCCCACGTGATTTCCGGGTGGGGCCCACGTGATTTCCGGGTGGGGCCCACGTGATTTCCGGGTGGGGCCCACGTGATTTCCGGGTGGGGCCCACGTGATTTCCCCTGTGGGGCCCACGTGATTTCCGGGTGGGGCCCACGTGATTTCCGGGTGGGGCCCACGTGATTTCCGGGTGGGGCCCACTGATTTCCGGGTGGGGCCAACGTGATTTCCGGGTGGGGCCCACGTGATTTCCGGGTGGGGCCCACGTGATTTCCGGGTGGGGCCCACGTGATTTCCGGGTGGGGCCCACGTGATTTCCGGGTGGGGCCCACGTGATTTCCCGGGTGGGGCCCACGTGATTTCCGGGTGGGGCCCATGTGATTTCCGGGTGGGGCCCACGTGATTTCCGGGTGGGGCCCACGTGATTTCCGGGTGGGGCCCACGTGATTTCCCCTGTGGGGCCCACGTGATTTCCGGGTGGGGCCCACGTCATTTCCGGGTGGGGCCCACGTGATTTCCGGGTGGGGCCCACGTGATATCCGGGTGGGGCCCACGTGATTTCCCCTGTGGGGCCCACGTGATTTCCGGGTGGGGCCCACGTGATTTCCGGGTGGGGCCCACGTGATTTCCGGGTGGGGCCCACGTGATTTCCGGGTGGGGCCCACGTGATTTCCGGGTGGGGCCCACGTGATTTCCCCGTGGGGCCCACGTGATTTCCGGGTGGGCCCCACGTGATTTCCGGGTGGGGCCCACGTGATTTTCGGGTGGGGCCCACGTGATTTCCGGGTGGGGCCCACGTGATTTCCGGGTGGGGCCCACGTGATTTCCCCGTGGGGCCCACGTGATTTCCGGGTGGGGCCCACGTGATTTCCGGGTGGGGCCCACGTGATTTCCGGGTGGGGCCCACGTGATTTCCGGGTGGGGCCCACGTGATTTCCCCGTGGGGGCCCACGTGATTTCCGGGTGGGGCCCACGTGATTTCCGGGTGGGGCCCACGTGATTTCCGGGTGGGGCCCACGTGATTTCCGGGTGGGGCCAACGTGATTTCCGGGTGGGGCCCACGTGATTTCCGGGTGGGGCCCACGTGATTTCCGGGTGGGGCCCACGTGATTTCCGGGTGGGGCCCACGTGATTTCCGGGTGGGGCCCACGTGATTTCCGGGTGGGGCCCACGTGATTTCCCCTGGGGGCCCACGTGATTTCCGGGTGGGGCCCATGTGATTTCCGGGTGGGGCCCACGTGATTTCCGGGTGGGGCCCACGTGATTTCCGGGTGGGGCCCACGTGATTTCCCGGGTGGGGCCCACGTGATTTCCGGGTGGGGCCCACGTCATTTCCGGGTGGGGCCCACGTGATTTCCGGGTGGGGCCCACGTGATATCCGGGTGGGGCCCACGTGATTTCCCCTGGGGGCCCACGTGATTTCCGGGTGGGGCCCACGTGATTTCCGGGTGGGGCCCACGTGATTTCCGGGTGGGGCCCACGTGATTTCCGGGTGGGGCCCACGTGATTTCCGGGTGGGGCCCACGTGATTTCCGGGTGGGGCCCACGTGATTTCCGGGTGGGGCCCACGTGATTTCCGGGTGGGGCCCACGTGATTTCCCCGTGGGGCCCACGTGATTTCCCCGTGGGGCCCACGTGATTTCCGGGTGGGGCCCACGTGATTTCCGGGTGGGGCCCACGTGATTTCCGGGTGGGGCCCACGTGATTTCCGGGTGGGGCCCACGTGATTTCCGGGTGGGGCCCACGTGATTTCCGGGTGGGGCCCACGTGATTTCCGGGTGGGGCCCACGTGATTTCCGGGTGGGGCCCACGTGATTTCCGGGTGGGGCCCACGTGATTTCCGGGTGGGGCCCACGTGATTTCCGGGTGGGGCCCACGTGATTTCCGGGTGGGGCCCACGTGATTTCCGGGTGGGGCCCACGTGATTTCCCCGTGGGGCCCACGTGATTTCCCCGTGGGGCCCACGTGATTTCCGGGTGGGCCCCACGTGATTTCCGGGTGGGGCCCACGTGATTTCCCCGTGGGGCCCACGTGATTTCCGGATGGGGCCCACGTGATTTCCGGGTGGGGCCCACGTGATTTCCGGGTGGGGCCCACGTGATTTCCTTGTGGGGCCCACGTGATTTCACCTGGGGGCCCACGTGATTTCCGGGTGGTGCCCACGTAATTTCCGGGAGGGGCCCACGTGATTTCCGGGTGGGGCCCACGTGATTTCCGGGTGGGGCCCACGTGATTTCCGGGTGGGGCCCACGTGATTTCCCCGTGGGGCCCACGTGATTTCCGGGTGGGGCCCACGTGATTTCCGGGTGGGGCCCACTTGATTTCCGGGTGGGGCCCACGTGATTTCCGGGAGGGGCCCACGTGATTTCCGGGTGGGGCCCACGTGATTTCCGGGTGGGGCCCACGTGATTTCCCCGTGGGGCCCACGTGATTTCCGGGTGGGCCCCACGTGATTTCCGGGTGGGGCCCACGTGATTTCCGGGTGGGGCCCACGTGATTTCCGGGTGGGGCCCACGTGATTTCCGGGTGGGGCCCACGTGATTTCCGGGTGGGGCCCACGTGATTTCCGGGTGGGGCCCACGTGATTTCCGGGTGGGGCCCACGTGATTTCCGGGTGGGGCCCACGTGATTTCCGGGTGGGGCCCACGTGATTTCCGGGTGGGGCCCACGTGATTTCCGGGTGGGGCCCACGTGATTTCCGGGTGGGGCCCACGTGATTTCCGGGTGGGGCCCACGTGATTTCCGGGTGGGGCCCACGTGATTTCCGGGTGGGGCCCACGTGATTTCCGGGTGGGGCCCACGTGATTTCCGGGTGGGGCCCACGTGATTTCCGGGTGGGGCCCACGTGATTTCCCCTGGGGGCCCACGTGATTTCCGGGTGGGGCCCACGTGATTTCCGGGTGGGGCCCACGTGATTTCCGGGTGGGGCCCACGTGATTTCCGGGTGGGGCCCACGTGATTTTCCCTGGGGGCCCACGTGATTTCCGGGTGGGGCCCCACGTGATATTCGGGTGGGGCCCACGTGATTTCCCCTGGGGGCCCACGTGATTTCCGGGTGGGGCCCACGTGATTTCCGGGTGGGGCCCACGTGATTTCCGGGTGGGGCCCACGTGATTTCCGGGTGGGGCCCACGTGATTTCCGGGTGGGGCCCACGTGATTTCCCCGTGGGGCCCACGTGATTTCCGGGTGGGCCCCACGTGATTTCCGGGTGGGGCCCACGTGATTTCCCCGTGGGGCCCACGTGATTTCCGGATGGGGCCCACGTGATTTCCGGGTGGGGCCCACGTGATTTCCGGGTGGGGCCCACGTGATTTCCGGGTGGGGCCCACGTGATTGCCGGGTGGGGCCCACGTGATTTCCGGGTGGGGCCCATGAGATTTCCGGGTGGGGCCCACGTGATTTCCGGGTGGGGCCCACGTGATTTCCGGGTGGGGCCCACGTGATTTCCGGGTGGGGCCCACGTGATTTACGGGTGGGGCCCACGTGATTTCCGGGTGGGGCCCACGTGATTTCCGGGTGGGGCCCACGTATTTCCGGGTGGGGCCCACGTGATTTCCGGGTGGGGCCCACGTGATTTCCGGGTGGGGCCCACGTGATTTCCGGGTGGGGCCCACGTGATTTCCGGGTGGGGCCCACGTGATTTCCGGGTGGGGCCCACGTGATTTCCGGGTGGGGCCCACGTGATTTCCGGGTGGGGCCCACGTGATTTCCCCTGGGGGCCCACGTGATTTCCGGGTGGGGCCCACGTGATTTCCGGGTGGGGCCCACGTGATTTCCCCGTGGGGCCCACGTTATTTCCGGGTGGGGCCCACGTCATTTCCGGGTGGGGCCCACGTGATATCCGGGTGGGGCCCACGTGATTTCCCCTGGGGGCCCACGTGATTTCCGGGTGGGGCCCACGTGATTTCCGGGTGGGGCAGACATGATTTCCGGGTGGGGCCCACGTGATTTCCGGGTGGGGCCCACGTGATTTCCGGGTGGGCCCCACGTGATTTCCGGGTGGGGCCCACGTGATTTCCCCGTGGGGCCCACGTGATTTCCGGGTGGGGCCCACGTGATTTCCGGGTGGGGCCCACGTGATTTCCGGGTGGGGCCCACGTGATTTCCCCGTGGGGCCCACGTGATTTCCGGGTGGGGCCCACGTGATTTCCGGGTGGGCCCCACGTGATTTCCGGGTGGGGCCCACGTGATTTCCGGGTGGGGCCCACGTGATTTCCGGGTGGGGCCCACGTGATTTCCGGGTGGGGCCCACGTGATTTCCGGGTGGGGCCCACGTGATTTCCGGGTGGGGCCCACGTGATTTCCGGGTGGGGCCCACGTGATTTCCGGGTGGGGCCCACGTGATTTCCGGGTGGGGCCCACGTGATTTCCCCGTGGGGCCCACGTGATTTCCGGGTGGGGCCCACGTGATTTCCGGGTGGGGCCCACGTGATTTCCGGGTGGGACCCACGTGATTTCCGGGTGGGGCCAACGTGATTTCCGGGTGGGGCCCACGTGATTTCCGGGTGGGGCCCACGTGATTTCCGGGTGGGGCCCACGTGATTTCCGGGTGGGGCCCACGTGATTTCCGGGTGGGGCCCACGTGATTTCCCCTGGGGGCCCACGTGATTTCCGGGTGGGGCCCACGTTATTTCCGGGTGGGGCCCACGTGATTTCCGGGTGGGGCCCACGTGATATCCGGGTGGGGCCCACGTGATTTCCCCTGGGGGCCCACGTGATTTCCGGGTGGGGCCCACGTGATTTCCGGGTGGGGCCCACGTGATTTCCGGGTGGGGCCCACGTGATTTCCGGGTGGGGCCCACGTGATTTCCGGGTGGGGCCCACGTGATTTCCCCGTGGGGCCCACGTGATTTCCGGGTGGGCCCCACGTGATTTCCGGGTGGGGCCCACGTGATTTCCGGGTGGGGCCCACGTGATTTCCGGGTGGGGCCCACGTGATTTCCGGGTGGGGCCCACGTGATTTCCGGGTGGGGCCCACGTGATTTCCGGGTGGGGCCCACGTGATTTCCGGGTGGGGCCCACGTGATTTCCGGGTGGGGCCCACGTGATTTCCCCTGGGGGCCCACGTGATTTCCGGGTGGGGCCCACGTGATTTCCGGGTGGGGCTCACGTGATTTCCGGGTGGGGCCCACGTGATTTCCGGGTGGGGCCCACGTGATTTCCGGGTGGGGCCCACGTATTTCCGGGTGGGGCCCACGTGATTTCCGGGTGGGGCCCACGTGATTTCCTGGTGGGGCCCACGTGATTTCCGGGTGGGGCCCACGTGATTTCCGGGTGGGGCCCACGTGATTTCCGGGTGGGTCCCACGTGATTTCCGGGTGGGGCCCACGTGATTTCCGGGTGGGGCCCACGTGATTTCCGGGTGGGGCCCACGTGATTTCCGGGTGGGGCCCACGTGATTTCCCCTGGGGGCCCACGTGATTTCCGGGTGGGGCCCACGTGATTTCCGGGTGGGGCCCACGTGATTTCCCCGTGGGGCCCACGTTATTTCCGGGTGGGGCCCACGTGATTTCCCCTGGGGGCCCACGTGATTTCCGGGTGGGGCCCACGTGATTTCCGGGTGGGGCCCACGTGATTTCCGGGTGGGGCCCACGTGATTTCCGGGTGGGGCCCACGTGATTTCCGGGTATGGCCCACGTGATTTCCCCGTGGGGCCCACGTGATTTCCGGGTGGGCCCCACGTGATTTCCGGGTGGGGCCCACGTGATTTCCCCGTGGGGCCCACGTGATTTCCGGGTGGGGCCCACGTGATTTCCGGGTGGGGCCCACGTGATTTCCGGGTGGGGCCCACGTGATTTCCGGGTGGGGCCCACGTGATTTCCGGGTGGGGCCCACGTGATTTCCGGGTGGGGCCCACGTGATTTCCGGGTGGGGCCCACGTGATTTCCGGGTGGGGCCCACGTATTTCCGGGTGGGGCCCACGTGATTTCCGGGTGGGGCCCACGTGATTTCCGGGTGGGGCCCACGTGATTTCCGGGTGGGGCCCACGTGATTTCCGGGTGGGGCCCACGTGATTTCCCCGTGGGGCCCACGTGATTTCCGGGTGGGGCCCACGTGATTTCCGGGTGGGGCCCACGTGATTTCCGGGTGGGGCCCACGTGATTTCCGGGTGGGGTCCACGTGATTTCCCCTGGGGGCCCACGTGATTTCCGGGTGGGGCCCACGTGATTTCCGGGTGGGGCCCACGTGATTTCCGGGTGGGGTCCACGTGATTTCCGGGTGGGGCCCACGTGATTTCCGGGTGGGGCCCACGTGATTTCCGGGTGGGGCCCACGTGATTTCCGGATGGGGCCCACGTGATTTCCCCGTGGGGCCCACGTGATTTCCGGGTGGGGCCCACGTGATTTCCGGGTGGGGCCCACGTGATTTCCGGGTGGGGCCCACGTGATTTCCGGGTGGGGCCCACGTGATTTCCCCGTGGGGCCCACGTGATTTCCGGGTGGGCCCCACGTGTTTTCCGGGTGGGGCCCACGTGATTTCCGGGTGGGGCCCACGTGATTTCCGGGTTGGCCCCACGTGATTTCCGGGTGGGGCCCACGTGATTTCCGGGTGGGGCCCACGTGATTTCCGGGTGGGGCCCACGTGATTTCCGGGTGGGGCCCACGTGATTTCCGGGTGGGGCCCACGTGATTTCCGGGTGGGGCCCACGTGATTTCCGGGTGGGGCCCACGTGATTTCCCCTGGGGGCCCACGTGATTTCCGGGTGGGGCCCACGTGATTTCCGGGTGGGGCCCACGTGATTTCCGGGTGGGGCCCACGTGATTTCCGGGTGGGGCCCACGTGATTTCCCCTGGGGGCCCACGTGATTTCCGGGTGGGGCCCACGTTATTTCCGGGTGGGGCCCACGTGATTTCCGGGTGGGGCCCACGTGATATCCGGGTGGGGCCCACGTGATTTCCCCTGGGGGCCCACGTGATTTCCGGGTGGGGCCCACGTGATTTCCGGGTGGGGCCCACGTGATTTCCGGGTGGGGCCCACGTGATTTCCGGGTGGGGCCCACGTGATTTCCGGGTGGGGCCCACGTGATTTCCCCTGGGGGCCCACGTGATTTCCAGGTGGGCCCCACGTGATTTCCGGGTGGGGCCCACGTGATTTCCGGGTGGGGCCCACGTGATTTCCGGGTGGGGCCCACGTGATTTCCGGGTGGGGCCCACGTGATTTCCGGGTGGGGCCCACGTGATTTCCGGGTGGGGCCCACGTGATTTCCGGGTGGGGCCCACGTGATTTCCGGGTGGGGCCCACGTGATTTCCGGGTGGGGCCCACGTGATTTCCGGGTGGGGCCCACGTGATTTCCGGGTGGGGCCCACGTGATTTCCGGGTGGGGCCCACGTGGTTTCCCCGTGGGGCCCACGTGATTTCCCCGTGGGGCCCACGTGATTTCCGGGTGGGCCCCACGTGATTTCCGGGTGGGGCCCACGTGATTTCCCCGTGGGGCCCACGTGATTTCCGGGTGGGGCCCACGTGATTTCCGGGTGGGGCCCACGTGATTTCCGGGTGGGGCCCACGTGATTTCCGGGTGGGGCCCACGTGATTTCACCTGGGGGCCCACGTGATTTCCGGGTGGTGCCCACGTAATTTCCGGGAGGGGCCCACGTGATTTCCGGGTGGGGCCCACGTGATTTCCGGGTGGGGCCCACGTGATTTCCCCGTGGGGCCCACGTGATTTCCCCGTGGGGCCCACGTGATTTCCGGGTGGGGCCCACGTGATTTCCGGGTGGGGCCCACTTGATTTTCCGGGTGGGGCCCACGTGATTTCCGGGTGGGGCCCACGTGATTTCCGGGTGGGGCCCACGTGATTTCCGGGTGGGGCCCACGTGATTTCCCCGTGGGGCCCACGTGATTTCCGGGTGGGCCCCACGTGATTTCCGGGTGGGGCCCACGTGATTTCCGGGTGGGGCCCACGTGATTTCCGGGTGGGGCCCACGTGATTTCCGGGTGGGGCCCACGTGATTTCCGGGTGGGGCCCACGTGATTTCCGGGTGGGGCCCACGTGATTTCCGGGTGGGGCCCACGTGATTTCCGGGTGGGGCCCACGTGATTTCCCCTGGGGGCCCACGTGATTTCCGGGTGGGGCCCACGTGATTTCCGGGTGGGGCCCACGTGATTTCCGGGTGGGGCCCACGTGATTTCCGGGTGGGGCCCACGTGATTTCCGGGTGGGGCCCACGTGATTTCCGGGTGGGGCCCACGTGATTTCCGGGTGGGGCCCACGTGATTTCCGGGTGGGGCCCACGTGATTTCCGGGTGGGGCCCACGTGATTTCCCCTGGGGGCCCACGTGATTTCCGGGTGGGGCCCACGTGATTTCCGGGTAGGGCCCACGTGATTTCCGGGTGGGGCCCACGTGATTTCCGGGTGGGGCCCACGTGATTTTCCCTGGGGGCCCACGTGATTTCCGGGTGGGGCCCACGTGATTTCCGGGTGGGGCCCACGTGATTTCCGGGTGGGGCCCACGTGATATTCGGGTGGGGCCCACGTGATTTCCCCTGGGGGCCCACGTGATTTCCGGGTGGGGCCCACGTGATTTCCGGGTGGGGCCCACGTGATATCCTTGTGGGGCCCACGTGATTTCCCCTGGGGGCGCACGTGATTTCCGGGTGGTGCCCACGTGATTTCCGGGTGGGGCCCACGTGATTTCCGGGTGGGGCCCACGTGATTTCCGGGTGGGGCCCACGTGATTTCCGGGTGGGGCCCACGTGATTTCCCCGTGGGGCCCACGTGATTTCCGGGTGGGGCCCACGTGATTTCCGGGTGGGGCCCACGTGATTTCCGGGTGGGGCCCACGTGATTTCCGGGTGGGGCCCACGTGATTTCCCCGTGGGGCCCACGTGATTTCCGGGTGGGCCCCACGTGATTTCCGGGTGGGGCCCACGTGATTTTCGGGTGGGGCCCACGTGATTTCCGGGTGGGGCCCACGTGATTTCCGGGTGGGGCCCACGTGATTTCCCCGTGGGGCCCACGTGATTTCCGGGTGGGGCCCACGTGATTTCCGGGTGGGGCCCACGTGATTTCCGGGTGGGGCCCACGTGATTTCCGGGTGGGGCCCACGTGATTTCCCCTGGGGGCCCACGTGATTTCCGGGTGGGGCCCACGTGATTTCCGGGTGGGGCCCACGTGATTTCCGGGTGGGGCCCACGTGATTTCCGGGTGGGGCCAACGTGATTTCCGGGTGGGGCCCACGTGATTTCCGGGTGGGGCCCACGTGATTTCCGGGTGGGGCCCACGTGATTTCCGGGTGGGGCCCACGTGATTTCCGGGTGGGGCCCACGTGATTTCCCCTGGGGGCCCACGTGATTTCCGGGTGGGGCCCACGTGATTTCCGGGTGGGGCCCACGTGATTTCCGGGTGGGGCCCACGTGATTTCCGGGTGGGGCCAACGTGATTTCCGGGTGGGGCCCACGTGATTTCCGGGTGGGGCCCACGTGATTTCCGGGTGGGGCCCACGTGATTTCCGGGTGGGGCCCACGTGATTTCCGGGTGGGGCCCACGTGATTTCCCCTGGGGGCCCACGTGATTTCCGGGTGGGGCCCATGTGATTTCCGGGTGGGGCCCACGTGATTTCCGGGTGGGGCCCACGTGATTTCCGGGTGGGGCCCACGTGATTTCCCCTGGGGGCCCACGTGATTTCCGGGTGGGGCCCACGTCATTTCCGGGTGGGGCCCACGTGATTTCCGGGTGGGGCCCACGTGATATCCGGGTGGGGCCCACGTGATTTCCCCTGGGGGCCCACGTGATTTCCGGGTGGGGCCCACGTGATTTCCGGGTGGGGCCCACGTGATTTCCGGGTGGGGCCCACGTGATTTCCGGGTGGGGCCCACGTGATTTCCGGGTGGGGCCCACGTGATTTCCGGGTGGGGCCCACGTGATTTCCGGGTGGGGCCCACGTGATTTCCGGGTGGGGCCCACGTGATTTCCGGGTGGGGCCCACGTGATTTCACCGTGGGGCCCACGTGATTTCACCGTGGGGCCCACGTGATTTCCGGGTGGGGCCCACGTGATTTCCCCGTGGGGCCCACGTGATTTCCGGGTGGGGCCCACGTGATTTCCGGGTGGGGCCCACGTGATTTCCGGGTGGGGCCCACGTGATTTCCGGGTGGGGCCCACGTGATTTCCGGGTGGGGCCCACGTGATTTCCGGGTGGGGCCCACGTGATTTCCCCGTGGGGCCCACGT
Organism: Ovis canadensis; assembly: GCF_042477335.2. Lineage (NCBI taxonomy): Eukaryota > Metazoa > Chordata > Mammalia > Artiodactyla > Bovidae > Ovis > Ovis canadensis. The sequence continues at coordinate 12,776,918 of NC_091258.1, forward strand.
GATTTCCCCGTGGGGCCCACGTGATTTCCGGGTGGGGCCCACGTGATTTCCGGGTGGGGCCCACGTGATTTCCGGGTGGGGCCCACGTGATTTCCGGGTGGGGCCCACGTGATTTCCCCTGGGGGCCCACGTGATTTCCGGGTGGTGCCCACGTGATTTCCGGGTGGGGCCCACGTGATTTCCGGGTGGGGCCCACGTGATTTCCGGGTGGGGCCCACGTGATTTCCGGGTGGGGCCCACGTGATTTCCGGGTGGGGCCCACGTGATTTCCGGGTGGGGCCCACGTGATTTCCGGGTGGGGCCCACGTGATTTCCGGGTGGGGCCCACGTGATTTCCGGGTGGGGCCCACGTGATTTCCGGGTGGGGCCCACGTGATTTCCGGGTGGGGCCCACGTGATTTCCGGGTGGGGCCCACGTGATTTCCGGGTGGGGCCCACGTGATTTCCGGGTGGGGCCCACGTGATTTCCGGGTGGGGCCCACGTGATTTCCCCGTGGGGCCCACGTGATTTCCGGGTGGGCCCCACGTGATTTCCGGGTGGGGCCCACGTGATTTCCCCGTGGGGCCCACGTGATTTCCGGATGGGGCCCACGTGATTTCCGGGTGGGGCCCACGTGATTTCCGGGTGGGGCCCACGTGATTTCCTTGTGGGGCCCACGTGATTTCACCTGGGGGCCCACGTGATTTCCGGGTGGTGCCCACGTAATTTCCGGGAGGGGCCCACGTGATTTCCGGGTGGGGCCCACGTGATTTCCGGGTGGGGCCCACGTGATTTCCGGGTGGGGCCCACGTGATTTCCCGTGGGGCCCACGTGATTTCCGGGTGGGGCCCACGTGATTTCCGGGTGGGGCCCACTTGATTTCCGGGTGGGGCCCACGTGATTTCCGGGTGGGGCCCACGTGATTTCCGGGTGGGGCCCACGTGATTTCCGGGTGGGGCCCACGTGATTTCCCCGTGGGGCCCACGTGATTTCCGGGTGGGCCCCACGTGATTTCCGGGTGGGGCCCACGTGATTTCCGGGTGGGGCCCACGTGATTTCCGGGTGGGGCCCACGTGATTTCCGGGTGGGGCCCACGTGATTTCCGGGTGGGGCCCACGTGATTTCCGGGTGGGGCCCACGTGATTTCCGGGTGGGGCCCACGTGATTTCCGGGTGGGGCCCACGTGATTTCCCCTGGGGGCCCACGTGATTTCCGGGTGGGGCCCACGTGATTTCCGGGTGGGGCCCACGTGATTTCCGGGTGGGGCCCACGTGATTTCCGGGTGGGGCCCACGTGATTTCCGGGTGGGGCCCACGTGATTTCCGGGTGGGGCCCACGTGATTTCCGGGTGGGGCCCACGTGATTTCCGGGTGGGGCCCACGTGATTTCCCCTGGGGGCCCACGTGATTTCCGGGTGGGGCCCACGTGATTTCCGGGTGGGGCCCACGTGATTTCCGGGTGGGGCCCACGTGATTTCCGGGTGGGGCCCACGTGATTTTCCCTGGGGGCCCACGTGATTTCCGGGTGGGGCCCACGTGATTTCCGGGTGGGGCCCACGTGATTTCCGGGTGGGGCCCACGTGATATTCGGGTGGGGCCCACGTGATTTCCCCTGGGGGCCCACGTGATTTCCGGGTGGGGCCCACGTGATTTCCGGGTGGGGCCCACGTGATTTCCGGGTGGGGCCCACGTGATTTCCGGGTGGGGCCCACGTGATTTCCGGGTGGGGCCCACGTGATTTCCCCGTGGGGCCCACGTGATTTCCGGGTGGGCCCCACGTGATTTCCGGGTGGGGCCCACGTGATTTCCCCGTGGGGCCCACGTGATTTCCGGATGGGGCCCACGTGATTTCCGGGTGGGGCCCACGTGATTTCCGGGTGGGGCCCACGTGATTTCCGGGTGGGGCCCACGTGATTGCCGGGTGGGGCCCACGTGATTTCCGGGTGGGGCCCATGAGATTTCCGGGTGGGGCCCACGTGATTTCCGGGTGGGGCCCACGTGATTTCCGGGTGGGGCCCACGCGATTTCCGGGTGGGGCCCACGTGATTTACGGGTGGGGCCCACGTGATTTCCGGGTGGGGCCCACGTGATTTCCGGGTGGGGCCCACGTATTTCCGGGTGGGGCCCACGTGATTTCCGGGTGGGGCCCACGTGATTTCCGGGTGGGGCCCACGTGATTTCCGGGTGGGGCCCACGTGATTTCCGGGTGGGGCCCACGTGATTTCCGGGTGGGGCCCACGTGATTTCCGGGTGGGGCCCACGTGATTTCCGGGTGGGGCCCACGTGATTTCCCCTGGGGGCCCACGTGATTTCCGGGTGGGGCCCACGTGATTTCCGGGTGGGGCCCACGTGATTTCCCCGTGGGGCCCACGTTATTTCCGGGTGGGGCCCACGTCATTTCCGGGTGGGGCCCACGTGATATCCGGGTGGGGCCCACGTGATTTCCCCTGGGGGCCCACGTGATTTCCGGGTGGGGCCCACGTGATTTCCGGGTGGGGCCCACATGATTTCCGGGTGGGGCCCACGTGATTTCCGGGTGGGGCCCACGTGATTTCCGGGTGGGCCCCACGTGATTTCCGGGTGGGGCCCACGTGATTTCCCCGTGGGGCCCACGTGATTTCCGGATGGGGCCCACGTGATTTCCGGGTGGGGCCCACGTGATTTCCGGGTGGGGCCCACGTGATTTCCGGGTGGGGCCCACGTGATTTCCGGGTGGGGCCCACGTGATTTCCCCGTGGGGCCCACGTGATTTCCGGGTGGGCCCCACGTGATTTCCGGGTGGGGCCCACGTGATTTCCGGGTGGGGCCCACGTGATTTCCGGGTGGGGCCCACGTGATTTCCGGGTGGGGCCCACGTGATTTCCCCTGGGGGCCCACGTGATTTCCGGGTGGGGCCCACGTGATTTCCGGGTGGGGCCCACGTGATTTCCGGGTGGGGTCCACGTGATTTCCGGGTGGGGCCAACGTGATTTCCGGGTGGGGCCCACGTGATTTCCGGGTGGGGCCCACGTGATTTCCGGGTGGGGCCCACGTGATTTCCCCGTGGGGCCCACGTGATTTCCCCGTGGGGCCCACGTGATTTCCGGGTGGGGCCCACGTGATTTCCGGGTGGGGCCCACGTGATTTCCGGGTGGGGCCCACGTGATTTCCGGGTGGGGCCCACGTGATTTCCCCTGGGGGCCCACGTGATTTCCGGGTGGGGCCCACGTGATTTCCGGGTGGGGCACACGTGATTTCCGGGTGGGGCCCACGTGATTTCCGGGTGGGGCCCACGTGATTTCCGGGTGGGGCCCACGTGATTTCCCCGTGGGGCCCACGTGATTTCCGGGTGAGCCCCACGTGATTTCCGGGTGGGGCCCACGTGATTTCCGGGTGGGGCCCACGTGATTTCCGGGTGGGGCCCACGTGATTTCCGGGTGGGGCCCACGTGATTTCCGGGTGGGGCCCACGTGATTTCCGGGTGGGGCCCACGTGATTTCCGGGTGGGGCCCACGTGATTTCCGGGTGGGGCCCACGTGATTTCCCCTGGGGGCCCACGTGATTTCCGGGTGGGGCCCACGTGATTTCCGGGTGGGGCTCACGTGATTTCCGGGTGGGGCCCACGTGATTTCCGGGTGGGGCCCACGTGATTTCCGGGTGGGGCCCACGTGATTTCCGGGTGGGGCCCACGTGATTTCCGGGTGGGGCCCACGTGATTTCCCCTGGGGGCCCACGTGATTTCCGGGTGGGGCCCACGTGATTTCCGGGTGGGGCCCACGTGATTTCCGGGTGGGGCCCACGTGATTTCCGGGTGGGGCCCACGTGATTTCCGGGTGGGGCCCACGTGATTTCCGGGTGGGGCCCACGTGATTTCCGGGTGGGGCCCACGTGATTTCCGGGTGGGGCCCACGTGATTTCCGGGTGGGGCCCACGTGATTTCCCGTGGGGGCCCACGTGATTTCCGGGTGGGGCCCACGTGATTTCCGGGTGGGGCCCACGTGATTTCCGGGTGGGGCCCACGTGATTTCCGGGTGGGGCCCACGTGATTTTCCCTGGGGGCCCACGTGATTTCCGGGTGGGGCCCACGTGATTTCCGGGTGGGGCCCACGTGATTTCCGGGTGGGGCCCACGTGATATTCGGGTGGGGCCCACGTGATTTCCCCTGGGGGCCCACGTGATTTCCGGGTGGGGCCCACGTGATTTCCGGGTGGGGCCCACGTGATATCCGTGTGGGGCCCACGTGATTTCCCCTGGGGGCGCACGTGATTTCCGGGTGGTGCCCACGTGATTTCCGGGTGGGGCCCACGTGATTTCCGGGTGGGGCCCACGTGATTTCCGGGTGGGGCCCACGTGATTTCCGGGTGGGGCCCACGTGATTTCCCGGTGGGGCCCACGTGATTTCCGGGTGGGGCCCACGTGATTTCCGGGTGGGGCCCACGTGATTTCCGGGTGGGGCCCACGTGATTTCCGGGTGGGGCCCACGTGATTTCCCCGTGGGGCCCACGTGATTTCCGGGTGGGCCCCACGTGATTTCCGGGTGGGGCCCACGTGATTTTCGGGTGGGGCCCACGTGATTTCCGGGTGGGGCCCACGTGATTTCCGGGTGGGGCCCACGTGATTTCCCCGTGGGGCCCACGTGATTTCCGGGTGGGGCCCACGTGATTTCCGGGTGGGGCCCACGTGATTTCCGGGTGGGGCCCACGTGATTTCCGGGTGGGGCCCACGTGATTTCCCCTGGGGGCCCACGTGATTTCCGGGTGGGGCCCACGTGATTTCCGGGTGGGGCCCACGTGATTTCCGGGTGGGGCCCACGTGATTTCCGGGTGGGGCCAACGTGATTTCCGGGTGGGGCCCACGTGATTTCCGGGTGGGGCCCACGTGATTTCCGGGTGGGGCCCACGTGATTTCCGGGTGGGGCCCACGTGATTTCCGGGTGGGGCCCACGTGATTTCCCCTGGGGGCCCACGTGATTTCCGGGTGGGGCCCATGTGATTTCCGGGTGGGGCCCACGTGATTTCCGGGTGGGGCCCACGTGATTTCCGGGTGGGGCCCACGTGATTTCCCCTGGGGGCCCACGTGATTTCCGGGTGGGGCCCACGTCATTTCCGGGTGGGGCCCACGTGATTTCCGGGTGGGGCCCACGTGATATCCGGGTGGGGCCCACGTGATTTCCCCTGGGGGCCCACGTGATTTCCGGGTGGGGCCCACGTGATTTCCGGGTGGGGCCCACGTGATTTCCGGGTGGGGCCCACGTGATTTCCGGGTGGGGCCCACGTGATTTCCGGGTGGGGCCCACGTGATTTCCGGGTGGGGCCCACGTGATTTCCGGGTGGGGCCCACGTGATTTCCGGGTGGGGCCCACGTGATTTCCGGGTGGGGCCCACGTGATTTCCGGGTGGGGCCCACGTGATTTCCCCGTGGGGCCCACGTGATTTCCGGGTGGGGCCCACGTGATTTCCGGGTGGGGCCCACGTGATTTCCGGGTGGGGCCCACGTGATTTCTGGGTGGGGCCCACGTGATTTCCGGGTGGGGCCCACGTGATTTCCGGGTGGGGCCCACGTGATTTCCGGGTGGGGCCCACGTGATTTCCGGGTGGGGCCCACGTGATTTCACCGTGGGGCCCACGTGATTTCACCGTGGGGCCCACGTGATTTCCGGGTGGGGCCCACGTGATTTCCCCGTGGGGCCCACGTGATTTCCGGGTGGGGCCCACGTGATTTCCGGGTGGGGCCCACGTGATTTCCCCGTGGGGCCCACGTGATTTCCCCGTGGGGCCCACGTGATTTCCGGGTGGGGCCCACGTGATTTCCGGGTGGGGCCCACGTGATTTCCGGGTGGGGCCCACGTGATTTCCGGGTGGGGCCCACGTGATTTCCGGGTGGGGCCCACGTGATTTCCCCGTGGGGCCCACGTGATTTCCGGGTGGGGCCCACGTGATTCCGGGTGGGGCCCACGTGATTTCCGGGTGGGGCCCACGTGATTTCCGGGTGGGGCCCACGTGATTTCCGGGTGGGGCCCACGTGATTTCCGGGTGGGGCCCACGTGATTTCCGGGTGGGGCCCACGTGATTTCCGGGTGGGGCCCACGTGATTTCCGGGTGGGGCCCACGTGATTTCCGGGTGGGGCCCACGTGATTTCCGGGTGGGGCCCACGTGATTTCCGGGTGGGGCCCACGTGATTTCCCCGTGGGGCCCACGTGATTTCCGGGTGGGGCCCACGTGATTTCCGGGTGGGGCCCACGTGATTTCCGGGTGGGGCCCACGTGATTTCCCCGTGGGGCCCACGTGATTTCCGGGTGGGGCCCACGTGATTTCCGGGTGGGGCCCACGTGATTTCCGGGTGGGGCCCACGTGATTTCCGGGTGGGGCCCACGTGATTTCCGGGTGGGGCCCACGTGATTTCCGGGTGGGGCCCACGTGATTTCCCCGTGGGGCCCACGTGATTTCCCCGTGGGGCCCACGTGATTTCCGGGTGGGGCCCACGTGATTTTCGGGTGGGGCCCACGTGATTTCCGGGTGGGGCCCACGTGATTTCCGGGTGGGGCCCACGTGATTTCCCCTGGGGGCCCACGTGATTTCCGGGTGGTGCCCACGTGATTTCCGGGTGGGGCCCACGTGATTTCCGGGTGGGGCCCACGTGATTTCCGGGTGGGGCCCACGTGATTTCCGGGTGGGGCCCACGTGATTTCCGGGTGGGGCCCACGTGATTTCCGGGTGGGGCCCACGTGATTTCCGGGTGGGGCCCACGTGATTTCCGGGTGGGGCCCACGTGATTTCCCCGTGGGGCCCACGTGATTTCCGGGTGGGGCCCACGTGATTTCCGGGTGGGGCCCACGTGATTTCCGGGTGGGGCCCACGTGATTTCTGGGTGGGGCCCACGTGATTTCCGGGTGGGGCCCACGTGATTTCCGGGTGGGGCCCACGTGATTTCCGGGTGGGGCCCACGTGATTTCCGGGTGGGGCCCACGTGATTTCACCGTGGGGCCCACGTGATTTCACCGTGGGGCCCACGTGATTTCCGGGTGGGGCCCACGTGATTTCCCCGTGGGGCCCACGTGATTTCCGGGTGGGGCCCACGTGATTTCCGGGTGGGGCCCACGTGATTTCCCCGTGGGGCCCACGTGATTTCCCCGTGGGGCCCACGTGATTTCCGGGTGGGGCCCACGTGATTTCCGGGTGGGGCCCACGTGATTTCCGGGTGGGGCCCACGTGATTTCCGGGTGGGGCCCACGTGATTTCCGGGTGGGGCCCACGTGATTTCCGGGTGGGGCCCACGTGATTTCCGGGTGGGGCCCACGTGATTTCCGGGTGGGGCCCACGTGATTTCCGGGTGGGGCCCACGTGATTTCCGGGTGGGGCCCACGTGATTTCCGGGTGGGGCCCACGTGATTTCCGGGTGGGGCCCACGTGATTTCCGGGTGGGGCCCACGTGATTTCCGGGTGGGGCCCACGTGATTTCCGGGTGGGGCCCACGTGATTTCCCCGTGGGGCCCACGTGATTTCCGGGTGGGGCCCACGTGATTTCCGGGTGGGGCCCACGTGATTTCCGGGTGGGGCCCACGTGATTTCCCCGTGGGGCCCACGTGATTTCCGGGTGGGGCCCACGTGATTTCCGGGTGGGGCCCACGTGATTTCCGGGTGGGGCCCACGTGATTTCCGGGTGGGGCCCACGTGATTTCCGGGTGGGGCCCACGTGATTTCCCCGTGGGGCCCACGTGATTTCCCCGTGGGGCCCACGTGATTTCCGGGTGGGGCCCACGTGATTTTCGGGTGGGGCCCACGTGATTTCCGGGTGGGGCCCACGTGATTTCCGGGTGGGGCCCACGTGATTTCCCCTGGGGGCCCACGTGATTTCCGGGTGGTGCCCACGTGATTTCCGGGTGGGGCCCACGTGATTTCCGGGTGGGGCCCACGTGATTTCCGGGTGGGGCCCACGTGATTTCCGGGTGGGGCCCACGTGATTTCCGGGTGGGGCCCACGTGATTTCCGGGTGGGGCCCACGTGATTTCCCCGTGGGGCCCACGTGATTTCCGGGTGGGGCCCACGTGATTTCCGGGTGGGGCCCACGTGATTTCCGGGTGGGGCCCACGTGATTTCTGGGTGGGGCCCACGTGATTTCCGGGTGGGGCCCACGTGATTTCCGGGTGGGGCCCACGTGATTTCCGGGTGGGGCCCACGTGATTTCCGGGTGGGGCCCACGTGATTTCACCGTGGGGCCCACGTGATTTCACCGTGGGGCCCACGTGATTTCCGGGTGGGGCCCACGTGATTTCCCCGTGGGGCCCACGTGATTTCCGGGTGGGGCCCACGTGATTTTCCGGGTGGGGCCCACGTGATTTCCCCGGGTGGGGCCCACGTGATTTCCCCGTGGGGCCCACGTGATTTCCGGGTGGGGCCCACGTGATTTCCGGGTGGGGCCCACGTGATTTCCGGGTGGGGCCCACGTGATTTCCGGGTGGGGCCCACGTGATTTCCGGGTGGGGGCCCACGTGATTTCCGGGTGGGGCCCACGTGATTTCCGGGTGGGGCCCACGTGATTTCCGGGTGGGGCCCACGTGATTTCCGGGTGGGGCCCACGTGATTTCCGGGTGGGGCCCACGTGATTTCCGGGTGGGGCCCACGTGATTTCCGGGTGGGGCCCACGTGATTTCCGGGTGGGGCCCACGTGATTTCCGGGTGGGCCCACGTGATTTCCGGGTGGGGCCCACGTGATTTCCGGGTGGGGCCCACGTGATTTCCGGGTGGGGCCCACGTGATTTCCCCGTGGGGCCCACGTGATTTCCGGGTGGGGCCCACGTGATTTCCGGGTGGGGCCCACGTGATTTCCGGGTGGGGCCCACGTGATTTCCCCGTGGGGCCCACGTGATTTCCGGGTGGGGCCCACGTGATTTCCGGGTGGGGCCCACGTGATTTCCGGGTGGGGCCCACGTGATTTCCGGGTGGGGCCCACGTGATTTCCGGGTGGGGCCCACGTGATTTCCGGGTGGGGCCCACGTGATTTCCCCGTGGGGCCCACGTGATTTCCCCGTGGGGCCCACGTGATTTCCGGGTGGGGCCCACGTGATTTTCGGGTGGGGCCCACGTGATTTCCGGGTGGGGCCCACGTGATTTCCGGGTGGGGCCCACGTGATTTCCCCTGGGGGCCCACGTGATTTCCGGGTGGTGCCCACGTGATTTCCGGGTGGGGCCCACGTGATTTCCGGGTGGGGCCCACGTGATTTCCGGGTGGGGCCCACGTGATTTCCGGGTGGGGCCCACGTGATTTCCGGGTGGGGCCCACGTGATTTCCGGGTGGGGCCCACGTGATTTCCGGGTGGGGCCCACGTGATTTCCGGGTGGGGCCCACGTGATTTCCCCGTGGGGCCCACGTGATTTCCGGGTGGGGCCCACGTGATTTCCGGGTGGGGCCCACGTGATTTCCGGGTGGGGCCCACGTGATTTCTGGGTGGGGCCCACGTGATTTCCGGGTGGGGCCCACGTGATTTCCGGGTGGGGCCCACGTGATTTCCGGGTGGGGCCCACGTGATTTCCGGGTGGGGCCCACGTGATTTCACCGTGGGGCCCACGTGATTTCACCGTGGGGCCCACGTGATTTCCGGGTGGGGCCCACGTGATTTCCCCGTGGGGCCCACGTGATTTCCGGGTGGGGCCCACGTGATTTCCGGGTGGGGCCCACGTGATTTCCCCGTGGGGCCCACGTGATTTCCCCGTGGGGCCCACGTGATTTCCGGGTGGGGCCCACGTGATTTCCGGGTGGGGCCCACGTGATTTCCGGGTGGGGCCCACGTGATTTCCGGGTGGGGCCCACGTGATTTCCGGGTGGGGCCCACGTGATTTCCGGGTGGGGCCCACGTGATTTCCGGGTGGGGCCCACGTGATTTCCGGGTGGGGCCCACGTGATTTCCGGGTGGGGCCCACGTGATTTCCGGGTGGGGCCCACGTGATTTCCGGGTGGGGCCCACGTGATTTCCGGGTGGGGCCCACGTGATTTCCGGGTGGGGCCCACGTGATTTCCGGGTGGGGCCCACGTGATTTCCGGGTGGGGCCCACGTGATTTCCGGGTGGGGCCCACGTGATTTCCGGGTGGGGCCCACGTGATTTCCGGGTGGGGCCCACGTGATTTCACCGTGGGGCCCACGTGATTTCACCGTGGGGCCCACGTGATTTCCGGGTGGGGCCCACGTGATTTCCCCGTGGGGCCCACGTGATTTCCGGGTGGGGCCCACGTGATTTCCGGGTGGGGCCCACGTGATTTCCGGGTGGGGCCCACGTGATTTCCCCGTGGGGCCCACGTGATTTCCGGGTGGGGCCCACGTGATTTCCGGGTGGGGCCCACGTGATTTCCGGGTGGGGCCCACGTGATTTCCGGGTGGGGCCCACGTGATTTCCGGGTGGGGCCCACGTGATTTCCGGGTGGGGCCCACGTGATTTCCGGGTGGGGCCCACGTGATTTCCGGGTGGGGCCCACGTGATTTCCGGGTGGGGCCCACGTGATTTCCGGGTGGGGCCCACGTGATTTCCGGGTGGGGCCCACGTGATTTCCGGGTGGGGCCCACGTGATTTCCGGGTGGGGCCCACGTGATTTCCGGGTGGGGCCCACGTGATTTCCGGGTGGGGCCCACGTGATTTCCGGGTGGGGCCCACGTGATTTCCGGGTGGGGCCCACGTGATTTCCGGGTGGGGCCCACGTGATTTCCCCGTGGGGCCCACGTGATTTCCGGGTGGGCCCACGTGATTTCCGGGTGGGGCCCACGTGATTTCCGGGTGGGGCCCACGTGATTTCCCCGTGGGGCCCACGTGATTTCCGGGTGGGGCCCACGTGATTTCCGGGTGGGGCCCACGTGATTTCCGGGTGGGGCCCACGTGATTTCCGGGTGGGGCCCACGTGATTTCCGGGTGGGGCCCACGTGATTTCCGGGTGGGGCCCACGTGATTTCCCCGTGGGGCCCACGTGATTTCCCCGTGGGGCCCACGTGATTTCCGGGTGGGGCCCACGTGATTTTCGGGTGGGGCCCACGTGATTTCCGGGTGGGGCCCACGTGATTTCCGGGTGGGGCCCACGTGATTTCCCCTGGGGGCCCACGTGATTTCCGGGTGGTGCCCACGTGATTTCCGGGTGGGGCCCACGTGATTTCCGGGTGGGGCCCACGTTATTTCCGGGTGGGGCCCACGTGATTTCCGGGTGGGGCCCACGTGATTTCCGGGTGGGGCCCACGTGATTTCCGGGTGGGGCCCACGTGATTTCCGGGTGGGGCCCACGTGATTTCCGGGTGGGGCCCACGTGATTTCCGGGTGGGGCCCACGTGATTTCCGGGTGGGGCCCACGTGATTTCCGGGTGGGGCCCACGTGATTTCCGGGTGGGGCCCACGTGATTTCCGGGTGGGGCCCACGTGATTTCCGGGTGGGGCCCACGTGATTTCCGGGTGGGGCCCACGTGATTTCCCCGTGGGGCCCACGTGATTTCCGGGTGGGGCCCACGTGATTTCCGGGTGGGGCCCACGTGATTTCCGGGTGGGGCCCACGTGATTTCCCCTGGGGGCCCACGTGATTCCCGGGTGGGGCCCACGTGATTTCCGGGTGGGGCCCACGTGATTTCCGGGTGGGGCCCACGTGATTTCCGGGTGGGGCCCACGTGATTTCCGGGTGGGGCCCACGTGATTTCCGGGTGGGGCCCACGTGATTTCCCCGTGGGGCCCACGTGATTTCCCCGTGGGGCCCACGTGATTTCCGGGTGGGGCCCACGTGATTTCCGGGTGGGGCCCACGTGATTTCCGGGTGGGGCCCACGTGATTTCCGGGTGGGGCCCACGTGATTTCCCCGAGGGGCCCACGTGATTTCCGGGTGGGGCCCACGTGATTTCCGGGTGGGGCCCACGTGATTTCCGGGTGGGGCCCACGTGATTTCCGGGTGGGGCCCACGTGATTTCCGGGTGGGGCCCACGTGATTTCCGGGTGGGGCCCACGTGATTTCCGGGTGGGGCCCACGTGATTTCCGGGTGGGGCCCACGTGATTTCCGGGTGGGGCCCACGTGATTTCCCCGAGGGGCCCACGTGATTTCCGGGTGGGGCCCACGTGATTTCCGGGTGGGGCCCACGTGATTTCCGGGTGGGGCCCACGTTATTTCCGGGTGGGGCCCACGTGATTTCCGGGTGGGGCCCACGTGATTTCCGGGTGGGGCCCACGTGATTTCCGGGTGGGGCCCACGTGATTTCCGGGTGGGGCCCACGTGATTTCCGGGTGGGGCCCACGTGATTTCCGGGTGGGGCCCACGTGATTTCCCCGTGGGGCCCAAGTGATTTCCCCGTGGGCCCCACGTGATTTCCGGGTGGGGCCCACGTGATTTCCGGGTGGGGCCCACGTGATTTCCGGGTGGGGCCCACGTGATTTCCGGGTGGGGCCCACGTGATTTCCGGGTGGGGCCCACGTGATTTCCGGGTGGGGCCCACGTGATTTCCGGGTGGGGCCCACGTGATTTCCGGGTGGGGCCCACGTGATTTCCGGGTGGGGCCCACGTGATTTCCGGGTGGGGCCCACGTGATTTCCGGGTGGGGCCCAAGTGATTTCCGGGTGGGGCCCACGTGATTTCCGGGTGGGGCCCACGTGATTTCCGGGTGGGGCCCACGTGATTTCCCCGTGGGGCCCACGTGATTTCCGGGTGGGGCCCACGTGATTTCCGGGTGGGGCCCACGTGATTTCCGGGTGGGGCCCACGTGATTTCCCCGTGGGGCCCACGTGATTTCTGGGTGGGGCCCACGTGATTTCCGGGTGGGGCCCACGTGATTTCCGGGTGGGGCCCACGTGATTTCCGGGTGGGGCCCACGTGATTTCCGGGTGGGGCCCACGTGATTTCCGGGTGGGGCCCACGTGATTTCCCCGTGGGGCCCACGTGATTTCCGGGTGGGGCCCACGTGATTTCCGGGTGGGGCCCACGTGATTTCCGGGTGGGGCCCACGTGATTTCCGGGTGGGGCCCACGTGATTTCCCCTGGGGGCCCACGTGATTTCCGGGTGGTGCCCACGTGATTTCCGGGTGGGGCCCACGTGATTTCCGGGTGGGGCCCACGTGATTTCCGGGTGGGGCCCACGTGATTTCCGGGTGGGGCCCACGTGATTTCCGGGTGGGGCCCACGTGATTTCCGGGTGGGGCCCACGTGATTTCCGGGTGGGGCCCACGTGATTTTGGGTGGGGCCCACGTGATTTCCGGGTGGGGCCCACGTGATTTCCGGGTGGGGCCCACGTGATTTCCGGGTGGGGCCCACGTGATTTCCGGGTGGGGCCCACGTGATTTCCGGGTGGGGCCCACGTGATTTCCGGGTGGGGCCCACGTGATTTCCGGGTGGGGCCCACGTGATTTCCGGGTGGGGCCCACGTGATTTCCGGGTGGGGCCCACGTGATTTCCGGGTGGGGCCCACGTGATTTCCGGGTGGGGCCCACGTGATTTCCCCGTGGGGCCCACGTGATTTCCGGGTGGGGCCCACGTGATTTCCGGGTGGGGCCCACGTGATTTCCGGGTGGGGCCCACGTGATTTCCCCGTGGGGCCCACGTGATTTCCGGGTGGGGCCCACGTGATTTCCGGGTGGGGCCCACGTGATTTCTGGGTGGGGCCCACGTGATTTCCGGGTGGGGCCCACGTGATTTCCGGGTGGGGCCCACGTGATTTCCGGGTGGGGCCCACGTGATTTCCGGGTGGGGCCCCACGTGATTTCACCGTGGGGCCCACGTGATTTCACCGTGGGGCCCACGTGATTTCTGGGTGGGGCCCACGTGATTTCCGGGTGGGGCCCACGTGATTTCCCCGTGGGGCCCACGTGATTTCCGGGTGGGGCCCACGTGATTTCCGGGTGGGGCCCACGTGATTTCCGGGTGGGGCCCACGTGATTTCCGGGTGGGGCCCACGTGATTTCCGGGTGGGGCCCACGTGATTTCCGGGTGGGGCCCACGTGATTTCCGGGTGGGGCCCACGTGATTTCCCCTGGGGGCCCACGTGATTTCCGGGTGGGGCCCATGTGATTTCCGGGTGGGGCCCACGTGATTTCCGGGTGGGGCCCACGTGATTTCCGGGTGGGGCCCACGTGATTTCCCCTGGGGGCCCACGTGATTTCCGGGTGGGGCCCACGTCATTTCCGGGTGGGGCCCACGTGATTTCCGGGTGGGGCCCACGTGATATCCGGGTGGGGCCCACGTGATTTCCCCTGGGGGCCCACGTGATTTCCGGGTGGGGCCCACGTGATTTCCGGGTGGGGCCCACGTGATTTCCGGGTGGGGCCCACGTGATTTCCGGGTGGGGCCCACGTGATTTCCGGGTGGGGCCCACGTGATTTCCGGGTGGGGCCCACGTGATTTCCGGGTGGGGCCCACGTGATTTCCGGGTGGGGCCCACGTGATTTCCGGGTGGGGCCCACGTGATTTCCGGGTGGGGCCCACGTGATTTCCCCGGTGGGGCCCACGTGATTTCCGGGTGGGGCCCACGTGATTTCCGGGTGGGGCCCACGTGATTTCCGGGTGGGGCCCACGTGATTTCTGGGTGGGGCCCACGTGATTTCCGGGTGGGGCCCACGGGATTTCCGGGTGGGGCCCACGTGATTTCCGGGTGGGGCCCAAGTGATTTCCGGGTGGGGCCCACGTGATTTCACCGTGGGGCCCACGTGATTTCACCGTGGGGCCCACGTGATTTCCGGGTGGGGCCCACGTGATTTCCCCGTGGGGCCCACGTGATTTCCGGGTGGGGCCCACGTGATTTCCGGGTGGGGCCCACGTGATTTCCCCGTGGGGCCCACGTGATTTCCCCGTGGGGCCCACGTGATTTCCGGGTGGGGCCCACGTGATTTCCGGGTGGGGCCCACGTGATTTCCGGGTGGGGCCCACGTGATTTCCGGGTGGGGCCCACGTGATTTCCGGGTGGGGCCCACGTGATTTCCCCGTGGGGCCCACGTGATTTCCGGGTGGGGCCCACGTGATTTCCGGGTGGGGCCCACGTGATTTCCGGGTGGGGCCCACGTGATTTCTGGGTGGGGCCCACGTGATTTCCGGGTGGGGCCCACGTGATTTCCGGGTGGGGCCCACGTGATTTCCGGGTGGGGCCCACGTGATTTCCGGGTGGGGCCCACGTGATTTCACCGTGGGGCCCACGTGATTTCACCGTGGGGCCCACTTGATTTCCGGGTGGGGCCCACGTGATTTCCCCGTGGGGCCCACGTGATTTCCGGGTGGGGCCCACGTGATTTCCGGGTGGGGCCCACGTGATTTCCGGGTGGGGCCCACGTGATTTCACCGTGGGGCCCACGTGATTTCACCGTGGGGCCCACGTGATTTCCGGGTGGGGCCCACGTGATTTCCCCGTGGGGCCCACGTGATTTCCGGGTGGGGCCCACGTGATTTCCGGGTGGGGCCCACGTGATTTCCCCGTGGGGCCCACGTGATTTCCGGGTGGGGCCCACGTGATTTCCGGGTGGGGCCCACGTGATTTCCGGGTGGGGCCCACGTGATTTCTGGGTGGGGCCCACGTGATTTCCGGGTGGGGCCCACGTGATTTCCGGGTGGGGCCCACGTGATTTCCGGGTGGGGCCCACGTGATTTCCCCGTGGGGCCCACGTGATTTCCGGGTGGGGCCCACGTGATTTCCGGGTGGGGCCCACGTGATTTCCGGGTGGGGCCCACGTGATTTCCGGGTGGGGCCCACGTGATTTCCGGGTGGGGCCCACGTGATTTCCCCGTGGGGCCCACGTGATTTCCGGGTGGGGCCCACGTGATTTCCGGGTGGGGCCCACGTGATTTCCGGGTGGGGCCCACGTGATTTCTGGGTGGGGCCCACGTGATTTCCGGGTGGGGCCCACGTGATTTCCGGGTGGGGCCCACGTGATTTCCGGGTGGGGCCCACGTGATTTCCGGGTGGGGCCCACGTGATTTCACCGTGGGGCCCACGTGATTTCACCGTGGGGCCCACGTGATTTCCGGGTGGGGCCCACGTGATTTCCCCGTGGGGCCCACGTGATTTCCGGGTGGGGCCCACGTGATTTCCGGGTGGGGCCCACGTGATTTCCCCGTGGGGCCCACGTGATTTCCCCGTGGGGCCCACGTGATTTCCGGGTGGGGCCCACGTGATTTCCGGGTGGGGCCCACGTGATTTCCGGGTGGGGCCCACGTGATTTCCGGGTGGGGCCCACGTGATTTCCGGGTGGGGCCCACGTGATTTCCCCGTGGGGCCCACGTGATTTCCCCTGGGGGCCCACGTGATTTCCGGGTGGTGCCCACGTGATTTCCGGGTGGGGCCCACGTGATTTCCGGGTGGGGCCCACGTGATTTCCGGGTGGGGCCCACGTGATTTCCGGGTGGGGCCCACGTGATTTCCGGGTGGGGCCCACGTGATTTCCGGGTGGGGCCCACGTGATTTCCGGGTGGGGCCCACGTGATTTCCGGGTGGGGCCCACGTGATTTCCGGGTGGGGCCCACGTGATTTCCGGGTGGGGCCCACGTGATTTCCGGGTGGGGCCCACGTGATTTCCGGGTGGGGCCCACGTGATTTCCGGGTGGGGCCCACGTGATTTCCCCGTGGGGCCCACGTGATTTCCCCGTGGGGCCCACGTGATTTCCGGGTGGGCCCCACGTGATTTCCGGGTGGGGCCCACGTGATTTCCCCGTGGGGCCCACGTGATCTCCGGATGGGGCCCACGTGATTTCCGGGTGGGGCCCACGTGATTTCCGGGTGGGGCCCACGTGATTTCCTTGTGGGGCCCACGTGATTTCACCTGGGGGCCCACGTGATTTCCGGGTGGTGCCCACGTAATTTCCGGGAGGGGCCCACGTGATTTCCGGGTGGGGCCCACGTGATTTCCGGGTGGGGCCCACGAGATTTCCGGGTGGGGCCCACGTGATTTCCCCGTGGGGCCCACGTGATTTCCGGGTGGGGCCCACGTGATTTCCGGGTGGGGCCCACTTGATTTCCGGGTGGGGCCCACGTGATTTCCGGGTGGGGCCCACGTGATTTCCGGGTGGGGCCCACGTGATTTCCGGGTGGGGCCCACGTGATTTCCCCGTGGGGCCCACGTGATTTCCGGGTGGGGCCCCACGTGATTTCCGGGTGGGGCCCACGTGATTTCCGGGTGGGGCCCACGTGATTTCCGGGTGGGGCCCACGTGATTTCCGGGTGGGGCCCACGTGATTTCCGGGTGGGGCCCACGTGATTTCCGGGTGGGGCCCACGTGATTTCCGGGTGGGGCCCACGTGATTTCCGGGTGGGGCCCACGTGATTTCCGGGTGGGGCCCACGTGATTTCCCCTGGGGGCCCACGTGATTTCCGGGTGGGGCCCACGTGATTTCCGGGTGGGGCCCACGTGATTTCCGGGTGGGGCCCACGTGATTTCCGGGTGGGGCCCACGTGATTTCCGGGTGGGGCCCACGTGATTTCCGGGTGGGGCCCACGTGATTTCCGGGTGGGGCCCACGTGATTTCCGGGTGGGGCCCACGTGATTTCCCCTGGGGGCCCACGTGATTTCCGGGTGGGGCCCACGTGATTTCCGGGTGGGGCCCACGTGATTTCCGGGTGGGGCCCACGTGATTTCCGGGTGGGGCCCACGTGATTTCCCTGGGGGCCCACGTGATTTCCGGGTGGGGCCCACGTGATTTCCGGGTGGGGCCCACGTGATTTCCGGGTGGGGCCCACGTGATATTCGGGTGGGGCCCACGTGATTTCCCCTGGGGGCCCACGTGATTTCCGGGTGGGGCCCACGTGATTTCCGTGTGGGGCCCACGTGATTTCCGGGTGGGGCCCACGTGATTTCCGGGTGGGGCCCACGTGATTTCCGGGTGGGGCCCACGTGATTTCCCCGTGGGGCCCACGTGATTTCCGGGTGGGCCCCACGTGATTTCCGGGTGGGGCCCACGTGATTTCCCCGTGGGGCCCACGTGATTTCCGGATGGGGCCCACGTGATTTCCGGGTGGGGCCCACGTGATTTCCGGGTGGGGCCCACGTGATTTCCGGGTGGGGCCCACGTGATTGCCGGGTGGGGCCCACGTGATTTCCGGGTGGGGCCCACGAGATTTCCGGGTGGGGCCCACGTGATTTCCGGGTGGGGCCCACGTGATTTCCGGGTGGGGCCCACGTGATTTCCGGGTGGGGCCCACGTGATTTACGGGTGGGGCCCACGTGATTTCCGGGTGGGGCCCACGTGATTTCCGGGTGGGGCCCACGTATTTCCGGGTGGGGCCCACGTGATTTCCGGGTGGGGCCCACGTGATTTCCGGGTGGGGCCCACGTGATTTCCGGGTGGGGCCCACGTGATTTCCGGGTGGGGCCCACGTGATTTCCGGGTGGGGCCCACGTGATTTCCGGGTGGGGCCCACGTGATTTCCGGGTGGGGCCCACGTGATTTCCCCTGGGGGCCCACGTGATTTCCGGGTGGGGCCCACGTGATTTCCGGGTGGGGCCCACGTGATTTCCCCGTGGGGCCCACGTTATTTCCGGGTGGGGCCCACGTGATTTCCGGGTGGGGCCCACGTGATATCCGGGTGGGGCCCACGTGATTTCCCCTGGGGGCCCACGTGATTTCCGGGTGGGGCCCACGTGATTTCCGGGTGGGGCCCACATGATTTCCGGGTGGGGCCCACGTGATTTCCGGGTGGGGCCCACGTGATTTCCGGGTGGGCCCCACGTGATTTCCGGGTGGGGCCCACGTGATTTCCCCGTGGGGCCCACGTGATTTCCGGATGGGGCCCACGTGATTTCCGGGTGGGGCCCACGTGATTTCCGGGTGGGGCCCACGTGATTTCCGGGTGGGGCCCACGTGATTTCCGGGTGGGGCCCACGTGATTTCCCCGTGGGGCCCACGTGATTTCCGGGTGGGGCCCCACGTGATTTCCGGGTGGGGCCCACGTGATTTCCGGGTGGGGCCCACGTGATTTCCGGGTGGGGCCCACGTGATTTCCGGGTGGGGCCCACGTGATTTCCCCTGGGGGCCCACGTGATTTCCGGGTGGGGCCCACGTGATTTCCGGGTGGGGCCCACGTGATTTCCGGGTGGGGTCCACGTGATTTCCGGGTGGGGCCAACGTGATTTCCGGGTGGGGCCCACGTGATTTCCGGGTGGGGCCCACGTGATTTCCGGGTGGGGCCCACGTGATTTCCCCGTGGGGCCCACGTGATTTCCCCGTGGGGCCCACGTGATTTCCGGGTGGGGCCCACGTGATTTCCGGGTGGGGCCCACGTGATTTCCGGGTGGGGCCCACGTGATTTCCGGGTGGGGCCCACGTGATTTCCCCGTGGGGCCCACGTGATTTCCGGGTGGGGCCCACGTGATTTCCGGGTGGGGCACACGTGATTTCCGGGTGGGGCCCACGTGATTTCCGGGTGGGGCCCACGTGATTTCCGGGTGGGGCCCACGTGATTTCCCCGTGGGGCCCACGTGATTTCCGGGTGGGGCCCACGTGATTTCCGGGTGGGGCCCACGTGATTTCCGGGTGGGGCCCACGTGATTTCCGGGTGGGGTCCACGTGATTTCCCCTGGGGGCCCACGTGATTTCCGGGTGGGGCCCACGTGATTTCCGGGTGGGGCCCACGTGATTTCCGGGTGGGGCCCACGTTATTTCCGGGTGGGGCCCACGTGATTTCCGGGTGGGGCCCACGTGATTTCCGGGTGGGGCCCACGTGATTTCCGGATGGGGCCCACGTGATTTCCCCGTGGGGCCCACGTGATTTCCGGGTGGGGCCCACGTGATTTCCGGGTGGGGCCCACGTGATTTCCGGGTGGGGCCCACGTGATTTCCGGGTGGGGCCCACGTGATTTCCCGGTGGGGCCCACGTGATTTCCGGGTGGGCCCCACGTGTTTTCCGGGTGGGGCCCACGTGATTTCCGGGTGGGGCCCACGTGATTTCCGGGTGGGCCCCACGTGATTTCCGGGTGGGGCCCACGTGATTTCCGGGTGGGGCCCACGTGATTTCCGGGTGGGGCCCACGTGATTTCCGGGTGGGGCCCACGTGATTTCCGGGTGGGGCCCACGTGATTTCCGGGTGGGGCCCACGTGATTTCCGGGTGGGGCCCACGTGATTTCCCCTGGGGGCCCACGTGATTTCCGGGTGGGGCCCACGTGATTTCCGGGTGGGGCCCACGTGATTTCCGGGTGGGGCCCACGTGATTTCCGGGTGGGGCCCACGTGATTTCCCCTGGGGGCCCACGTGATTTCCGGGTGGGGCCCACGTTATTTCCGGGTGGGGCCCACGTGATTTCCGGGTGGGGCCCACGTGATATCCGGGTGGGGCCCACGTGATTTCCCCTGGGGGCCCACGTGATTTCCGGGTGGGGCCCACGTGATTTCCGGGTGGGGCCCACGTGATTTCCGGGTGGGGCCCACGTGATTTCCGGGTGGGGCCCACGTGATTTCCGGGTGGGGCCCACGTGATTTCCCCGTGGGGCCCACGTGATTTCCGGGTGAGCCCCACGTGATTTCCGGGTGGGGCCCACGTGATTTCCGGGTGGGGCCCACGTGATTTCCGGGTGGGGCCCACGTGATTTCCGGGTGGGGCCCACGTGATTTCCGGGTGGGGCCCACGTGATTTCCGGGTGGGGCCCACGTGATTTCCGGGTGGGGCCCACGTGATTTCCGGGTGGGGCCCACGTGATTTCCCCTGGGGGCCCACGTGATTTCCGGGTGGGGCCCACGTGATTTCCGGGTGGGGCTCACGTGATTTCCGGGTGGGGCCCACGTGATTTCCGGGTGGGGCCCACGTGATTTCCGGGTGGGGCCCACGTATTTCCGGGTGGGGCCCACGTGATTTCCGGGTGGGGCCCACGTGATTTCCTGGTGGGGCCCACGTGATTTCCGGGTGGGGCCCACGTGATTTCCGGGTGGGGCCCACGTGATTTCCGGGTGGGTCCCACGTGATTTCCGGGTGGGGCCCACGTGATTTCCGGGTGGGGCCCACGTGATTTCCGGGTGGGGCCCACGTGATTTCCGGGTGGGGCCCACGTGATTTCCCCTGGGGGCCCACGTGATTTCCGGGTGGGGCCCACGTGATTTCCGGGTGGGGCCCACGTGATTTCCCCGTGGGGCCCACGTTATTTCCGGGTGGGGCCCACGTGATTTCCCCTGGGGGCCCACGTTATTTCCGGGTGGGGCCCACGTGATTTCCGGGTGGGGCCCACGTGATTTCCGGGTGGGGCCCACGTGATTTCCGGGTGGGGCCCACGTGATTTCCGGGTGGGGCCCACGTGATTTCCCCGTGGGGCCCACGTGATTTCCGGGTGGGCCCCACGTGATTTCCGGGTGGGGGGCCCACGTGATTTCCCCGTGGGGCCCACGTGATTTCCGGGTGGGGCCCACGTGATTTCCGGGTGGGGCCCACGTGATTTCCGGGTGGGGCCCACGTGATTTCCGGGTGGGGCCCACGTGATTTCCGGGTGGGGCCCACGTGATTTCCGGGTGGGGCCCACGTGATTTCCGGGTGGGGCCCACGTGATTTCCGGGTGGGGCCCACGTGATTTCCGGGTGGGGCCCACGTATTTCCGGGTGGGGCCCACGTGATTTCCGGGTGGGGCCCACGTGATTTCCGGGTGGGGCCCACGTGATTTCCAGGTGGGGCCCACGTGATTTCCGGGTGGGGCCCACGTGATTTCCCCGTGGGGCCCACGTGATTTCCGGGTGGGGCCCACGTGATTTCCGGGTGTGGCCCACGTGATTTCCGGGTGGGGCCCACGTGATTTCCGGGTGGGGTCCACGTGATTTCCCCTGGGGGCCCACGTGATTTCCGGGTGGGGCCCACGTGATTTCCGGGTGGGGCCCACGTGATTTCCAGGTGGGGCCCACGTGATTTCCGGGTGGGGCCCACGTGATTTCCGGGTGGGGCCCACGTGATTTCCCCGTGGGGCCCACGTGATTTCCGGGTGGGCCCCACGTGTTTTCCGGGTGGGGCCCACGTGATTTCCGGGTGGGGCCCACGTGATTTCCGGGTGGGCCCCACGTGATTTCCGAGTGGGGCCCACGTGATTTCCGGGTGGGGCCCACGTGATTTCCGGGTGGGGCCCACGTGATTTCCGGGTGGGGCCCACGTGATTTCCGGGTGGGGCCCACGTGATTTCCGGGTGGGGCCCACGTGATTTCCCCTGGGGGCCCACGTGATTTCCGGGTGGGGCCCACGTGATTTCCGGGTGGGGCCCACGTGATTTCCGGGTGGGGCCCACGTGATTTCCGGGTGGGGCCCACGTGATTTCCGGGTGGGGCCCACGTGATTTCCGGGTGGGGCCCACGTGATTTCCCCTGGGGGCCCACGTGATTTCCCCTGGGGGCCCACGTGATTTCCGGGTGGGGCCCACGTGATTTCCCCGTGGGGCCCACGTGATTTCCGGGTGGGCCCCACGTGATTTCCGGGTGGGGCCCACGTGATTTCCCCGTGGGGCCCACGTGATTTCCGGGTGGGGCCCACGTGATTTCCGGGTGGGGCCCACGTGATTTCCGGGTGGGGCCCACGTGATTTCCGGGTGGGGCCCACGTGATTTCCGGGTGGGGCCCACGTGATTTCCGGGTGGGCCCCACGTGATTTCCGGGTGGGGCCCACGTGATTTCCGGGTGGGGCCCACGTGATTTCCGGGTGGGCCCCACGTGATTTCCGGGTGGGGCCCACGTGATTTCCGGGTGGGGCCCACGTGATTTCCGGGTGGGGCCCACGTGATTTCCGGGTGGGGCCCACGTGATTTCCGGGTGGGGCCCACGTGATTTCCGGGTGGGGCCCACGTGATTTCCGGGTGGGGCCCACGTGATTTCCGGGTGGGGCCCACGTGATTTCCGGGTGGGGCCCACGTGATTTCCGGGTGGGGCCCACGTGATTTCCCCGTGGGGCCCACGTGATTTCCGGGTGGGGCCCACGTGATTTCCGGGTGGGGCCGACGTGATTTCCGGGTGGGGCCCACGTGATTTCCGGGTGGGGCCCACGTGATTTCCGGGTGGGGCCCACGTGATTTCCGGGTGGGGCCCACGTGATTTCCCCGTGGGGCCCACGTGATTTCCGGGTGGGCCCCACGTGATTTCCGGGTGGGGCCCACGTGATTTCCCCGTGGGGCCCACGTGATTTCCGGATGGGGCCCACGTGATTTCCGGGTGGGGCCCACGTGATTTCCGGGTGGGGCCCACGTGATTTCCGGGTGGGGCCCACGTGATTTCCGGGTGGGGCCCACGTGATTTCCGGGTGGGGCCCACGTGATTTCCGGGTGGGGCCCACGTGATTTCCGGGTGGGGCCCACGTGATTTCCGGGTGGGCCCCACGTGATTTCCGGGTGGGGCCCACGTGATTTCCGGGTGGGGCCCACGTGATTTCCGGGTGGGCCCCACGTGATTTCCGGGTGGGGCCCACGTGATTTCCCCGTGGGGCCCACGTGATTTCCGGGTGGGGCCCACGTGATTTCCGGGTGGGGCCGACGTGATTTCCGGGTGGGGCCCACGTGATTTCCGGGTGGGGCCCACGTGATTTCCGGGTGGGGCCCACGTGATTTCCGGGTGGGGCCCACGTGATTTCCGGGTGGGGCCCACGTGATTTCCGGGTGGGGCCCACGTGATTTCCGGGTGGGGCCCACGTGATTTCCGGGTGGGGCCCACGTGATTTCCGGGTGGGGCCACGTGATTTCCCCGTGGGGCCCACGTGATTTCCCCGTGGGGCCCACGTGATTTCCGGGTGGGGCCCACGTGATTTCCGGGTGGGGCCCACGTGATTTCCGGGTGGGGCCCACGTGATTTCCGGGTGGGGCCCACGTGATTTCCGGGTGGGGCCCACGTGATTTCCGGGTGGGGCCACGTGATTTCCCCGTGGGGCCCACGTGATTTCCCCGTGGGGCCCACGTGATTTCCGGGTGGGGCCCACGTGATTTCCGGGTGGGGCCCACGTGATTTCCGGGTGGGGCCCACGTGATTTCCGGGTGGGGCCCACGTGATTTCCGGGTGGGGCCCACGTGATTTCCGGGTGGGGCCCACGTGATTTCCGGGTGGGGCCCACGTGATTTCCGGGTGGGGCCCACGTGATTTCCCCTGGGGGGCCCACGTGATTTCCGGGTAGGGCCCACGTGATTTCCGGGTGGGGCCCACGTGATTTCCGGGTGGGGCCCACGTGATTTCCGGGTGGGGCCCACGTGATTTCCGGGTGGGGCCCACGTGATTTCCGGGTGGGGCCCACGTGATTTCCGGGTGGGGCCCACGTGATTTCCGGGTGGGGCCCACGTGATTTCCCCGTGGGGCCCACGTGATTTCCGGGTGGGCCCCACGTGATTTCCGGGTGGGGCCCACGTGATTTTTGGGTGGGGCCCACGTGATTTCCGGGTGGGGCCCATGTGATTTCCGGATGGGGCCCACGTGATTTCCGGGTGGGGCCCACGTGATTTCCCCGTGGGGCCCACGTGATTTCCGGGTGGGGCCCACGTGATTTCCGGGTGGGGCCCACGTGATTTCCGGGTGGGGCCCACGTGATTTCCCCTGGGGGCCCACGTGATTTCCGGGTGGGGCCCACGTGATTTCCGGGTGGGGCCCACGTGATTTCCGGGTGGGGCCCACGTGATTTCCGGGTGGGGCCCACGTGATTTCCGGGTGGGGCCCACGTGATTTCCGGGTGGGGCCCACGTGATTTCCCCGTGGGGCCCACGTGATTTCCCCGTGGGGCCCACGTGATTTCCGGGTGGGGCCCACGTGATTTCCGGGTGGGGCCCACGTGATTTCCGGGTGGGGCCCACGTGATTTCCGGGTGGGGCCCACGTGATTTCCGGGTGTGGCCCACGTGATTTCCGGGTGGGGCCCACGTGATTTCCGGGTGGGGCCCACGTGATTTCCGGGTGGGGCCCACGTGATTTCCGGGTGGGGCCCACGTGATTTCCGGGTGGGGCCCACGTGATTTCCCCTGGGGGCCCACGTGATTTCCGGGTGGGGCCCACGTGATTTCCGGGTGGGGCCCACGTGATTTCCGGGTGGGGCCCACGTGATTTCCGGGTGGGGCCCACGTGATTTCCGGGTGGGGCCCACGTGATTTCCGGGTGGGGCCCACGTGATTTCCGGGTGGGGCCCACGTGATTTCCCCGTGGGGCCCACGTGATTTCCGGGTGGGGCCCACGTGATTTCCGGGTGGGGCCCACGTGATTTCCGGGTGGGGCCCACGTGATTTCCGGGTGGGGCCCACGTGATTTCCGGGTGGGGCCCACGTGATTTCCGGGTGGGGCCCACGTGATTTCCGGGTGGGGCCCACGTGATTTCCGGGTGGGGCCCACGTGATTTCCGGGTGGGGCCCACGTGATTTCCGGGTGGGGCCCACGTGATTTCCGGGTGGGGCCCACGTGATTTCCCCGTGGGGCCCACGTGATTTCCGGGTGGGGCCCACGTGATTTCCGGGTGGGGCCCACGTGATTTCCGGGTGGGGCCCACGTGATTTCCGGGTGGGGCCCACGTGATTTCCGGGTGGGGCCCACGTGATTTCCGGGTGGGGCCCACGTGATTTCCGGGTGGGGCCCACGTGATTTCCGGGTGGGGCCCACGTGATTTCCCCGTGGGGCCCACGTGATTTCCGGGTGGGCCCCACGTGATTTCCGGGTGGGGCCCACGTGATTTCCGGGTGGGGCCCACGTGATTTCCGGGTGGGGCCCACGTGATTTCCGGGTGGGGCCCACGTGATTTCCGGGTGGGGCCCACGTGATTTCCGGGTGGGGCCCACGTGATTTCCGGGTGGGGCCCACGTGATTTCCGGGTGGGGCCCACGTGATTTCCGGGTGGGGCCCACGTGATTTCCGGGTTGGGCCCACGTGATTTCCGGGTGGGGCCCACGTGATTTCCGGGTGGGGCCCACGTGATTTCCGGGTGGGGCCCACGTGATTTCCGGGTGGGGCCCACGTGATTTCCGGGTGGGGCCCACGTGATTTCCCCGTGGGGCCCACGTGATTTCCGGGTGGGGCCCACGTGATTTCCGGGTGGGGCCACGTGATTTCCCCGTGGGGCCCACGTGATATCCCCGTGGGGCCCACGTGATTTCCGGGTGGGGCCCACGTGATTTCCGGGTGGGGCCCACGTGATTTCCGGGTGGGGCCCACGTGATTTCCGGGTGGGGCCCACGTGATTTCCGGGTGGGGCCCACGTGATTTCCGGGTGGGGCCACGTGATTTCCCCGTGGGGCCCACGTGATTTCCCCGTGGGGCCCACGTGATTTCCGGGTGGGGCCCACGTGATTTCCGGGTGGGGCCCACGTGATTTCCGGGGTGGGGCCCACGTGATTTCCGGGTGGGGCCCACGTGATTTCCGGGTGGGGCCCACGTGATTTCCGGGTGGGGCCCACGTGATTTCCGGGTGGGGCCCACGTGATTTCCGGGTGGGGCCCACGTGATTTCCCCTGGGGGCCCACGTGATTTCCGGGTAGGGCCCACGTGATTTCCGGGTGGGGCCCACGTGATTTCCGGGTGGGGCCCACGTGATTTCCGGGTGGGGCCCACGTGATTTCCGGGTGGGGCCCACGTGATTTCCGGGTGGGGCCCACGTGATTTCCGGGTGGGGCCCACGTGATTTCCGGGTGGGGCCCACGTGATTTCCCCGTGGGGCCCACGTGATTTCCGGGTGGGGCCCCACGTGATTTCCGGGTGGGGCCCACGTGATTTTTGGGTGGGGCCCACGTGATTTCCGGGTGGGGCCCACGTGATTTCCGGGTGGGGCCCACGTGATTTCCGGGTGGGGCCCACGTGATTTCCCGGGTGGGGCCCACGTGATTTCCGGGTGGGGCCCACGTGATTTCCGGGTGGGGCCCACGTGATTTCCGGGTGGGGCCCACGTGATTTCCCCTGGGGGCCCACGTGATTTCCGGGTGGGGCCCACGTGATTTCCGGGTGGGGCCCACGTGATTTCCGGGTGGGGCCCACGTGATTTCCGGGTGGGGCCCACGTGATTTCCGGGTGGGGCCCACGTGATTTCCGGGTGGGGCCCACGTGATTTCCCCGTGGGGCCCACGTGATTTCCCCGTGGGGCCCACGTGATTTCCGGGTGGGGCCCCCACGTGATTTCCGGGTGGGGCCCACGTGATTTCCGGGTGGGGCCCACGTGATTTCCGGGTGGGGCCCACGTGATTTCCGGGTGGGGCCCACGTGATTTCCGGGTGTGGCCCACGTGATTTCCGGGTGGGGCCCACGTGATTTCCGGGTGGGGCCCACGTGATTTCCGGGTGGGGCCCACGTGATTTCCGGGTGGGGCCCACGTGATTTCCGGGTGGGGCCCACGTGATTTCCCCGGGGGGCCCACGTGATTTCCGGGTGGGGCCCACGTGATTTCCGGGTGGGGCCCACGTGATTTCCGGGTGGGGCCCACGTGATTTCCGGGTGGGGCCCACGTGATTTCCGGGTGGGGCCCACGTGATTTCCGGGTGGGGCCCACGTGATTTCCGGGTGGGGCCCACGTGATTTCCCCGTGGGGCCCACGTGATTTCCGGGTGGGGCCCACGTGATTTCCGGGTGGGGCCCACGTGATTTCGGGGTGGGGCCCACGTGATTTCCGGGTGGGGCCCCACGTGATTTCCGGGTGGGGCCCACGTGATTTCCGGGTGGGGCCCACGTGATTTCCGGGTGGGGCCCACGTGATTTCCGGGTGGGGCCCACGTGATTTCCCCGTGGGGCCCACGTGATTTCCGGGTGGGGCCCACGTGATTTCCGGGTGGGGCCCACGTGATTTCCCCGTGGGGCCCACGTGATTTCCGGGTGGGGCCCACGTGATTTCCGGGTGGGGCCCACGTGATTTCCGGGTGGGGCCCACGTGATTTCCGGGTGGGGCCCACGTGATTTCCGGGTGGGGCCCACGTGATTTCCGGGTGGGGCCCACGTGATTTCCGGGTGGGGCCCACGTGATTTCCGGGTGGGGCCCACGTGATTTCCGGGTGGGGCCCACGTTATTTCCGGGTGGGGCCCACGTGATTTCCGGGTGGGGCCCACGTGATTTCCGGGTGGGGCCCACGTGATTTCCGGGTGGGGCCCACGTGATTTCCGGGTGGGGCCCACGTGATTTCCGGGTGGGGCCCACGTGATTTCCGGGTGGGGCCCACGTGATTTCCGGGTGGGGCCCACGTGATTTCCCGGTGGGGCCCACGTGATTTCCGGGTGGGGCCCACGTGATTTCCGGGTGGGGCCCACGTGATTTCCGGGTGGGGCCCACGTGATTTCCCCGTGGGGCCCACGTGATTTCCGGGTGGGGCCCACGTGATTTCCGGGTGGGGCCCACGTGATTTCCGGGTGGGGCCCACGTGATTTCCGGGTGGGGCCCACGTGATTTCCGGGTGGGGCCCACGTGATTTCCGGGTGGGGCCCACGTGATTTCCCCGTGGGGCCCACGTGATTTCCCCGTGGGGCCCACGTGATTTCCGGGTGGGGCCCACGTGATTTCCGGGTGGGGCCCACGTGATTTCCGGGTGGGGCCCACGTGATTTCCGGGTGGGGCCCACGTGATTTCCCCTGGGGGCCCACGTGATTTCCGGGTGGGGCCCACGTGATTTCCGGGTGGGGCCCACGTGATTTCCGGGTGGGGCCCACGTGATTTCCGGGTGGGGCCCACGTGATTTCCGGGTGGGGCCCACGTGATTTCCGGGTGGGGCCCACGTGATTTCCGGGTGGGGCCCACGTGATTTCCGGGTGGGGCCCACGTGATTTCCGGGTGGGGCCCACGTGATTTCCGGGTGGGGCCCACGTGATTTCCGGGTGGGGCCCACGTGATTTCCGGGTGGGGCCCACGTGATTTCCGGGTGGGGCCCACGTGATTTCCGGGTGGGGCCCACGTGATTTCCGGGTGGGGCCCACGTGATTTCCGGGTGGGGCCCACGTGATTTCCGGGTGGGGCCCACGTGATTTCCCCGTGGGGCCCACGTGATTTCCCCTGGGGGCCCACGTGATTTCCGGGTGGGGCCCACGTGATTTCCGGGTGGGGCCCACGTGATTTCCGGGTGGGGCCCACGTGATTTCCCGGTGGGGCCCACGTGATTTCCCCTGGGGGCCCACGTGATTTCCGGGTGGGGCCCACGTTATTTCCGGGTGGGGCCCACGTGATTTCCGGGTGGGGCCCACGTGATATCCGGGTGGGGCCCACGTGATTTCCCCTGGGGGCCCACGTGATTTCCGGGTGGGGCCCACGTGATTTCCGGGTGGGGCCCACGTGATTTCCGGGTGGGGCCCACGTGATTTCCGGGTGGGGCCCACGTGATTTCCGGGTGGGGCCCACGTGATTTCCGGGTGGGCCCCACGTGATTTCCGGGTGGGGCCCACGTGATTTCCGGGTGGGGCCCACGTGATTTCCGGGTGGGGCCCACGTGATTTTCGGGTGGGGCCCACGTGATTTCCGGGTGGGGCCCACGTGATTTCCGGGTGGGGCCCACGTGATTTCCGGGTGGGGCCCACGTGATTTCCGGGTGGGGCCCACGTGATTTCCGGGTGGGGCCCACGTGATTTCCGGGTGGGGCCCACGTGATTTCCGGGTGGGGCCCACGTGATTTCCGGGTGGGGCCCAAGTGATTTCCGGGTGGGGCCCACGTGATTTCCGGGTGGGGCCACGTGATTTCCCCGTGGGGCCCACGTGATTTCCCCGTGGGGCCCACGTGATTTCCGGGTGGGGCCCACGTGATTTCCCCGTGGGGCCCACGTGATTTCCGGGTGGGGCCCACGTGATTTCCGGGTGGGGCCCACGTGATTTCCGGGTGGGGCCCACGTGATTTCCGGGTGGGGCCCACGTGATTTCCGGGTGGGGCCCACGTGATTTCCGGGTGGGGCCCACGTGATTTCCGGGTGGGGCCCACGTGATTTCCCCTGGGGGCCCACGTGATTTCCGGGTAGGGCCCACGTGATTTCCGGGTGGGGCCCACGTGATTTCCGGGTGGGGCCCACGTGATTTCCGGGTGGGGCCCACGTGATTTCCGGGTGGGGCCCACGTGATTTCCGGGTGGGGCCCACGTGATTTCCGGGTGGGGCCCACGTGATTTCCGGGTGGGGCCCACGTGATTTCCCCGTGGGGCCCACGTGATTTCCGGGTGGGCCCCACGTGATTTCCGGGTGGGGCCCACGTGATTTTTGGGTGGGGCCCACGTGATTTCCGGGTGGGGCCCACGTGATTTCCGGGTGGGGCCCACGTGATTTCCGGGTGGGGCCCACGTGATTTCCCCGTGGGGCCCACGTGATTTCCGGGTGGGGCCCACGTGATTTCCGGGTGGGGCCCACGTGATTTCCGGGTGGGGCCCACGTGATTTCCCCTGGGGGGCCCACGTCATTTCCGGGTGGGGCCCACGTGATTTCCGGGTGGGGCCCACGTGATTTCCGGGTGGGGCCCACGTGATTTCCGGGTGGGGCCCACGTGATTTCCGGGTGGGGCCCACGTGATTTCCGGGTGGGGCCCACGTGATTTCCCCGTGGGGCCCACGTGATTTCCCCGTGGGGCCCACGTGATTTCCGGGTGGGGCCCACGTGATTTCCGGGTGGGGCCCACGTGATTTCCGGGTGGGGCCCACGTGATTTCCGGGTGGGGCCCACGTGATTTCCGGGTGGGGCCCACGTGATTTCCCCTGGGGGCCCACGTGATTTCCGGGTGGGGCCCACGTGATTTCCGGGTGGGGCCCACGTGATTTCCGGGTGGGGCCCACGTGATTTCCGGGTGGGGCCCACGTGATTTCCGGGTGGGGCCCACGTGATTTCCGGGTGGGCCCCACGTGATTTCCGGGTGGGGCCCACGTGATTTCCGGGTGGGGCCCACGTGATTTCCGGGTGGGGCCCACGTGATTTCCGGGTGGGGCCCACGTGATTTCCGGGTGGGGCCCACGTGATTTCCGGGTGGGGCCCACGTGATTTCCGGGTGGGGCCCACGTGATTTCCGGGTGGGGCCCACGTGATTTCCCCTGGGGGCCCACGTGATTTCCGGGTGGGGCCCACGTGATTTCCGGGTGGGGCCCACGTGATTTCCGGGTGGGGCCCACGTGATTTCCGGGTGGGGCCCACGTGATTTCCGGGTGGGGCCCACGTATTTCCGGGTGGGGCCCACGTGATTTCCCCTGGGGGCCCACGTGATTTCCGGGTGGGGCCCACGTGATTTCCGGGTGGGGCCCACGTGATTTCCGGGTGGGGCCCACGTGATTTCCGGGTGGGGCCCACGTGATTTCCGGGTGGGGCCCACGTGATTTCCGGGTGGGCCCCACGTGATTTCCGGGTGGGGCCCACGTGATTTCCGGGTGGGGCCCACGTGATTTCCGGGTGGGGCCCACGTGATTTCCGGGTGGGGCCCACGTGATTTCCGGGTGGGGCCCACGTGATTTCCGGGTGGGGCCCACGTGATTTCCGGGTGGGGCCCACGTGATTTCCGGGTGGGGCCCACGTGATTTCCCCTGGGGGCCCACGTGATTTCCGGGTGGGGCCCACGTGATTTCCGGGTGGGGCCCACGTGATTTCCGGGTGGGGCCCACGTGATTTCCGGGTGGGGCCCACGTGATTTCCGGGTGGGGCCCACGTATTTCCGGGTGGGGCCCACGTGATTTCCGGGTGGGGCCCACGTGATTTCCGGGTGGGGCCCACGTGATTTCCGGGTGGGGCCCACGTGATTTCCGGGTGGGGCCCACGTGATTTCCCCGTGGGGCCCACGTGATTTCCGGGTGGGGCCCACGTGATTTCCGGGTGGGGCCGACGTGATTTCCGGGTGGGGCCCACGTGATTTCCGGGTGGGGCCCACGTGATTTCCGGGTGGGGCCCACGTGATTTCCGGGTGGGGCCCACGTGATTTCCGGGTGGGGCCCACGTGATTTCCGGGTGGGGCCCACGTGATTTCCGGGTGGGGCCCACGTGATTTCCGGGTGGGGCCCACGTGATTTCCGGGTGGGGCCACGTGATTTCCCCGTGGGGCCCACGTGATTTCCCCGTGGGGCCCACGTGATTTCCGGGTGGGGCCCACGTGATTTCCCCGTGGGGCCCACGTGATTTCCGGGTGGGGCCCACGTGATTTCCGGGTGGGGCCCACGTGATTTCCGGGTGGGGCCCACGTGATTTCCGGGTGGGGCCCACGTGATTTCCGGGTGGGGCCCACGTGATTTCCGGGTGGGGCCCACGTGATTTCCGGGTGGGGCCCACGTGATTTCCCCTGGGGGCCCACGTGATTTCCGGGTGGGGCCCACGTGATTTCCGGGTGGGGCCCACGTGATTTCCGGGTGGGGCCCACGTGATTTCCGGGTGGGGCCCACGTGATTTCCGGGTGGGGCCCACGTGATTTCCGGGTGGGGCCCACGTGATTTCCGGGTGGGGCCCACGTGATTTCCGGGTGGGGCCCACGTGATTTCCCCGTGGGGCCCACGTGATTTCCGGGTGGGCCCCACGTGATTTCCGGGTGGGGCCCACGTGATTTTTGGGTGGGGCCCACGTGATTTCCGGGTGGGGCCCACGTGATTTCCGGGTGGGGCCCTCGTGATTTCCGGGTGGGGCCCACGTGATTTCCCCGTGGGGCCCACGTGATTTCCGGGTGGGGCCCACGTGATTTCCGGGTGGGGCCCACGTGATTTCCGGGTGGGGCCCACGTGATTTCCCCTGGGGGCCCACGTCATTTCCGGGTGGGGCCCACGTGATTTCCGGGTGGGGCCCACGTGATTTCCGGGTGGGGCCCACGTGATTTCCGGGTGGGGCCCACGTGATTTCCGGGTGGGGCCCACGTGATTTCCGGGTGGGGCCCACGTGATTTCCCCGTGGGGCCCACGTGATTTCCCCGTGGGGCCCACGTGATTTCCGGGTGGGGCCCACGTGATTTCCGGGTGGGGCCCACGTGATTTCCGGGTGGGGCCCACGTGATTTCCGGGTGGGGCCCACGTGATTTCCCCTGGGGGCCCACGTGATTTCCGGGTGGGGCCCACGTGATTTCCGGGTGGGTCCCACGTGATTTCCGGGTGGGGCCCACGTGATTTCCGGGTGGGGCCCACGTGATTTCCGGGTGGGGCACACGTGATTTCCGGGTGGGGCCCACGTGATTTCCGGGTGGGGCCCACGTGATTTCCGGGTGGGGCCCACGTGATTTCCGGGTGGGGCCCACGTGATTTCCGGGTGGGGCCCACGTGATTTCCGGGTGGGGCCCACGTGATTTCCGGGTGGGGCCCACGTGATTTCCGGGTGGGGCCCACGTGATTTCCGGGTGGGGCCCACGTGATTTCCGGGTGGGGCCCACGTGATTTCCGGGTGGGGCCCACGTGATTTCCGGGTGGGGCCCACGTGATTTCCCCGTGGGGCCCATGTGATTTCCCCGTGGGGCCCACGTGATTTCCGGGTGGGGCCCACGTGATTTCCGGGTGGGGCCCACGTGATTTCCGGGTGGGGCCCACGTGATTTCCCGTGGGGCCCACGTGATTTCCCCGTGGGGCCCACGTGATTTCCCCTGGGGGCCCACGTGATTTCCGGGTGGGGCCCACGTGATTTCCGGGTGGGGCCCACGTGATTTCCGGGTGGGGCCCACGTGATTTCCGGGTGGGGCCCACGTGATTTCCCCTGGGGGCCCACGTGATTTCCGGGTGGGGCCCACGTTATTTCCGGGTGGGGCCCACGTGATTTCCGGGTGGGGCCCACGTGATATCCGGGTGGGGCCCACGTGATTTCCCCTGGGGGCCCACGTTATTTCCGGGTGGGGCCCACGTGATTTCCGGGTGGGGCCCACGTGATTTCCGGGTGGGGCCCACGTGATTTCCGGGTGTGGCCCACGTGATTTCCGGGTGGGGCCCACGTGATTTCCGGGTGGGCCCCACGTGATTTCCGGGTGGGGCCCACGTGATTTCCGGGTGGGGCCCACGTGATTTCCGGATGGGGCCCACGTGATTTCCGGGTGGGGCCCACGTGATTTCCGGGTGGGGCCCACGTGATTTCCGGGTGGGGCCCACGTGATTTCCGGGTGGGGCCCACGTGATTTCCCCTGGGGGCCCACGTGATTTCCGGGTGGGGCCCACGTGATTTCCGGGTGGGGCCCACGTGATTTCCGGGTGGGGCCCACGTGATTTCCGGGTGGGGCCCACGTGATTTCCGGGTGGGGCCCACGTGATTTCCGGGTGGGGCCCACGTGATTTCCGGGTGGGGCCCACGTGATTTCCGGGTGGGGCCCACGTGATTTCCGGGTGGGGCCCACGTGATTTCCGGGTGGGGCCCACGTGATTTCCGGGTGGGGCCCACGTGATTTCCGGGTGGGGCCCACGTGATTTCCGGGTGGGGCCCACGTGATTTCCGGGTGGGGCCCACGTGATTTCCGGGTGGGGCCCACGTGATTTCCGGGTGGGGCCCACGTCATTTCCGGGTGGGGCCCACGTGATTTCCGGGTGGGGCCCACGTGATTTCCCCGTGGGGCCCACGTGATTTCCGGGGGGGGCCCACGTGATTTCCGGGTGGGGCCCACGTGATTTCCGGGTGGGGCCCACGTGATTTCCCCGTGGGGCCCACGTGATTTCCCCTGGGGGCCCACGTGATTTCCGGGTGGGGCCCACGTGATTTCCGGGTGGGGCCCACGTGATTTCCGGGTGGGGCCCACGTGATTTCCCGGTGGGGCCCACGTGATTTCCCCTGGGGGCCCACGTGATTTCCGGGTGGGGCCCACGTTATTTCCGGGTGGGGCCCACGTGATTTCCGGGTGGGGACCACGTGATATCCGGGTGGGGCCCACGTGATTTCCCCTGGGGGCCCACGTGATTTCCGGGTGGGGCCCACGTGATTTCCGGGTGGGGCCCACGTGATTTCCGGGTGGGGCCCACGTGATTTCCGGGTGGGGCCCACGTGATTTCCCCGTGGGGCCCATGTGATTTCCCCGTGGGGCCCACGTGATTTCCGGGTGGGGCCCACGTGATTTCCGGGTGGGGCCCACGTGATTTCCGGGTGGGGCCCACGTGATTTCCCGTGGGGCCCACGTGATTTCCCCGTGGGGCCCACGTGATTTCCCCTGGGGGCCCACGTGATTTCCGGGTGGGGCCCACGTGATTTCCGGGTGGGGCCCACGTGATTTCCGGGTGGGGCCCACGTGATTTCCGGGTGGGGCCCACGTGATTTCCCCTGGGGGCCCACGTGATTTCCGGGTGGGGCCCACGTTATTTCCGGGTGGGGCCCACGTGATTTCCGGGTGGGGCCCACGTGATATCCGGGTGGGGCCCACGTGATTTCCCCTGGGGGCCCACGTTATTTCCGGGTGGGGCCCACGTGATTTCCGGGTGGGGCCCACGTGATTTCCGGGTGGGGCCCACGTGATTTCCGGGTGTGGCCCACGTGATTTCCGGGTGGGGCCCACGTGATTTCCGGGTGGGCCCCACGTGATTTCCGGGTGGGGCCCACGTGATTTCCGGGTGGGGCCCACGTGATTTCCGGATGGGGCCCACGTGATTTCCGGGTGGGGCCCACGTGATTTCCGGGTGGGGCCCACGTGATTTCCGGGTGGGGCCCACGTGATTTCCGGGTGGGGCCCACGTGATTTCCCCTGGGGGCCCACGTGATTTCCGGGTGGGGCCCACGTGATTTCCGGGTGGGGCCCACGTGATTTCCGGGTGGGGCCCACGTGATTTCCGGGTGGGGCCCACGTGATTTCCGGGTGGGGCCCACGTGATTTCCGGGTGGGGCCCACGTGATTTCCGGGTGGGGCCCACGTGATTTCCGGGTGGGGCCCACGTGATTTCCGGGTGGGGCCCACGTGATTTCCGGGTGGGGCCCACGTGATTTCCGGGTGGGGCCCACGTGATTTCCGGGTGGGGCCCACGTGATTTCCGGGTGGGGCCCACGTGATTTCCGGGTGGGGCCCACGTGATTTCCGGGTGGGGCCCACGTGATTTCCGGGTGGGGCCCACGTGATTTCCGGGTGGGGCCCACGTGATTTCCGGGTGGGGCCCACGTGATTTCCCCGTGGGGCCCACGTGATTTCCCCGTGGGGCCCACGTGATTTCCGGGTGGGGCCCACGTGATTTCCGGGTGGGGCCCACGTGATTTCCGGGTGGGGCCCACGTGATTTCCCGTGGGGCCCACGTGATTTCCCCGTGGGGCCCACGTGATTTCCCCTGGGGGCCCACGTGATTTCCGGGTGGGGCCCACGTGATTTCCGGGTGGGGCCCACGTGATTTCCGGGTGGGGCCCACGTGATTTCCGGGTGGGGCCCACGTGATTTCCCCTGGGGGCCCACGTGATTTCCGGGTGGGGCCCACGTTATTTCCGGGTGGGGCCCACGTGATTTCCGGGTGGGGCCCACGTGATATCCGGGTGGGGCCCACGTGATTTCCCCTGGGGGCCCACGTGATTTCCGGGTGGGGCCCACGTGATTTCCGGGTGGGGCCCACGTGATTTCCGGGTGGGGCCCACGTGATTTCCGGGTGGGGCCCACGTGATTTCCGGGTGGGGCCCACGTGATTTCCGGGTGGGCCCCACGTGATTTCCGGGTGGGGCCCACGTGATTTCCGGGTGGGGCCCACGTGATTTCCGGATGGGGCCCACGTGATTTCCGGGTGGGGCCCACGTGATTTCCGGGTGGGGCCCACGTGATTTCCGGGTGGGGCCCACGTGATTTCCGGGTGGGGCCCACGTGATTTCCGGGTGGGGCCCACGTGATTTCCCCTGGGGGCCCACGTGATTTCCGGGTGGGGCCCACGTGATTTCCGGGTGGGGCCCACGTGATTTCCGGGTGGGGCCCACGTGATTTCCGGGTGGGGCCCACGTGATTTCCGGGTGGGGCCCACGTATTTCCGGGTGGGGCCCACGTGATTTCCGGGTGGGGCCCACGTGATTTCCGGGTGGGGCCCACGTGATTTCCGGGTGGGGCCCACGTGATTTCCGGGTGGGGCCCACGTGATTTCCGGGTGGGGCCCACGTGATTTCCGGGTGGGGCCCACGTGATTTCCGGGTGGGGCCCACGTGATTTCCCAGTGGGGCCCACGTGATTTCCGGGTGGGGCCCACGTGATTTCCGGGTGGGGCCCACGTGATTTCCGGGTGGGGCCCACGTGATATCCGGGTGGGGCCCACGTGATTTCCCCTGGGGGCCCACGTGATTTCCGGGGGGGGCCCTCGTGATTTCCGGGTGGGGCCCACGTGATTTCCGGGTGGGCCCCACGTGATTTCCGGGTGGGGCCCACGTGATTTCCGGGTGGGGCCCACGTGATTTCCGGGTGGGGCCCACGTGATTTCCGGGTGGGGCCCACGTGATTTCCGGGTGGGGCCCACGTGATTTCCGGGAGGGGCCCACGTGATTTCCGGGTGGGGCCCACGTGATTTCCGGGTGGGGCCCACGTGATTTCCGGGTGGGGCCCACGTGATTTCCGGGTGGGGCCCACGTGATTTCCCCGTGGGGCCCACGTGATTTCCGGGTGGGGCCCACGTGATTTCTGGGTGGGGCCCACGTGATTTCCGGGTGGGGCCCACGTGATTTCCCCGTGGGGCCCACGTGATTTCCCCGTGGGGCCCACGTGATTTCCCCGTGGGGCCCACGTGATTTCCCCGTGGGGCCCACGTGATTTCCCCGTGGGGCCCACGTGATTTCCGGGTGGGGCCCACGTGATTTCCGGGT
The DNA here is from genome assembly GCF_042477335.2 of Ovis canadensis. Taxonomy (NCBI): domain Eukaryota; kingdom Metazoa; phylum Chordata; class Mammalia; order Artiodactyla; family Bovidae; genus Ovis; species Ovis canadensis. The sequence goes on from NC_091258.1 coordinate 12,814,369, forward strand.
GGGGCCCACGTGATTTCCGGGTGGGGCCCACGTGATTTCCGGGTGGGGCCCACGTGATTTCCCCTGGGGGCCCACGAGATTTCCGGGTGGTGCCCACGTGATTTCCGGGTGGGGCCCACGTGATTTCCGGGTGGGGCCCACGTGATTTCCGGGTGGGGCCCACGTGATTTCCGGGTGGGGCCCACGTGATTTCCGGGTGGGGCCCACGTGATTTCCCCTGGGGGTCCACGTGATTTCCGTGTGGGGCCCACGTGATTTCAGGGTGGGGCCCACGTGATTTCAGGGTGGGGCCCACGTGATATCCGGGTGGGGCCCACGTGATTTCCGGGTGGGGCCCACGTGATTTCCCCGTGGGGCCCACGTGATTTCCCCGTGGGGCCCACGTGATTTCCGGGTGGGGCCCACGTGATTTCCGGGTGGGGCCCACATGATTTCCGGGTGGGGCCCACGTGATTTCCGGGTGGGGCCCACGTGATTTCCCCGTGGGTCCCACGTGATTTCCGGGTGGGGCCCACGTGATTTCCTTGTGGGGCCCACGTGATTTCACCTGGGGGCCCACGTGATTTCCGGGTGGTGCCCACGTGATTTCCGGGTGGGGCCCACGTGATTTCCGGGTGGGGCCCACGTGATTTCCGGGTGGGGCCCACGTGATTTCCGGGTGGGGCCCACGTGATTTCCGGGTGGGGCCCACGTGATTTCCGGGTGGGGCCCACGTGATTTCCGGGTGGGGCCCACGTGATTTCCGGGTGGGGCCCACGTGATTTCCTTGTGGGGCCCACGTGATTTCACCTGGGGGCCCACGTGATTTCCGGGTGGTGCCCACGTGATTTCCGGGTGGGGCCCACGTGAGTTCCGGGTGGGGCCCACGTGATTTCCCCGTGGGGCCCACGTGAGTTCCGGGTGGGGCCCACGTGATTTCCGGGTGGGGCCCACGTGATTTCCGGGTGGGGCTCACGTGATTTCCCCGTGGGGCCCACGTGATTTCCGGGTGGGGCGCACGTGATTTCCGGGTGGGGCCCACGTGATTTCCGGGTGGGGCCCACGTGATTTCCGGGTGGGGCCCACGTGATTTCCCCGTGGGGCCCACGTGATTTCCGGATGGGGCCCACGTGATTTCCGGGTGGGGCCCACGTGATTTCCGGGTGGGGCCCACGTGATTTCCGGGTGGGGCCCACGTGATTTCCCCTGGGGGCCCACGTGATTTCCCCGTGGGGCCCACGTGATTTCCCCGTGGGGCCCACGTGATTTCCGGGTGGGGCGCACGTGATTTCCGGGTGGGGCCCACGTGATTTCCGGGTGGGGCCCACGTGATTTCCGGGTGGGGCCGACGTGATTTCCCCGTGGGGCCCACGTGATTTCCCCGTGGGGCCCACGTGATTTCCGGGTGGGGCCCACGTGATTTCCGGGTGGGGCCCACGTGATTTCCGGGTGGGGCCCACGTGATTTCCGGGTGGGGCCCACGTGATTTCCCCGTGGGGCCCACGTGATTTCCCCGTGGGGCCCACGTGATTTCCGGGTGGGGCGCACGTGATTTCCGGGTGGGGCCCACGTGATTTCCGGGTGGGGCCCACGTGATTTCCGGGTGGGGCCCACGTGATTTCCGGGTGGGGCCCACGTGATTTCCGGGTGGGGCCCACGTGATTTCCGGGTGGGGCCCACGTGATTTCCGGGTGGGGCCCACGTGATTTCCGGGTGGGGCCCACGTGATTTCCGGGTGGGGCCCTCGTGATTTCCCCGTGGGGCCCACGTGATTTCCGGGTGGGGCCCACGTGATTTCCCCGTGGGGCCCACGTGATTTCCGGGTGGGGCGCACGTGATTTCCGGGTGGGGCGCACGTGATTTCCGGGTGGGGCCCACGTGATTTCCGGGTGGGGCCCACGTGATTTCCGGGTGGGGCCCACGTGATTTCCGGGTGGGGCCCACGTGATTTCCGGGTGGGGCCCACGTGATTTCCGGGTGGGGCCCACGTGATTTCCGGGTGGGGCCCACGTGATTTCCGGGTGGGGCCCACGTGATTTCCGGGTGGGGCCCACTGGATTTCCCCTGGGGGCCCACGTGATTTCCGGGAGGGGCCCACGTGATTTCCGGGTGGGGCCCACGTGATTTCCGGGTGGGGCCCACGTAATTTCCGGGTGGGGACCACGTGATTTCCCCGTGGGGCCCACGTGATTTCCCCGTGGGGCCCACGTGATTTCCCCGTGGGGCCCACGTGATTTCCCCGTGGGGCCCACGTGATTTCCGGGTGGGGCCCACGTGATTTCCGGGTGGGGCCCACGTGATTTCCGGGTGGGGCCCACATGATTTCCGGGTGGGGCCCACGTGATTTCCCCTGGGGGCCCACGAGATTTCCGGGTGGTGCCAACGTGATTTCCGGGTGGGGCCCACGTGATTTCCGGGTGGGGCCCACGTGATTTCCGGGTGGGGCCCACGTGATTTCCGGGTGGGGCCCACGTGATTTCCGGGTGGGGCCCACGTGATTTCCGGGTGGGGCCCACGTGATTTCCGGGTGGGGCCCACGTGATTTCCCCGTGGGGCCCACGTGATTTCCGGGTGGGGCCCACGTGATTTCCGGGTGGGGCCCACGTGATTTCCGGGTGGGGCCCACGTGATTTCCGGGTGGGGCCCACGTGATTTCCGGGTGGGCCCCACGTGATTTCCGGGTGGGGCCCACGTGATTTCCGGGTGGGGCCCACGTGATTTCCGGGTGGGGCCCACGTGATTTCCGGGTGGGGCCCACGTGATTTCCGGGTGGGGCACACGTGATTTCCGGGTGGGGCCCACGTGATTTCCGGGTGGGGCCCACGTGATTTCCCCTGGGGGCCCACGTGATTTCCGGGTGGGGCCCACGTGATTTCCGGGTGGGGCCCACGTGATTTCCGGGTGGGGCCCACGTGATTTCCGGGTGGGGCCCACGTGACTTCCGGGTGGGGCCCACGTGACTTCCGGGTTGGGCCCACGTGATTTCCGGGTGGGGCCCACGTGATTTCCCCGTGGGGCCCACGTGATTTCCCCGTGGGGCCCACGTGATTTCCCCGTGGGGCCCACGTGATTTCCGGGTGGGGCCCACGTGATTTCCGGGTGGGGCCCACGTGATTTCCGGGTGGGGCCCACGTGATTTCCGGGTGGGGCCCACGTGATTTCCGGGTGGGGCCCACGTGATTTCCGGGTGGGGCCCACGTGATTTCCGGGTTGGGCCCACGTGATTTCCGGGTGGGGCCCACGTGATTTCCGGGTGGGGCCCACGTGATTTCCGGGTGGGGCCCACGTGATTTCCGGGTGGGGCCCACGTGATTTCCGGGTGGGGCCCACGTGATTTCCCCTGGGGGCCCACGTGATTTCCGGGTGGGGCCCACGATTTCCGGGTGGGGCCCACGTGATTTCCCCGTGGGGCCCACGTGATTTCCGGGTGGGGCCCACGTGATTTCCGGGTGGGGCCCACGTGATTTCCGGGTGGGGCCCACGTGATTTCCGGGTGGGGCCCACGTGATTTCCCCTGGGGGCCCACGTGATTTCCGGGTGGGGCCCACGTGATTTCCGGGTGGGGCCCACGTGATTTCCGGGTGGGGCCCACGTGATTTCCGGGTGGGGCCCACGTGATTTCCGGGTGGGGCCCACGTGATTCCCGGGTGGGGCCCACGTGATTTCCGGTTGGGGCCCACGTGATTTCCGGATGGGGCCCACGTGATTTCCGGGTGGGGCCCACGTGATTTCCGGGTGGGGCCCTCGTGATTTCCCCGTGGGGCCCACGTGATTTCCGGGTGGGGCCCACGTGATTTCCCCGTGGGGCCCACGTGATTTCCTGGTGGGGCCCACGTGATTTCCGGGTGGGGCCCACGTGATTTCCGGGTGGGGCCCACGTGATTTCCCCGTGGGGCCCACGTGATTTCCGGGTGGGGCCCACGTGATTTCCGGGTGGGGCCCACGTGATTTCCGGGTGGGGCCCACGTGATTTCCCCTGGGGGCCCACGTGATTTCCGGGTGGGGCCCACGTGATTTCCGGGTGGGGCCCACGTGATTTCCGGGTGGGGCCCACGTGATTTCCGGGTGGGGCCACGTGATTTCCGGGTGGGGCCCACGTGATATCCGGGTGGGGCCCACGTGATTTCCCCTGGGGGCCCACGTGATTTCCGGGTGGGGCCCACGTGATTTCCGGGTGGGGCCCACGTGATTTCCGGGTGGGGCCCACGTGATTTCCGGGTGGGGCCCACGTGATTTCCCCGTGGGGCCCACGTGATTTGCGGGTGGGCCCCACGTGATTTCCGGGTGGGGCCCACGTGATTTCCGGGTGGGGCCCACGTGATTTCCGGATGGGGCCCACGTGATTTCCGGGTGGGGCCCACGTGATTTCCGGGTGGGGCCCACGTGATTTCCGGGTGGGGCCCACGTGATTTCCGGGTGGGGCCCACGTGATTTCCGGGTGGGGCCCACGTGATTTCCGGGTGGGGCCCACGTGATTTCCGGGTGGGGCCCACGTGATTTCCGGGTGGGCCCCACGTGATTTCCGGGTGGGGCCCACGTGATTTCCGGGTGGGGCCCACGTGATTTCCGGGTGGGCCCCACGTGATTTCCGGGTGGGGCCCACGTGATTTCCGGGTGGGGCCCACGTGATTTCCGGGTGGGGCCCACGTGATTTCCGGGTGGGGCCCACGTGATTTCCGGGTGGGGCCCACGTGATTTCCGGGTGGGGCCCACGTGATTTCCGGGTGGGGCCCACGTGATTTCCGGGTGGGGCCCACGTGATTTCCGGGTGGGGCCCACGTGATTTCCGGGTGGGGCCCACGTGATTTCCGGGTGGGGCCACGTGATTTCCCCGTGGGGCCCACGTGATTTCCCCGTGGGGCCCACGTGATTTCCGGGTGGGGCCCACGTGATTTCCCCGTGGGGCCCACGTGATTTCCGGGTGGGGCCCACGTGATTTCCGGGTGGGGCCCACGTGATTTCCGGGTGGGGCCCACGTGATTTCCGGGTGGGGCCCACGTGATTTCCGGGTGGGGCCCACGTGATTTCCGGGTGGGGCCCACGTGATTTCCGGGTGGGGCCCACGTGATTTCCCCTGGGGGCCCACGTGATTTCCGGGTAGGGCCCACGTGATTTCCGGGTGGGGCCCACGTGATTTCCGGGTGGGGCCCACGTGATTTCCGGGTGGGGCCCACGTGATTTCCGGGTGGGGCCCACGTGATTTCCGGGTGGGGCCCACGTGATTTCCGGGTGGGGCCCACGTGATTTCCGTGTGGGGCCCACGTGATTTCCCCGTGGGGCCCACGTGATTTCCGGGTGGGCCCCACGTGATTTCCGGGTGGGGCCCACGTGATTTTTGGGTGGGGCCCACGTGATTTCCGGGTGGGGCCCACGTGATTTCCGGGTGGGGCCCACGTGATTTCCGGGTGGGGCCCACGTGATTTCCGGGTGGGGCCCACGTGATTTCCCCGTGGGGCCCACGTGATTTCCGGGTGGGGCCCACGTGATTTCCGGGTGGGGCCCACGTGATTTCCGGGTGGGGCCCACGTGATTTCCGGGTGGGGCCCACGTGATTTCCGGGTGGGGCCCACGTGATTTCCGGGTGGGGCCCACGTGATTTCCGGGTGGGGCCCACGTGATTTCCGGGTGGGCCCCACGTGATTTCCGGGTGGGGCCCACGTGATTTCCGGGTGGGGCCCACGTGATTTCCGGGTGGGGCCCACGTGATTTCCGGGTGGGGCCCACGTGATTTCCGGCTGGGGCCCACGTGATTTCCGGCTGGGGCCCACGTGATTTCCGGGTGGGGCCCACGTGATTTCCGGGTGGGGCCCACGTGATTTCCGGGTGGGGCCCACGTGATTTCCCCTGGAGGCCCACGTGATTTCCGGGTGGGGCCCACGTGATTTCCGGGTGGGCCCACGTGATATCCAGGTGGGGCCCACGTGATTTCCCCTGGGGGCCCACGTGATTTCCGGGTGGGGCCCACGTGATTTCCGGGTGGGGCCCACGTGATTTCCGGGTGGGGCCCACGTGATTTCCGGGTGGGGCCCACGTGATTTCCCCGTGGGGCCCACGTGATTTCCGGGTGGGCCCCACGTGATTTCCGGGTGGGGCCCACGTGATTTCCGGGTGGGGCCCACGTGATTTCCGGGTGGGGCCCACGTGATTTCCGGGTGGGGCCCACGTGATTTCCCCTGGGGGCCCACGTGATTTCCGGGTAGGGCCCACGTGATTTCCGGGTGGGGCCCACGTGATTTCCGGGTGGGGCCCACGTGATTTCCGGGTGGGGCCCACGTGATTTCCCCGTGGGGCCCACGTGATTTCCGGGTGGGGCCCATGTGATTTCCGGGTCGGGCCCACGTGATTTCCGGGTGGGGCCCACGTGATTTCCGGGTGGGGCCCACGTGATTTCCCCGAGGGGCCCACGTGATTTCCGGGTGGGGCCCACGTGATTTCCGTGTGGGGCCCACGTGATTTCCGGGTGGGGCCCACGTGATTTCCGGGTGGGGCCCACGTGATTTCCGGGTGGGGCCCACGTGATTTCCGGGTGGGGCCCACGTGATTTCCGGGTGGGGCCCACGTGATTTCCCCGTGGGGCCCACGTGATTTCCGGGTGGGGCCCACGTGATTTCCGGGTGGGGCCCATGTGATTTCCGGGTCGGGCCCACGTGATTTCCGGGTGGGGCCCACGTGATTTCCGGGTGGGGCCCACGTGATTTCCGGGTGGGGCCCACGTGATTTCCGGGTGGGGCCCACGTGATTTCCGGGTGGGGCCCACGTGATTTCCGGGTGGGGCCCACGTGATTTCCCCGTGGGGCCCACGTGATTTCCGGGTGGGGCCCACGTGATTTCCGGGTGGGCCCCACGTGATTTCCGGGTGGGGCCCACGTGATTTCCGGGTGGGGCCCACGTGATTTCCGGGTGGGGCCCACGTGATTTCCCCGTGGGGCCCACGTGATTTCCCCGTGGGGCCCACGTGATTTCCGGGTGGGGCCCACGTGATTTCCGGGTGGGGCCCACGTGATTTCCGGGTGGGGCCCACGTGATTTCCCCGTGGGGCCCACGTGATTTCCGGGTGGGGCCCACGTGATTTCCCCGTGGGGCCCACGTGATTTCCGGGTGGGGCCCACGTGATTTCCGGGTGGGGCCCACGTGATTTCCGGGTGGGGCCCACGTGATTTCCGGGTGGGGCCCACGTGATTTCCGGGTGGGGCCCACGTGATTTCCGGGTGGGGCCCACGTGATTTCCGGGTGGGGCCCACGTGATTTCCGGGTGGGCCCCACGTGATTTCCGGGTGGGGCCCACGTGATTTCCGGGTGGGGCCCACGTGATTTCCGGGTGGGGCCCACGTGATTTCCGGGTGGGGCCCACGTGATTTCCGGCTGGGGCCCACGTGATTTCCGGCTGGGGCCCACGTGATTTCCGGGTGGGGCCCACGTGATTTCCGGGTGGGGCCCACGTGATTTCCGGGTGGGGCCCACGTGATTTCCCCTGGAGGCCCACGTGATTTCCGGGTGGGGCCCACGTGATTTCCGGGTGGGCCCACGTGATATCCAGGTGGGGCCCACGTGATTTCCCCTGGGGGCCCACGTGATTTCCGGGTGGGGCCCACGTGATTTCCGGGTGGGGCCCACGTGATTTCCGGGTGGGGCCCACGTGATTTCCGGGTGGGGCCCACGTGATTTCCCCGTGGGGCCCACGTGATTTCCGGGTGGGCCCCACGTGATTTCCGGGTGGGGCCCACGTGATTTCCGGGTGGGGCCCACGTGATTTCCGGGTGGGGCCCACGTGATTTCCGGGTGGGGCCCACGTGATTTCCCCTGGGGGCCCACGTGATTTCCGGGTAGGGCCCACGTGATTTCCGGGTGGGGCCCACGTGATTTCCGGGTGGGGCCCACGTGATTTCCGGGTGGGGCCCACGTGATTTCCCCGTGGGGCCCACGTGATTTCCGGGTGGGGCCCATGTGATTTCCGGGTCGGGCCCACGTGATTTCCGGGTGGGGCCCACGTGATTTCCGGGTGGGGCCCACGTGATTTCCCCGAGGGGCCCACGTGATTTCCGGGTGGGGCCCACGTGATTTCCGTGTGGGGCCCACGTGATTTCCGGGTGGGGCCCACGTGATTTCCGGGTGGGGCCCACGTGATTTCCGGGTGGGGCCCACGTGATTTCCGGGTGGGGCCCACGTGATTTCCGGGTGGGGCCCACGTGATTTCCCCGTGGGGCCCACGTGATTTCCGGGTGGGGCCCACGTGATTTCCGGGTGGGGCCCATGTGATTTCCGGGTCGGGCCCACGTGATTTCCGGGTGGGGCCCACGTGATTTCCGGGTGGGGCCCACGTGATTTCCGGGTGGGGCCCACGTGATTTCCGGGTGGGGCCCACGTGATTTCCGGGTGGGGCCCACGTGATTTCCGGGTGGGGCCCACGTGATTTCCCCGTGGGGCCCACGTGATTTCCGGGTGGGGCCCACGTGATTTCCGGGTGGGCCCCACGTGATTTCCGGGTGGGGCCCACGTGATTTCCGGGTGGGGCCCACGTGATTTCCGGGTGGGGCCCACGTGATTTCCCCGTGGGGCCCACGTGATTTCCCCGTGGGGCCCACGTGATTTCCGGGTGGGGCCCACGTGATTTCCGGGTGGGGCCCACGTGATTTCCGGGTGGGGCCCACGTGATTTCCCCGTGGGGCCCACGTGATTTCCGGGTGGGGCCCACGTGATTTCCGGGTGGGGCCCACGTGATTTCCGGGTGGGGCCCACGTGATTTCCGGGTGGGGCCCACGTGATTTCCGGGTGGGGCCCACGTGATTTCCGGGTGGGGCCCACGTGATTTCCGGGTGGGGCGCACGTGATTTCCCCGTGGGGCCCACGTGATTTCCCCGTGGGGCCCACGTGATTTCCGGGTGGGGCCCACGTGATTTCCGGGTGGGGCCCACGTGATTTCCGGGTGGGGCCCACGTGATTTCCCGGTGGGGCCCACGTGATTTCCCCGTGGGGCCCACGTGATTTCCGGGTGGGGCCCACGTGATTTCCGGGTGGGGCCCACGTGATTTCCGGGTGGGGCCCACGTGATTTCCGGGTGGGGCCCACGTGATTTCCCCGTGGGGCCCACGTGATTTCCGGGTGGGACCCACGTGATTTCCCCGAGGGGCCCACGTGATTTCCGGGTGGGGCCCACGTGATTTCCGGGTGGGGCCCACGTGATTTCCCCGTGGGGCCCACGTGATTTCCCCGTGGGGCCCACGTGATTTCCGGGTGGGGCCCACGTGATTTCCGGGTGGGGCCCACGTGATTTCCGGGTGGGGCCCACGTGATTTCCCCGTGGGGCCCACGTGATTTCCGGGTGGGGCCCACGTGATTTCCGGGTGGGGCCCACGTGATTTCCGGGTGGGGCCCACGTGATTTCCGGGTGGGGCCCACGTGATTTCCGGGTGGGGCCCACGTGATTTCCGGGTGGGGCCCACGTGATTTCCGGGTGGGGCCCACGTGATTTCCCCTGGGGGCCCACGTGATTTCCCCGTGGGGCCCACGTGATTTCCGGGTGGGGCCCACGTGATTTCCGGGTGGGGCCCACGTGATTTCCGGGTGGGGCCCACGTGATTTCCGGGTGGGGCCCACGTGATTTCCGGGTGGGGCCCACGTGATTTCCCCTGGGGGCCCACGTGATTTCCGGGTGGGGCCCACGTGATTTCCGGGTGGGGCCCACGTGATTTCCGGGTGGGGCCCACGTGATTTCCGGGTGGGGCCCACGTGATTTCCGGGTGGGGCCCACGTGATTTCCCCGTGGGGCCCACGTGATTTCCGGGTGGGACCCACGTGATTTCCCCGTGGGGCCCACGTGATTTCCGGGTGGGGCCCACGTGATTTCCGGGTGGGGCCCACGTGATTTCCGGGTGGGGCCCACGTGATTTCCCCGTGGGGCCCACGTGATTTCCGGGTGGGGCCCACGTGATTTCCGGGTGGGGCCCACGTGATTTCCGGGTGGGGCCCACGTGATTTCCCCGTGGGGCCCACGTGATTTCCGGGTGGGCCCCACGTGATTTCCGGGTGGGGCCCACGTGATTTCCCCGTGGGGCCCACGTGATTTCCGGGTGGGGCCCACGTGATTTCCGGGTGGGGCCCACGTGATTTCCGGGTGGGGCCCACGTGATTTCCGGGTGGGGCCCAGGTGATTTCCGGGTGGGGCCCACGTGATTTCCGGGTGGGGCCCACGTGATTTCCCCTGGGGGCCCACGTGATTTCCGGGTGGGGCCCACGTGATTTCCGGGTGGGGCCCACGTGATTTCCGGGTGGGGCCCACGTGATTTCCGGGTGGGGCATACGTGATTTCCGGGTGGGGCCCACGTGATTTCCGGGTGGGGCCCACGTGATTTCCCCGTGGGGCCCACGTGATTTCCGGGTGGGCCCCACGTGATTTCCGGGTGGGGCCCACGTGATTTCCGGGTGTGGCCCACGTGATTTCCGGGTGGGGCCCACGTGATTTCCGGGTGGGGCCCACGTGATTTCCGGGTGGGGCCCACGTGATTTCCGGGTGGGGCCCACGTGATTTCCGGGTGGGGCCCACGTGATTTCCGGGTGGGGCCCACGTGATTTCCGGGTGGGGCCCACGTGATTTCCCCTGGGGGCCCACGTGATTTCCGGGTGGGGCCCACGTGATTTCCGGGTGGGGCCCACGTGATTTCCGGGTGGGGCCAACGTGATTTCCGGGTGGGGCCCACGTGATTTCCGGGTGGGGCCCACGTGATTTCCGGGTGGGGCCCACGTGATTTCCCCTGGGGGCCCACGTGATTTCCGGGTGGGGCCCACGTGATTTCCGGGTGGGGCCCACGTGATTTCCGGGTGGGGCCCACGTGATTTCCGGGTGGGGCCCACGTGATTTCCCCTGGGGGCCCACGTGATTTCCGGGTGGGGCCCACGTTATTTCCGGGTGGGGCCCACGTGATTTCCGGGTGGGGCCCACGTGATATCCGGGTGGGGCCCACGTGATTTCCCCTGGGGGCCCACGTGATTTCCGGGTGGGGCCCACGTGATTTCCGGGTGGGGCCCACGTGATTTCCGGGTGGGGCCCACGTGATTTCCGGGTGGGGCCCACGTGATTTCCGGGTGGGGCCCACGTGATTTCCCCGTGGGGCCCACGTGATTTCCGGGTGGGCCCCACGTGATTTCCGGGTGGGGCCCACGTGATTTCCCCGTGGGGCCCACGTGATTTCCGGATGGGGCCCACGTGATTTCCGGGTGGGGCCCACGTGATTTCCGGGTGGGGCCCACGTGATTTCCGGGTGGGGCCCACGTGATTTCCGGGTGGGGCCCACGTGATTTCCGGGTGGGGCCCACGTGATTTCCCCTGGGGGCCCACGTGATTTCCGGGTGGGGCCCACGTGATTTCCGGGTGGGGCCCACGTGATTTCCGGGTGGGGCCCACGTGATTTCCGGGTGGGGCCCACGTATTTCCGGGTGGGGCCCACGTGATTTCCGGGTGGGGCCCACGTGATTTCCTGGTGGGGCCCACGTGATTTCCGGGTGGGGCCCACGTGATTTCCGGGTGGGGCCCACGTGATTTCCGGGTGGGGCCCACGTGATTTCCGGGTGGGGCCCACGTGATTTCCGGGTGGGGCCCACGTGATTTCCGGGTGGGGCCCACGTGATTTCCCCTGGGGGCCCACGTGATTTCCGGGTGGGGCCCACGTGATTTCCCCTGGGGGCCCACGTGATTTCCGGGTGGGCCCCACGTGATTTCCGGGTGGGGCCCACGTGATTTCCGGGTGGGGCCCACGTGATTTCCGGGTGGGGCCCACGTGATTTCCGGGTGGGGCCCACGTGCTTTCCGGGTGGGGCCCACGTGATTTCCCCGTGGGGCCCACGTGATTTCCGGGTGGGGCCCACGTGATTTCCCCTGGGGGCCCACGTGATTTCCGGGTGGGGCCCACGTGATTTCCGGGTGGGGCCCACGTGATTTCCGGGTGGGGCCCACGTGATTTCCCCGTGGGGCCCACGTGATTTCCGGGTGGGCCCCACGTGATTTCCGGGTGGGGCCCACGTGATTTCCCCGTGGGGCCCACGTGATTTCCGGATGGGGCCCACGTGATTTCCGGGTGGGGCCCACGTGATTTCCGGGTGGGGCCCACGTGATTTCCGGGTGGGGCCCACGTGATTTCCGGGTGGGGCCCACGTGATTTCCGGGTGGGGCCCACGTGATTTCCCCTGGGGGCCCACGTGATTTCCGGGTGGGGCCCACGTGATTTCCGGGTGGGGCCCACGTGATTTCCGGGTGGGGCCCACGTGATTTCCGGGTGGGGCCCACGTGATTTCCCCTGGGGGCCCACGTGATTTCCGGGTGGGGCCCACGTGATTTCCGGGTGGGGCCCACGTGATTTCCGGGTGGGGCCCACGTGATTTCCGGGTGGGGCCCACGTGATTTCCGGGTGGGGCCCACGTGATTTCCGGGTGGGGCCCACGTGATTTCCGGGTGGGGCCCACGTGATTTCCCCTGGGGGCCCACGTGATTTCCGGGTGGGGCCCACGTGATTTCCGGGTGGGGCCCACGTGATTTCCGGGTGGGGCCCACGTGATTTCCGGGTGGGGCCCACGTGATTTCCCCTGGGGGCCCACGTGATTTCCGGGTGGGGCCCACGTGATTTCCGGGTGGGGCCCACGTGATTTCCGGGTGGGGCCCACGTGATATCCGGGTGGGGCCCACGTGATTTCCCCTGGGGGCCCACGTGATTTCCGGGTGGGGCCCACGTGATTTCCGGGTGGGGCCCACGTGATTTCCGGGTGGGGCCCACGTGATTTCCGGGTGGGGCCCACGTGATTTCCCCGTGGGGCCCACGTGATTTCCGGGTGGGCCCCACGTGATTTCCGGGTGGGCCCCACGTGATTTCCGGGTGGGGCCCACGTGATTTCCCCGTGGGGCCCACGTGATTTCCGGATGGGGCCCACGTGATTTCCGGGTGGGGCCCACGTGATTTCCGGGTGGGGCCCACGTGATTTCCGGGTGGGGCCCACGTGATTTCCGGGTGGGGCCCACGTGATTTCCGGGTGGGGCCCACGTGATTTCCCCTGGGGGCCCACGTGATTTCCGGGTGGGGCCCACGTGATTTCCGGGTGGGGCCCACGTGATTTCCGGGTGGGGCCCACGTGATTTCCGGGTGGGGCCCACGTATTTCCGGGTGGGGCCCACGTGATTTCCGGGTGGGGCCCACGTGATTTCCTGGTGGGGCCCACGTGATTTCCGGGGGGGGCCCACGTGATTTCCGGGTGGGGCCCACGTGATTTCCGGGTGGGGCCCACGTGATTTCCGGGTGGGGCCCACGTGATTTCCGGGTGGGGCCCACGTGATTTCCCCTGGGGGCCCACGTGATTTCCGGGTGGGGCCCACGTGATTTCCCCTGGGGGCCCACGTGATTTCCGGGTGGGCCCCACGTGATTTCCGGGTGGGGCCCACGTGATTTCCGGGTGGGGCCCACGTGATTTCCGGGTGGGGCCCACGTGATTTCCGGGTGGGGCCCACGTGCTTTCCGGGTGGGGCCCACGTGATTTCCCCGTGGGGCCCACGTGATTTCCGGGTGGGGCCCACGTGATTTCCCCTGGGGGCCCACGTGATTTCCGGGTGGGGCCCACGTGATTTCCGGGTGGGGCCCACGTGATTTCCCCGTGGGGCCCACGTGATTTCCGGGTGGGGCCCACGTGATTTCCGGGTGGGGCCCACGTGATTTCCGGGTGGGGCCCACGTGATTTCCGGGTGGGGCCCACGTGATTTCCGGGTGGGGCCCACGTGATTTCCGGGTGGGGCCCACGTGATTTCCGGGTGGGGCCCACGTGATTTCCGGGTGGGGCCCACGTGATTTCCGGGTGGGGCCCACGTGATTTCCCCTGGGGGCCCACGTGATTTCCGGGTGGGGCCCACGTGATTTCCGGGTGGGGCCCACGTGATTTCCGGGTGGGGCCCACGTGATTTCCAGGTGGGGCCGACGTGATTTCCCCGTGGGGCCCACGTGATTTCCCCGTGGGGCCCACGTGATTTCCGGGTGGGGCCCACCTGATTTCCGGGTGGGGCCCACGTGATTTCCGGGTGGGGCCCACGTGATTTCCTTGTGGGGCCCACGTGATTTCCCCTGGGGGCCCACGTGATTTCCGGGTGGTGCCCACGTGATTTCCGGGTGGGGCCCACGTGATTTCCGGGTGGGGCCCACGTGATTTCCGGGTGGGGCCCACGTGATTTCCGGGTGGGGCCCACGTGATTTCCGGGTGGGGCCCACGTGATTTCCGGGTGGGGCCCACGTGATTTCCGGGTGGGGCCACGTGATTTCCCCGTGGGGCCCACGTGATTTCCCCGTGGGGCCCACGTGATTTCCGGGTGGGGCCCACGTGATTTCCGGGTGGGGCCCACGTGATTTCCGGGTGGGGCCCACGTGATTTCCGGGTGGGGCCCACGTGATTTCCGGGTGGGGCCCACGTGATTTCCGGGTGGGGCCCACGTGATTTCCGGGTGGGGCCCACGTGATTTCCGGGTGGGGCCCACGTGATTTCCGGGTGGGGCCCACGTGATTTCCGGGTGGGGCCCACGTGATTTCCGGGTGGGGCCCACGTGATTTCCGGGTGGGGCCCACGTGATTTCCGGGTGGGGCCCACGTGATTTCCGGGTGGGGCCCACGTGATTTCCGGGTGGGGCCCACGTGATTTCCGGGTGGGCCCCACGTGATTTCCGGGTGGGGCCCACGTGATTTTTGGGTGGGGCCCACGTGATTTCCGGGTGGGGCCCATGTGATTTCCGGGTGGGGCCCACGTGATTTCCGGGTGGGGCCCACGTGATTTCCGGGTGGGGCCCATGTGATTTCCCCGTGGGGCCCACGTGATTTCCGGGTGGGGCCCACGTGATTTCCGGGTGGGGCCCACGTGATTTCCGGGTGGGGCCCACGTGATTTCCCCTGGGGGCCCACGTGATTTCCGGGTGGGGCCCACGTGATTTCCGGGTGGGGCCCACGTGATTTCCGGGTGGGGCCCACGTGATTTCCGGGTGGGGCCCACGTGATTTCCGGGTGGGGCCCACGTGATTTCCGGGTGGGGCCCACGTGATTTCCGGGTGGGGCCCACGTGATTTCCGGGTGGGGCCCACGTGATTTCCGGGTGGGGCCCACGTGATTTCCGGGTGGGGCCCACGTGATTTCCGGGTGGGGCCCACGTGATTTCCGGGTGGGGCCCACGTGATTTCCGGGTGGGGCCCACGTGATTTCCGGGTGGGGCCCACGTGATTTCCGGGTGGGCCCCACGTGATTTCCGGGTGGGGCCCACGTGATTTCCGGCTGGGGCCCACGTGATTTCCGGGTGGGGCCCACGTGATTTCCGGGTGGGGCCCACGTGATTTCCGGGTGGGGCCCACGTGATTTCCGGGTGGGGCCCACGTGATTTCCGGGTGGGGCCCACGTGATTTCCGGCTGGGGCCCACGTGATTTCCGGGTGGGGCCCACGTGATTTCCGGGTGGGGCCCACGTGATTTCCGGGTGGGGCCCACGTGATTTCCGGGTGGGCCCCACGTGATTTCCGGGTGGGGCCCACGTGATTTCCGGCTGGGGCCCACGTGATTTCCGGGTGGGGCCCACGTGATTTCCGGGTGGGGCCCACGTGATTTCCGGGTGGGGCCCACGTGATTTCCGGCTGGGGCCCACGTGATTTCCGGGTGGGGCCCACGTGATTTCCGGGTGGGGCCCACGTGATTTCCGGGTGGGGCCCACGTGATTTCCGGGTGGGGCCCACGTGATTTCCGGGTGGGGCCCACGTGATTTCCGGGTGGGGCCCACGTGATTTCCGGGTGGGGCCCACGTGATTTCCCCGTGGGGCCCACGTGATTTCCCCGTGGGGCCCACGTGATTTCCCCGTGGGGCCCACGTGATTTCCGGGTGGGGCCCACGTGATTTCCGGGTGGGGCCCACGTGATTTCCCCTGGGGGCCCACGTGATTTCCGGGTGGGGCCCACGTGATTTCCCCTGGGGGCCCACGTGATTTCCGGGTGGGGCCCACGTTATTTCCGGGTGGGGCCCACGTGATTTCCGGGTGGGGCCCACGTGATATCCGGGTGGGGCCCACGTGATTTCCCCTGGGGGCCCACGTGATTTCCGGGTGGGGCCCACGTGATTTCCGGGTGGGGCCCA
The DNA here is from genome assembly GCF_042477335.2 of Ovis canadensis. Classification (NCBI taxonomy): domain Eukaryota; kingdom Metazoa; phylum Chordata; class Mammalia; order Artiodactyla; family Bovidae; genus Ovis; species Ovis canadensis. The sequence goes on from NC_091258.1 coordinate 12,830,472, forward strand.
CGTGATTTCCGGGTGGGGCCCACGTGATTTCCGGCTGGGGCATACGTGATTTCCGGGTGGGGCCCACGTGATTTCCGGGTGGGGCCCACGTGATTTCCCCGTGGGGCCCACGTGATTTCCGGGTGGGCCCCACGTGATTTCCGGGTGGGGCCCACGTGATTTCCGGGTGGGGCCCACGTGATTTCCGGGTGGGGCCCACGTGATTTCCGGGTGGGGCCCACGTGATTTCCGGGTGGGGCCCACGTGATTTCCGGGTGGGGCCCACGTGATTTCCGGGTGGGGCCCACGTGATTTCCGGGTGGGGCCCACGTGATTTCCGGGTGGGGCCCACGTGATTTCCCCTGGGGGCCCACGTGATTTCCGGGTGGGGCCCACGTGATTTCCGGGTGGGGCCCACGTGATTTCCGGGTGGGGCCCACGTGATTTCCGGGTGGGGCCCACGTGATTTCCGGGTGGGGCCCACGTGATTTCCGGGTGGGGCCCACGTGATTTCCCCTGGGGGCCCACGTGATTTCCGGGTGGGGCCCACGTTATTTCCGGGTGGGGCCCACGTGATTTCCGGGTGGGGCCCACGTGATATCCGGGTGGGGCCCACGTGATTTCCCCTGGGGGCCCACGTGATTTCCGGGTGGGGCCCACGTGATTTCCGGGTGGGGCCCACGTGATTTCCGGGTGGGGCCCACGTGATTTCCGGGTGGGCCCCACGTGATTTCCGGGTGGGGCCCACGTGATTTCCGGGTGGGGCCCACGTGATTTCCGGGTGGGGCCCACGTGATTTCCGGGTGGGGCCCACGTGATTTCCGGGTGGGGCCCACGTGATTTCCGGGTGGGGCCCACGTGATTTCCCCTGGGGGCCCACGTGATTTCCGGATGGGGCCCACGTGATTTCCCCTGGGGGCCCACGTGATTTCCGGGTGGGGCCCACGTTATTTCCGGGTGGGGCCCACGTGATTTCCGGGTGGGGCCCACGTGATATCCGGGTGGGGCCCACGTGATTTCCCCTGGGGGCCCACGTGATTTCCGGGTGGGGCCCACGTGATTTCCGGGTGGGGCCCACGTGATTTCCGGGTGGGGCCCACGTGATTTCCGGCTGGGGCATACGTGATTTCCGGGTGGGGCCCACGTGATTTCCGGGTGGGGCCCACGTGATTTCCCCGTGGGGCCCACGTGATTTCCGGGTGGGCCCCACGTGATTTCCGGGTGGGGCCCACGTGATTTCCGGGTGGGGCCCACGTGATTTCCGGGTGGGGCCCACGTGATTTCCGGGTGGGGCCCACGTGATTTCCGGCTGGGGCCCACGTGATTTCCGGGTGGGGCCCACGTGATTTCCGGGTGGGGCCCACGTGATTTCCGGGTGGGGCCCACGTGATTTCCGGGTGGGGCCCACGTGATTTCCGGGTGGGGCCCATGTGATTTCCTGGTGGGGCCCACGTGATTTCCGGGTGGGGCCCACGTGATTTCCGGGTGGGGCCCACGTGATTTCCGGGTGGGGCCCACGTGATTTCCGGGTGGGGCCCACGTGATTTCCGGCTGGGGCATACGTGATTTCCGGGTGGGGCCCACGTGATTTCCGGGTGGGGCCCACGTGATTTCCCCGTGGGGCCCACGTGATTTCCGGGTGGGGCCCACGTGATTTCCGGGTGGGGCCCACGTGATTTCCGGGTGGGGCCCACGTGATTTCCCCTGGGGGCCCACGTGATTTCCGGGTGGGGCCCTCGTGATTTCCGGGTGGGGCCCACGTGATTTCCGGGTGGGGCCCACGTGATTTCCGGGTGGGGCCCACGTGATTTCCGGGTGGGGCCCACGTATTTCTGGGTGGGGCCCACGTGATTTCCGGGTGGGGCCCATGTGATTTCCTGGTGGGGCCCAAGTGATTTCCGGGTGGGGCCCACGTGATTTCCGGGTGGGGCCCACGTGATTTCCGGGTGGGGCCCACGTGATTTCCGGGTGGGGCCCACGTGATTTCCGGGTGGGGCCCACGTGATTTCCCCTGGGGGCCCACGTGATTTCCGGGTGGGGCCCACGTGATTTCCGGGTGGGGCCCACGTGATTTCCGGGTGGGGCCCACGTGATTTCCGGCTGGGGCATACGTGATTTCCGGGTGGGGCCCACGTGATTTCCGGGTGGGGCCCACGTGATTTCCGGGTGGGGCCCACGTGATTTCCGGGTGGGGCCCACGTGATTTCCGGGTGGGGCCCACGTGATTTCCCCTGGGGGCCCACGTGATTTCCGGGTGGGGCCCACGTGATTTCCGGGTGGGGCCCACGTGATTTCCGGGTGGGGCCCACGTGATTTCCGGCTGGGGCATACGTGATTTCCGGGTGGGGCCCACGTGATTTCCGGGTGGGGCCCACGTATTTCCGGGTGGGGCCCACGTGATTTCCGGGTGGGGCCCATGTGATTTCCTGGTGGGGCCCACGTGATTTCCGGGTGGGGCCCACGTGATTTCCGGGTGGGGCCCACGTGATTTCCGGGTGGGGCCCACGTGATTTCCGGGTGGGGCCCACGTGATTTCCGGGTGGGGCCCACGTGATTTCCCCTGGGGGCCCACGTGATTTCCGGGTGGGGCCCACGTGATTTCCGGGTGGGGCCCACGTGATTTCCGGGTGGGGCCCACGTGATTTCCGGCTGGGGCATACGTGATTTCCGGGTGGGGCCCACGTGATTTCCGGGTGGGGCCCACGTGATTTCCCCTGGGGGCCCACGTGATTTCCGGCTGGGGCATACGTGATTTCCGGGTGGGGCCCACGTGATTTCCGGGTGGGGCCCACGTGATTTCCCCTGGGGGCCCACGTGATTTCCGGGTGGGGCCCACGTGATTTCCCCTGGGGGCCCACGTGATTTCCGGGTGGGGCCCACGTTATTTCCGGGTGGGGCCCACGTGATTTCCGGGTGGGGCCCACGTGATATCCGGGTGGGGCCCACGTGATTTCCCCTGGGGGCCCACGTGATTTCCGGGTGGGGCCCACGTGATTTCCGGGTGGGGCCCACGTGATTTCCGGGTGGGGCCCACGTGATTTCCGGCTGGGGCATACGTGATTTCCGGGTGGGGCCCACGTGATTTCCGGGTGGGGCCCACGTGATTTCCCCGTGGGGCCCACGTGATTTCCGGGTGGGCCCCACGTGATTTCCGGGTGGGGCCCACGTGATTTCCGGGTGGGGCCCACGTGATTTCCGGGTGGGGCCCACGTGATTTCCGGGTGGGGCCCACGTGATTTCCGGGTGGGGCCCACGTGATTTCCGGGTGGGGCCCACGTGATTTCCGGGTGGGGCCCACGTGATTTCCGGGTGGGGCCCACGTGATTTCCGGGTGGGGCCCACGTGATTTCCGGGTGGGGCCCATGTGATTTCCTGGTGGGGCCCACGTGATTTCCGGGTGGGGCCCACGTGATTTCCGGGTGGGGCCCACGTGATTTCCGGGTGGGGCCCACGTGATTTCCGGGTGGGGCCCACGTGATTTCCGGCTGGGGCATACGTGATTTCCGGGTGGGGCCCACGTGATTTCCGGGTGGGGCCCACGTGATTTCCCCGTGGGGCCCACGTGATTTCCGGGTGGGCCCCACGTGATTTCCGGGTGGGGCCCACGTGATTTCCGGGTGGGGCCCACGTGATTTCCGGGTGGGGCCCACGTGATTTCCGGGTGGGGCCCACGTGATTTCCGGGTGGGGCCCACGTGATTTCCGGGTGGGGCCCACGTGATTTCCGGGTGGGGCCCACGTGATTTCCGGGTGGGGCCCACGTATTTCCGGGTGGGGCCCACGTGATTTCCGGGTGGGGCCCACGTGATTTCCGGGTGGGGCCCACGTGATTTCCGGGTGGGGCCCACGTGATTTCCGGGTGGGGCCCACGTGATTTCCCCTGGGGGCCCACGTGATTTCCGGGTGGGGCCCACGTGATTTCCGGGTGGGGCCCACGTGATTTCCGGGTGGGGCCCACGTGATTTCCGGGTGGGGCCCACGTGATTTCCGGGTGGGGCCCACGTGATTTCCCCGTGGGGCCCACGTGATTTCCGGGTGGGGCCCACGTGATTTCCGGGTGGGGCCCACGTGATTTCCGGGTGGGGCCCACGTGATTTCCGGGTGGGGCCCACGTGATTTCCGGGTGGGGCCCACGTGATTTCCCCTGGGGGCCCACGTGATTTCCGGGTGGGGCCCACGTGATTTCCGGGTGGGGCCCACGTGATTTCCGGGTGGGGCCCACGTGATTTCCGGGTGGGGCCCACGTGATTTCCCCTGGGGGCCCACGTGATTTCCGGGTGGGGCCCACGTTATTTCCGGGTGGGGCCCACGTGATTTCCGGGTGGGGCCCACGTGATATCCGGGTGGGGCCCACGTGATTTCCCCTGGGGGCCCACGTGATTTCCGGGTGGGGCCCACGTGATTTCCGGGTGGGGCCCACGTGATTTCCGGGTGGGGCCCACGTGATTTCCCCTGGGGGCCCACGTGATTTCCGGGTGGGGCCCTCGTGATTTCCGGGTGGGGCCCACGTGATTTCCGGGTGGGGCCCACGTGATTTCCGGGTGGGGCCCACGTGATTTCCGGGTGGGGCCCACGTATTTCCGGGTGGGGCCCACGTGATTTCCGGGTGGGGCCCATGTGATTTCCTGGTGGGGCCCACGTGATTTCCGGGTGGGGCCCACGTGATTTCCGGGTGGGGCCCACGTGATTTCCGGGTGGGGCCCACGTGATTTCCGGGTGGGGCCCACGTGATTTCCGGGTGGGGCCCACGTGATTTCCGGGTGGGGCCCACGTGATTTCCCCTGGGGGCCCACGTGATTTCCGGGTGGGGCCCACGTGATTTCCGGGTGGGGCCCACGTGATTTCCCCGTGGGGCCCACGTTATTTCCGGGTGGGGCCCACGTGATTTCCGGGTGGGGCCCACGTGATATCCGGGTGGGGCCCACGTGATTTCCCCTGGGGGCCCACGTGATTTCCGGGTGGGGCCCACGTGATTTCCGGGTGGGGCCCACGTGATTTCCGGGTGGGGCCCACGTGATTTCCGGGTGGGGCCCACGTGATTTCCGGGTGGGGCCCACGTGATTTCCCCGTGGGGCCCACGTGATTTCCGGGTGGGCCCCACGTGATTTCCGGGTGGGGCCCACGTGATTTCCCCGTGGGGCCCACGTGATTTCCGGATGGGGCCCACGTGATTTCCGGGTGGGGCCCACGTGATTTCCGGGTGGGGCCCACGTGATTTCCGGGTGGGGCCCACGTGATTTCCGGGTGGGGCCCACGTGATTTCCGGGTGGGGCCCACGTGATTTCCGGGTGGGGCCCACGTGATTTCCGGGTGGGGCCCACGTGATTTCCGGGTGGGGCCCACGTGATTTCCGGGTGGGGCCCACGTGATTTCCGGGTGGGGCCCTCGTGATTTCCGGGTGGGGCCCTCGTGATTTCCGGGTGGGGCCCACGTGATTTCCGGGTGGGGCCCACGTGATTTCCGGGTGGGGCCCACGTGATTTCCGGGTGGGGCCCACGTGATTTCCGGGTGGGGCCCACGTGATTTCCGGGTGGGGCCCACGTGATTTCCGGGTGGGCCCCACGTGATTTCCGGGTGGGGCCCACGTGATTTCCGGGTGGGCCCCACGTGATTTCCGGGTGGGGCCCACGTGATTTCCGGGTGGGGCCCACGTGATTTCCGGGTGGGGCCCACGTGATTTCCGGGTGGGCCCCACGTGATTTCCGGGTGGGGCCCACGTGATTTCCGGGTGGGGCCCACGTGATTTCCGGGTGGGGCCCACGTGATTTCCGGGTGGGGCCCACGTGATTTCCGGGTGGGGCCCACGTGATTTCCGGGAGGGGCCCACGTGATTTCCGGGTGGGGCCCACGTGATTTCCGGGTGGGGCCCACGTGATTTCCGGGTGGGGCCCACGTGATTTCCGGGTGGGGCCCACGTGATTTCCCCGTGGGGCCCACGTGATTTCCGGGTGGGGCCCACGTGATTTCCGGGTGGGGCCCACGTGATTTCCGGGTGGGGCCCACGTGATTTCCGGGTGGGGCCCACGTGATTTCCCCGTGGGGCCCACGTGATTTCCCCGTGGGGCCCACGTGATTTCCCCGTGGGGCCCACGTGATTTCCCCGTGGGGCCCACGTGATTTCCCCGTGGGGCCCACGTGATTTCCGGGTGGGGCCCACGTGATTTCCGGGTGGGGCCCACGTGATTTCCGGGTGGGGCCCACGTGATTTCCGGGTGGGGCCCACGTGATTTCCCCTGGGGGCCCACGAGATTTCCGGGTGGTGCCCACGTGATTTCCGGGTGGGGCCCACGTGATTTCCGGGTGGGGCCCACGTGATTTCCGGGTGGGGCCCACGTGATTTCCGGGTGGGGCCCACGTGATTTCCGGGTGGGGCCCACGTGATTTCCCCTGGGCGTCCACGTGATTTCCGTGTGGGGCCCACGTGATTTCCGGGTGGGGCCCACGTGATTTCAGGGTGGGGCCCACGTGATATCCGGGTGGGGCCCACGTGATTTCCGGGTGGGGCCCACGTGATTTCCCCGTGGGGCCCACGTGATTTCCCCGTGGGGCCCACGTGATTTCCGGGTGGGGCCCACGTGATTTCCGGGTGGGGCCCACATGATTTCCGGGTGGGGCCCACGTGATTTCCGGGTGGGGCCCACGTGATTTCCCCGTGGGGCCCACGTGATTTCCGGGTGGGGCCCACGTGATTTCCTTGTGGGGCCCACGTGATTTCACCTGGGGGCCCACGTGATTTCCGGGTGGTGCCCACGTGATTTCCGGGTGGGGCCCACGTGATTTCCGGGTGGGGCCCACGTGATTTCCGGGTGGGGCCCACGTGATTTCCGGGTGGGGCCCACGTGATTTCCGGGTGGGGCCCACGTGATTTCCGGGTGGGGCCCACGTGATTTCCGGGTGGGGCCCACGTGATTTCCGGGTGGGGCCCACGTGATTTCCTTGTGGGGCCCACGTGATTTCACCTGGGGGCCCACGTGATTTCCGGGTGGTGCCCACGTGATTTCCGGGTGGGGCCCACGTGATTTCCGGGTGGGGCCCACGTGATTTCCGGGTGGGGCCCACGTGATTTCCGGGTGGGGCCCACGTGATTTCCGGGTGGGGCCCACGTGATTTCCGGGTGGGGCTCACGTGATTTCCCCGTGGGGCCCACGTGATTTCCGGGTGGGGCGCACGTGATTTCCGGGTGGGGCCCACGTGATTTCCGGGTGGGGCCCACGTGATTTCCGGGTGGGGCCCACGTGATTTCCCCGTGGGGCCCACGTGATTTCCGGATGGGGCCCACGTGATTTCCGGGTGGGGCCCACGTGATTTCCGGGTGGGGCCCACGTGATTTCCGGGTGGGGCCCACGTGATTTCCCCTGGGGGCCCACGTGATTTCCCCGTGGGGCCCACGTGATTTCCCCGTGGGGCCCACGTGATTTCCGGGTGGGGCGCACGTGATTTCCGGGTGGGGCCCACGTGATTTCCGGGTGGGGCCCACGTGATTTCCGGGTGGGGCCCACGTGATTTCCGGGTGGGGCCCACGTGATTTCCGGGTGGGGCCCACGTGATTTCCGGGTGGGGCCCACGTGATTTCCGGGTGGGGCCCACGTGATTTCCCCGTGGGGCCCACGTGATTTCCCCGTGGGGCCCACGTGATTTCCGGGTGGGGCGCACGTGATTTCCGGGTGGGGCCCACGTGATTTCCGGGTGGGGCCCACGTGATTTCCGGGTGGGGCCCACGTGATTTCCGGGTGGGGCCCACGTGATTTCCGGGTGGGGCCCACGTGATTTCCGGGTGGGGCCCACGTGATTTCCGGGTGGGGCCCACGTGATTTCCGGGTGGGGCCCACGTGATTTCCGGGTGGGGCCCTCGTGATTTCCCCGTGGGGCCCACGTGATTTCCGGGTGGGGCCCACGTGATTTCCCCGTGGGGCCCACGTGATTTCCGGGTGGGGCGCACGTGATTTCCGGGTGGGGCGCACGTGATTTCCGGGTGGGGCCCACGTGATTTCCGGGTGGGGCCCACGTGATTTCCGGGTGGGGCCCACGTGATTTCCGGGTGGGGCCCACGTGATTTCCGGGTGGGGCCCACGTGATTTCCGGGTGGGGCCCACGTGATTTCCGGGTGGGGCCCACGTGATTTCCGGGTGGGGCCCACGTGATTTCCGGGTGGGGCCCACGTGATTTCCCCTGGGGGCCCACGTGATTTCCGGGAGGGGCCCACGTGATTTCCGGGTGGGGCCCACGTGATTTCCGGGTGGGGCCCACGTGATTTCCGGGTGGGGCCCACGTGATTTCCCCGTGGGGCCCACGTGATTTCCCCGTGGGGCCCACGTGATTTCCCCGTGGGGCCCACGTGATTTCCCCGTGGGGCCCACGTGATTTCCGGGTGGGGCCCACGTGATTTCCGGGTGGGGCCCACGTGATTTCCGGGTGGGGCCCACGTGATTTCCGGGTGGGGCCCACGTGATTTCCCCTGGGGCCCACGAGATTTCCGGGTGGTGCCAACGTGATTTCCGGGTGGGGCCCACGTGATTTCCGGGTGGGGCCCACGTGATTTCCGGGTGGGGCCCACGTGATTTCCGGGTGGGGCCCACGTGATTTCCCCGTGGGGCCCACGTGATTTCCGGGTGGGGCCCACGTGATTTCCGGGTGGGCCCCACGTGATTTCCGGGTGGGGCCCACGTGATTTCCGGGTGGGCCCCACGTGATTTCCGGGTGGGGCCCACGTGATTTCCGGGTGGGGCCCACGTGATTTCCGGGTGGGGCCCACGTGATTTCCGGGTGGGCCCCACGTGATTTCCGGGTGGGGCCCACGTGATTTCCGGGTGGGGCCCACGTGATTTCCGGGTGGGGCCCACGTGATTTCCGGGTGGGGCCCACGTGATTTCCGGGTGGGGCCCACGTGATTTCCGGGAGGGGCCCACGTGATTTCCGGGTGGGGCCCACGTGATTTCCGGGTGGGGCCCACGTGATTTCCGGGTGGGGCCCACGTGATTTCCGGGTGGGGCCCACGTGATTTCCCCGTGGGGCCCACGTGATTTCCGGGTGGGGCCCACGTGATTTCCGGGTGGGGCCCACGTGATTTCCGGGTGGGGCCCACGTGATTTCCGGGTGGGGCCCACGTGATTTCCCCGTGGGGCCCACGTGATTTCCCCGTGGGGCCCACGTGATTTCCCCGTGGGGCCCACGTGATTTCCCCGTGGGGCCCACGTGATTTCCCCGTGGGGCCCACGTGATTTCCGGGTGGGGCCCACGTGATTTCCGGGTGGGGCCCACGTGATTTCCGGGTGGGGCCCACGTGATTTCCGGGTGGGGCCCACGTGATTTCCCCTGGGGGCCCACGAGATTTCCGGGTGGTGCCCACGTGATTTCCGGGTGGGGCCCACGTGATTTCCGGGTGGGGCCCACGTGATTTCCGGGTGGGGCCCACGTGATTTCCGGGTGGGGCCCACGTGATTTCCCCTGGGCGTCCACGTGATTTCCGTGTGGGGCCCACGTGATTTCCGGGTGGGGCCCACGTGATTTCAGGGTGGGGCCCACGTGATATCCGGGTGGGGCCCACGTGATTTCCGGGTGGGGCCCACGTGATTTCCCCGTGGGGCCCACGTGATTTCCCCGTGGGGCCCACGTGATTTCCGGGTGGGGCCCACGTGATTTCCGGGTGGGGCCCACATGATTTCCGGGTGGGGCCCACGTGATTTCCGGGTGGGGCCCACGTGATTTCCCCGTGGGGCCCACGTGATTTCCGGGTGGGGCCCACGTGATTTCCTTGTGGGGCCCACGTGATTTCACCTGGGGGCCCACGTGATTTCCGGGTGGTGCCCACGTGATTTCCGGGTGGGGCCCACGTGATTTCCGGGTGGGGCCCACGTGATTTCCGGGTGGGGCCCACGTGATTTCCGGGTGGGGCCCACGTGATTTCCGGGTGGGGCCCACGTGATTTCCGGGTGGGGCCCACGTGATTTCCGGGTGGGGCCCACGTGATTTCCGGGTGGGGCCCATGTGATTTCCTTGTGGGGCCCACGTGATTTCACCTGGGGGCCCACGTGATTTCCGGGTGGTGCCCACGTGATTTCCGGGTGGGGCCCACGTGATTTCCGGGTGGGGCCCACGTGATTTCCGGGTGGGGCCCACGTGATTTCCGGGTGGGGCCCACGTGATTTCCGGGTGGGGCCCACGTGATTTCCGGGTGGGGCTCACGTGATTTCCCCGTGGGGCCCACGTGATTTCCGGGTGGGGCGCACGTGATTTCCGGGTGGGGCCCACGTGATTTCCGGGTGGGGCCCACGTGATTTCCGGGTGGGGCCCACGTGATTTCCCCGTGGGGCCCACGTGATTTCCGGATGGGGCCCACGTGATTTCCGGGTGGGGCCCACGTGATTTCCGGGTGGGGCCCACGTGATTTCCGGGTGGGGCCCACGTGATTTCCCCTGGGGGCCCACGTGATTTCCCCGTGGGGCCCACGTGATTTCCCCGTGGGGCCCACGTGATTTCCGGGTGGGGCGCACGTGATTTCCGGGTGGGGCCCACGTGATTTCCGGGTGGGGCCCACGTGATTTCCGGGTGGGGCCCACGTGATTTCCGGGTGGGGCCCACGTGATTTCCGGGTGGGGCCCACGTGATTTCCGGGTGGGGCCCACGTGATTTCCGGGTGGGGCCCACGTGATTTCCCCGTGGGGCCCACGTGATTTCCCCGTGGGGCCCACGTGATTTCCGGGTGGGGCGCACGTGATTTCCGGGTGGGGCCCACGTGATTTCCGGGTGGGGCCCACGTGATTTCCGGGTGGGGCCCACGTGATTTCCGGGTGGGGCCCACGTGATTTCCGGGTGGGGCCCACGTGATTTCCGGGTGGGGCCCACGTGATTTCCGGGTGGGGCCCACGTGATTTCCGGGTGGGGCCCACGTGATTTCCGGGTGGGGCCCTCGTGATTTCCCCGTGGGGCCCACGTGATTTCCGGGTGGGGCCCACGTGATTTCCCCGTGGGGCCCACGTGATTTCCGGGTGGGGCGCACGTGATTTCCGGGTGGGGCGCACGTGATTTCCGGGTGGGGCCCACGTGATTTCCGGGTGGGGCCCACGTGATTTCCGGGTGGGGCCCACGTGATTTCCGGGTGGGGCCCACGTGATTTCCGGGTGGGGCCCACGTGATTTCCGGGTGGGGCCCACGTGATTTCCGGGTGGGGCCCACGTGATTTCCGGGTGGGGCCCACGTGATTTCCGGGTGGGGCCCACGTGATTTCCCCTGGGGGCCCACGTGATTTCCGGGAGGGGCCCACGTGATTTCCGGGTGGGGCCCACGTGATTTCCGGGTGGGGCCCACGTGATTTCCGGGTGGGGCCCACGTGATTTCCCCGTGGGGCCCACGTGATTTCCCCGTGGGGCCCACGTGATTTCCCCGTGGGGCCCACGTGATTTCCCCGTGGGGCCCACGTGATTTCCGGGTGGGGCCCACGTGATTTCCGGGTGGGGCCCACGTGATTTCCGGGTGGGGCCCACGTGATTTCCGGGTGGGGCCCACGTGATTTCCCCTGGGGGCCCACGAGATTTCCGGGTGGTGCCAACGTGATTTCCGGGTGGGGCCCACGTGATTTCCGGGTGGGGCCCACGTGATTTCCGGGTGGGGCCCACGTGATTTCCGGGTGGGGCCCACGTGATTTCCCCGTGGGGCCCACGTGATTTCCGGGTGGGGCCCACGTGATTTCCGGGTGGGGCCCACGTGATTTCCCCGTGGGGCCCACGTGATTTCCGGGTGGGGCCCACGTGATTTCCGGGTGGGGCCCACGTGATTTCCGGGTGGGGCCCACGTGATTTCCGGGTGGGGCCCACGTGATTTCGGGGTGGGGCCCACGTGATTTCCGGTTGGGGCCCACGTGATTTCCGGGTGGGGCCCACGTGATTTCCGGGTGGGGCCCACGTGATTTCCCCTGGGGGTCCACGTGATTTCCGTGTGGGGCCCACGTGATTTCCGGGTGGGGCCCACGTGATTTCCGGGTGGGGCCCACGTGATATCCGGGTGGGGCCCACGTGATTTCCGGGTGGGGCCCACGTGATTTCCCCGTGGGGCCCACGTGATTTCCCCGTGGGGCCCACGTGATTTCCGGGTGGGGCCCACGTGATTTCCGGGTGGGGCCACATGATTTCCGGGTGGGGCCCACGTGATTTCCGGGTGGGGCCCACGTGATTTCCCCGTGGGGCCCACGTGATTTCCGGGTGGGGCCCACGTGATTTCCTTGTGGGGCCCACGTGATTTCACCTGGGGGCCCACGTGATTTCCGGGTGGGGCCCACGTGATTTCCGGGTGGGGCCCACGTGATTTCCGGGTGGGGCCCACGTGATTTCCGGGTGGGGCCCACGTGATTTCCGGGTGGGGCCCACGTGATTTCCGGGTGGGGCCCACGTGATTTCCGGGTGGGGCCCACGTGATTTCCGGGTGGGGCCCACGTGATTTCCGGGTGGGGCCCACGTGATTTCCGGGTGGGGCCCACGTGATTTCCGGGTGGGGCCCACGTGATTTCCGGGTGGGGCCCACGTGATTTCCGGGTGGGCCCCACGTGATTTCCGGGTGGGGCCCACGTGATTTCCGGGTGGGGCCCACGTGATTTCCGGGTGGGGCCCACGTGATTTCCGGGTGGGGCCCACGTGATTTCCGGGTGGGGCCCACGTGATTTCCGGGTGGGGCCCACGTGATTTCCGGGTGGGGCCCACGTGATTTCCGGGTGGGGCCCACGTGATTTCCGGGTGGGGCCCACGTGATTTCCGGGTGGGCCCCACGTGATTTCCGGGTGGGGCCCACGTGATTTCCGGGTGGGGCCCACGTGATTTCCGGGTGGGGCCCACGTGATTTCCGGGTGGGGCCCACGTGATTTCCGGGTGGGGCCCACGTGATTTCCGGGTGGGGCCCACGTGATTTCCGGGTGGGGCCCACGTGATTTCCCCTGGGGGCCCACGTGATTTCCGGGTGGGGCCCACGTGATTTCCGGGTGGGGCCCACGTGATTTCCGGGTGGGGCCCACGTGATTTCCGGGTGGGGCCCACGTGACTTCCGGGTGGGGCCCACGTGACTTCCGGTTTGGGCCCACGTGATTTCCGGGTGGGGCCCACGTGATTTCCGGGTGGGGCCCACGTGATTTCCCCGTGGGGCCCACGTGATTTCCCCGTGGGGCCCACGTGATTTCCCCGTGGGGCCCACGTGATTTCCGGGTGGGGCCCACGTGATTTCCGGGTGGGGCCCACGTGATTTCCGGGTGGGGCCCACGTGATTTCCGGGTGGGGCCCACGTGATTTCCGGGTGGGGCCCACGTGATTTCCGGGTGGGGCCCACGTGATTTCCGGGTGGGGCCCACGTGATTTCCGGGTGGGGCCCACGTGATTTCCGGGTGGGGCCCACGTGATTTCCGGGTGGGGCCCACGTGATTTCCGGGTGGGGCCCACGTGATTTCCCCTGGGGGCCCACGTGATTTCCGGGTGGGGCCCACGATTTCCGGGTGGGGCCCAAGTGATTTCCCCGTGGGGCCCACGTGATTTCCGGGTGGGGCCCACGTGATTTCCGGGTGGGGCTCACGTGATTTCCGGGTGGGGCCCACGTGATTTCCGGGTGGGGCCCACGTGATTTCCCCTGGGGGCCCACGTGATTTCCGGGTGGGGCCCACGTGATTTCCGGGTGGGGCCCACGTGATTTCCCCTGGGGGCCCACGTGATTTCCGGGAGGGGCCCACGTGATTTCCGGGTGGGGCCCACGTGATTTCCGGGTGGGGCCCACGTGATTTCCGGGTGGGGCCCACGTGATTTCCCCGTGGGGCCCACGTGATTTCCCCGTGGGGCCCACGTGATTTCCCCGTGGGGCCCACGTGATTTCCCCGTGGGGCCCACGTGATTTCCGGGTGGGGCCCACGTGATTTCCGGGTGGGGCCCACGTGATTTCCGGGTGGGGCCCACGTGATTTCCGGGTGGGGCCCACGTGATTTCCCCTGGGGGCCCACGAGATTTCCGGGTGGTGCCAACGTGATTTCCGGGTGGGGCCCACGTGATTTCCGGGTGGGGCCCACGTGATTTCCGGGTGGGGCCCACGTGATTTCCGGGTGGGGCCCACGTGATTTCCCCGTGGGGCCCACGTGATTTCCGGGTGGGGCCCACGTGATTTCCGGGTGGGCCCCACGTGATTTCCGGGTGGGGCCCACGTGATTTCCGGGTGGGCCCCACGTGATTTCCGGGTGGGGCCCACGTGATTTCCGGGTGGGGCCCACGTGATTTCCGGGTGGGGCCCACGTGATTTCCGGGTGGGCCCCACGTGATTTCCGGGTGGGGCCCACGTGATTTCCGGGTGGGGCCCACGTGATTTCCGGGTGGGGCCCACGTGATTTCCGGGTGGGGCCCACGTGATTTCCGGGTGGGGCCCACGTGATTTCCGGGAGGGGCCCACGTGATTTCCGGGTGGGGCCCACGTGATTTCCGGGTGGGGCCCACGTGATTTCCGGGTGGGGCCCACGTGATTTCCGGGTGGGGCCCACGTGATTTCCCCGTGGGGCCCACGTGATTTCCGGGTGGGGCCCACGTGATTTCCGGGTGGGGCCCACGTGATTTCCGGGTGGGGCCCACGTGATTTCCGGGTGGGGCCCACGTGATTTCCCCGTGGGGCCCACGTGATTTCCCCGTGGGGCCCACGTGATTTCCCCGTGGGGCCCACGTGATTTCCCCGTGGGGCCCACGTGATTTCCCCGTGGGGCCCACGTGATTTCCGGGTGGGGCCCACGTGATTTCCGGGTGGGGCCCACGTGATTTCCGGGTGGGGCCCACGTGATTTCCGGGTGGGGCCCACGTGATTTCCCCTGGGGGCCCACGAGATTTCCGGGTGGTGCCCACGTGATTTCCGGGTGGGGCCCACGTGATTTCCGGGTGGGGCCCACGTGATTTCCGGGTGGGGCCCACGTGATTTCCGGGTGGGGCCCACGTGATTTCCCCTGGGCGTCCACGTGATTTCCGTGTGGGGCCCACGTGATTTCCGGGTGGGGCCCACGTGATTTCAGGGTGGGGCCCACGTGATATCCGGGTGGGGCCCACGTGATTTCCGGGTGGGGCCCACGTGATTTCCCCGTGGGGCCCACGTGATTTCCCCGTGGGGCCCACGTGATTTCCGGGTGGGGCCCACGTGATTTCCGGGTGGGGCCCACATGATTTCCGGGTGGGGCCCACGTGATTTCCGGGTGGGGCCCACGTGATTTCCCCGTGGGGCCCACGTGATTTCCGGGTGGGGCCCACGTGATTTCCTTGTGGGGCCCACGTGATTTCACCTGGGGGCCCACGTGATTTCCGGGTGGTGCCCACGTGATTTCCGGGTGGGGCCCACGTGATTTCCGGGTGGGGCCCACGTGATTTCCGGGTGGGGCCCACGTGATTTCCGGGTGGGGCCCACGTGATTTCCGGGTGGGGCCCACGTGATTTCCGGGTGGGGCCCACGTGATTTCCGGGTGGGGCCCACGTGATTTCCGGGTGGGGCCCACGTGATTTCCTTGTGGGGCCCACGTGATTTCACCTGGGGGCCCACGTGATTTCCGGGTGGTGCCCACGTGATTTCCGGGTGGGGCCCACGTGATTTCCGGGTGGGGCCCACGTGATTTCCGGGTGGGGCCCACGTGATTTCCGGGTGGGGCCCACGTGATTTCCGGGTGGGGCCCACGTGATTTCCGGGTGGGGCTCACGTGATTTCCCCGTGGGGCCCACGTGATTTCCGGGTGGGGCGCACGTGATTTCCGGGTGGGGCCCACGTGATTTCCGGGTGGGGCCCACGTGATTTCCGGGTGGGGCCCACGTGATTTCCCCGTGGGGCCCACGTGATTTCCGGATGGGGCCCACGTGATTTCCGGGTGGGGCCCACGTGATTTCCGGGTGGGGCCCACGTGATTTCCGGGTGGGGCCCACGTGATTTCCCCTGGGGGCCCACGTGATTTCCCCGTGGGGCCCACGTGATTTCCCCGTGGGGCCCACGTGATTTCCGGGTGGGGCGCACGTGATTTCCGGGTGGGGCCCACGTGATTTCCGGGTGGGGCCCACGTGATTTCCGGGTGGGGCCCACGTGATTTCCGGGTGGGGCCCACGTGATTTCCGGGTGGGGCCCACGTGATTTCCGGGTGGGGCCCACGTGATTTCCGGGTGGGGCCCACGTGATTTCCCCGTGGGGCCCACGTGATTTCCCCGTGGGGCCCACGTGATTTCCGGGTGGGGCGCACGTGATTTCCGGGTGGGGCCCACGTGATTTCCGGGTGGGGCCCACGTGATTTCCGGGTGGGGCCCACGTGATTTCCGGGTGGGGCCCACGTGATTTCCGGGTGGGGCCCACGTGATTTCCGGGTGGGGCCCACGTGATTTCCGGGTGGGGCCCACGTGATTTCCGGGTGGGGCCCACGTGATTTCCGGGTGGGGCCCTCGTGATTTCCCCGTGGGGCCCACGTGATTTCCGGGTGGGGCCCACGTGATTTCCCCGTGGGGCCCACGTGATTTCCGGGTGGGGCGCACGTGATTTCCGGGTGGGGCGCACGTGATTTCCGGGTGGGGCCCACGTGATTTCCGGGTGGGGCCCACGTGATTTCCGGGTGGGGCCCACGTGATTTCCGGGTGGGGCCCACGTGATTTCCGGGTGGGGCCCATGTGATTTCCGGGTGGGGCCCACGTGATTTCCGGGTGGGGCCCACGTGATTTCCGGGTGGGGCCCACGTGATTTCCGGGTGGGGCCCACGTGATTTCCCCTGGGGGCCCACGTGATTTCCGGGAGGGGCCCACGTGATTTCCGGGTGGGGCCCACGTGATTTCCGGGTGGGGCCCACGTGATTTCCGGGTGGGGCCCACGTGATTTCCCCGTGGGGCCCACGTGATTTCCCCGTGGGGCCCACGTGATTTCCCCGTGGGGCCCACGTGATTTCCCCGTGGGGCCCACGTGATTTCCGGGTGGGGCCCACGTGATTTCCGGGTGGGGCCCACGTGATTTCCGGGTGGGGCCCACGTGATTTCCGGGTGGGGCCCACGTGATTTCCCCTGGGGGCCCACGAGATTTCCGGGTGTTGCCAACGTGATTTCCGGGTGGGGCCCACGTGATTTCCGGGTGGGGCCCACGTGATTTCCGGGTGGGGCCCACGTGATTTCCGGGTGGGGCCCACGTGATTTCCCCGTGGGGCCCACGTGATTTCCGGGTGGGGCCCACGTGATTTCCGGGTGGGGCCCACGTGATTTCCCCGTGGGGCCCACGTGATTTCCGGGTGGGGCCCACGTGATTTCCGGGTGGGGCCCACGTGATTTCCGGGTGGGGCCCACGTGATTTCCGGGTGGGGCCCACGTGATTTCGGGGTGGGGCCCACGTGATTTCCGGTTGGGGCCCACGTGATTTCCGGGTGGGGCCCACGTGATTTCCGGGTGGGGCCCACGTGATTTCCCCTGGGGGTCCACGTGATTTCCGTGTGGGGCCCACGTGATTTCCGGGTGGGGCCCACGTGATTTCCGGGTGGGGCCCACGTGATATCCGGGTGGGGCCCACGTGATTTCCGGGTGGGGCCCACGTGATTTCCCCGTGGGGCCCACGTGATTTCCCCGTGGGGCCCACGTGATTTCCGGGTGGGGCCCACGTGATTTCCGGGTGGGGCCCACATGATTTCCGGGTGGGGCCCACGTGATTTCCGGGTGGGGCCCACGTGATTTCCCCGTGGGGCCCACGTGATTTCCGGGTGGGGCCCACGTGATTTCCTTGTGGGGCCCACGTGATTTCACCTGGGGGCCCACGTGATTTCCGGGTGGGGCCCACGTGATTTCCGGGTGGGGCCCACGTGATTTCCGGGTGGGGCCCACGTGATTTCCGGGTGGGGCCCACGTGATTTCCGGGTGGGGCCCACGTGATTTCCGGGTGGGGCCCACGTGATTTCCGGGTGGGGCCCACGTGATTTCCGGGTGGGGCCCACGTGATTTCCGGGTGGGGCCCACGTGATTTCCGGGTGGGGCCCACGTGATTTCCGGGTGGGGCCCACGTGATTTCCGGGTGGGGCCCACGTGATTTCCGGGTGGGCCCCACGTGATTTCCGGGTGGGGCCCACGTGATTTCCGGGTGGGGCCCACGTGATTTCCGGGTGGGGCCCACGTGATTTCCGGGTGGGGCCCACGTGATTTCCGGGTGGGGCCCACGTGATTTCCGGGTGGGGCCCACGTGATTTCCGGGTGGGGCCCACGTGATTTCCGGGTGGGGCCCACGTGATTTCCGGGTGGGGCCCACGTGATTTCCGGGTGGGCCCCACGTGATTTCCGGGTGGGGCCCACGTGATTTCCGGGTGGGGCCCACGTGATTTCCGGGTGGGGCCCACGTGATTTCCGGGTGGGGCCCACGTGATTTCCGGGTGGGGCCCACGTGATTTCCGGGTGGGGCCCACGTGATTTCCGGGTGGGGCCCACGTGATTTCCCCTGGGGGCCCACGTGATTTCCGGGTGGGGCCCACGTGATTTCCGGGTGGGGCCCACGTGATTTCCGGGTGGGGCCCACGTGATTTCCGGGTGGGGCCCACGTGACTTCCGGGTGGGGCCCACGTGACTTCCGGTTTGGGCCCACGTGATTTCCGGGTGGGGCCCACGTGATTTCCGGGTGGGGCCCACGTGATTTCCCCGTGGGGCCCACGTGATTTCCCCGTGGGGCCCACGTGATTTCCCCGTGGGGCCCACGTGATTTCCGGGTGGGGCCCACGTGATTTCCGGGTGGGGCCCACGTGATTTCCGGGTGGGGCCCACGTGATTTCCGGGTGGGGCCCACGTGATTTCCGGGTGGGGCCCACGTGATTTCCGGGTGGGGCCCACGTGATTTCCGGGTGGGGCCCACGTGATTTCCGGGTGGGGCCCACGTGATTTCCGGGTGGGGCCCACGTGATTTCCGGGTGGGGCCCACGTGATTTCCGGGTGGGGCCCACGTGATTTCCCCTGGGGGCCCACGTGATTTCCGGGTGGGGCCCACGATTTCCGGGTGGGGCCCAAGTGATTTCCCCGTGGGGCCCACGTGATTTCCGGGTGGGGCCCACGTGATTTCCGGGTGGGGCTCACGTGATTTCCGGGTGGGGCCCACGTGATTTCCGGGTGGGGCCCACGTGATTTCCCCTGGGGGCCCACGTGATTTCCGGGTGGGGCCCACGTGATTTCCGGGTGGGGCCCACGTGATTTCCGGGTGGGGCCCACGTGATTTCCGGGTGGGGCCCACGTGATTTCCGGGTGGGGCCCACGTGATTCCCGGGTGGGGCCCACGTGATTTCCGGGTGGGGCCCACGTGATTTCCGGATGGGGCCCACGTGATTTCCGGGTGGGGCCCACGTGATTTCCGGGTGGGGCCCTCGTGATTTCCCCGTGGGGCCCACGTGATTTCCGGGTGGGGCCCACGTGATTTCCCCGTGGGGCCCACGTGATTTCCTGGTGGGGCCCACGTGATTTCCGGGTGGGGCCCACGTGATTTCCGGGTGGGGCCCACGTGATTTCCCCGTGGGGCCCACGTGATTTCCGGGTGGGGCCCACGTGATTTCCGGGTGGGGCCCACGTGATTTCCGGGTGGGGCCCACGTGATTTCCCCTGGGGGCCCACGTGATTTCCGGGTGGGGCCCACGTGATTTCCGGGTGGGGCCCACGTGATTTCCGGGTGGGGCCCACGTGATTTCCGGGTGGGGCCACGTGATTTCCGGGTGGGGCCCACGTGATATCCGGGTGGGGCCCACGTGATTTCCCCTGGGGGCCCACGTGATTTCCGGGTGGGGCCCACGTGATTTCCGGGTGGGGCCCACGTGATTTCCGGGTGGGGCCCACGTGATTTCCGGGTGGGGCCCACGTGATTTCCCCGTGGGGCCCACGTGATTTGCGGGTGGGCCCCACGTGATTTCCGGGTG
This sequence comes from Ovis canadensis, assembly GCF_042477335.2. NCBI lineage: Eukaryota > Metazoa > Chordata > Mammalia > Artiodactyla > Bovidae > Ovis > Ovis canadensis. Next base: position 12,850,320 of record NC_091258.1, read on the forward strand.
GGGCCCACGTGATTTCCCCGTGGGGCCCACGTGATTTCCGGATGGGGCCCACGTGATTTCCGGGTGGGGCCCACGTGATTTCCGGGTGGGGCCCACGTGATTTCCGGGTGGGGCCCACGTGATTTCCGGGTGGGGCCCACGTGATTTCCGGGTGGGGCCCACGTGATTTCCGGGTGGGGCCCACGTGATTTCCGGGTGGGGCCCACGTGATTTCCGGGTGGGCCCCACGTGATTTCCGGGTGGGGCCCACGTGATTTCCGGGTGGGGCCCACGTGATTTCCGGGTGGGCCCCACGTGATTTCCGGGTGGGGCCCACGTGATTTCCGGGTGGGGCCCACGTGATTTCCGGGTGGGGCCCACGTGATTTCCGGGTGGGGCCCACGTGATTTCCGGGTGGGGCCCACGTGATTTCCGGGTGGGGCCCACGTGATTTCCGGGTGGGGCCCACGTGATTTCCGGGTGGGGCCCACGTGATTTCCGGGTGGGGCCCACGTGATTTCCGGGTGGGGCCCACGTGATTTCCGGGTGGGGCCCACGTGATTTCCGGGTGGGGCCACGTGATTTCCCCGTGGGGCCCACGTGATTTCCCCGTGGGGCCCACGTGATTTCCGGGTGGGGCCCACGTGATTTCCCCGTGGGGCCCACGTGATTTCCGGGTGGGGCCTACGTGATTTCCGGGTGGGGCCCACGTGATTTCCGGGTGGGGCCCACGTGATTTCCGGGTGGGGCCCACGTGATTTCCGGGTGGGGCCCACGTGATTTCCGGGTGGGGCCCACGTGATTTCCGGGTGGGGCCCACGTGATTTCCGGGTGGGGCCCACGTGATTTCCCCTGGGGGCCCACGTGATTTCCGGGTAGGGCCCACGTGATTTCCGGGTGGGGCCCACGTGATTTCCGGGTGGGGCCCACGTGATTTCCGGGTGGGGCCCACGTGATTTCCGGGTGGGGCCCACGTGATTTCCGGGTGGGGCCCACGTGATTTCCGGGTGGGGCCCACGTGATTTCCGGGTGGGGCCCACGTGATTTCCCCGTGGGGCCCACGTGATTTCCGGGTGGGCCCCACGTGATTTCCGGGTGGGGCCCACGTGATTTTTGGGTGGGGCCCACGTGATTTCCGGGTGGGGCCCACGTGATTTCCGGGTGGGGCCCACGTGATTTCCGGGTGGGGCCCACGTGATTTCCGGGTGGGGCCCACGTGATTTCCCCGTGGGGCCCACGTGATTTCCGGGTGGGGCCCACGTGATTTCCGGGTGGGGCCCACGTGATTTCCGGGTGGGGCCCACGTGATTTCCGGGTGGGGCCCACGTGATTTCCGGGTGGGGCCCACGAGATTTCCGGGTGGGGCCCACGTGATTTCCGGGTGGGGCCCACGTGATTTCCGGGTGGGGCCCACGTGATTTCCGGGTGGGCCCCACGTGATTTCCGGGTGGGGCCCACGTGATTTCCGGGTGGGGCCCACGTGATTTCCGGGTGGGGCCCACGTGATTTCCGGGTGGGGCCCACGTGATTTCCGGCTGGGGCCCACGTGATTTCCGGCTGGGGCCCACGTGATTTCCGGGTGGGGCCCACGTGATTTCCGGGTGGGGCCCACGTGATTTCCGGGTGGGGCCCACGTGATTTCCCCTGGGGGCCCACGTGATTTCCGGGTGGGGCCCACGTGATTTCCGGGTGGGCCCACGTGATATCCAGGTGGGGCCCACGTGATTTCCCCTGGGGGCCCACGTGATTTCCGGGTGGGGCCCACGTGATTTCCGGGTGGGGCCCACGTGATTTCCGGGTGGGGCCCACGTGATTTCCGGGTGGGGCCCACGTGATTTCCCCGTGGGGCCCACGTGATTTCCGGGTGGGCCCCACGTGATTTCCGGGTGGGGCCCACGTGATTTCCGGGTGGGGCCCACGTGATTTCCGGGTGGGGCCCACGTGATTTCCGGGTGGGGCCCACGTGATTTCCCCTGGGGGCCCACGTGATTTCCGGGTAGGGCCCACGTGATTTCCGGGTGGGACCCACGTGATTTCCGGGTGGGGCCCACGTGATTTCCGGGTGGGGCCCACGTGATTTCCCCGTGGGGCCCACGTGATTTCCGGGTGGGGCCCATGTGATTTCCGGGTCGGGCCCACGTGATTTCCGGGTGGGGCCCACGTGATTTCCGGGTGGGGCCCACGTGATTTCCCCGAGGGGCCCACGTGATTTCCGGGTGGGGCCCACGTGATTTCCGTGTGGGGCCCACGTGATTTCCGGGTGGGGCCCACGTGATTTCCGGGTGGGGCCCACGTGATTTCCGGGTGGGGCCCACGTGATTTCCGGGTGGGGCCCACGTGATTTCCGGGTGGGGCCCACGTGATTTCCCCGTGGGGCCCACGTGATTTCCGGGTGGGGCCCACGTGATTTCCGGGTCGGGCCCACGTGATTTCCGGGTCGGGCCCACGTGATTTCCGGGTGGGGCCCACGTGATTTCCGGGTGGGGCCCACGTGATTTCCGGGTGGGGCCCACGTGATTTCCGGTTGGGGCCCACGTGATTTCCGGGTGGGGCCCACGTGATTTCCGGGTGGGGCCCACGTGATTTCCCCGTGGGGCCCACGTGATTTCCGGATGGGGCCCACGTGATTTCCGGGTGGGCCCCACGTGATTTCCGGGTGGGGCCCACGTGATTTCCGGGTGGGGCCCACGTGATTTCCGGGTGGGGCCCACGTGATTTCCCCGTGGGGCCCACGTGATTTCCCCGTGGGGCCCACGTGATTTCCGGGTGGGGCCCACGTGATTTCCGGGTGGGGCCCACGTGATTTCCGGGTGGGGCCCACGTGATTTCCCCGTGGGGCCCACGTGATTTCCGGGTGGGGCCCACGTGATTTCCGGGTGGGGCCCACGTGATTTCCGGGTGGGGCCCACGTGATTTCCGGGTGGGGCCCACGTGATTTCCGGGTGGGGCCCACGTGATTTCCGGGTGGGGCCCACGTGATTTCCGGGTGGGGCGCACGTGATTTCCCCGTGGGGCCCACGTGATTTCCCCGTGGGGCCCACGTGATTTCCGGGTGGGGCCCACGTGATTTCCGGGTGGGGCCCACGTGATTTCCGGGTGGGGCCCACGTGATTTCCCGGTGGGGCCCACGTGATTTCCCCGTGGGGCCCACGTGATTTCCGGGTGGGGCCCACGTGATTTCCGGGTGGGGCCCACGTGATTTCCGGGTGGGGCCCACGTGATTTCCGGGTGGGGCCCACGTGATTTCCCCGTGGGGCCCACGTGATTTCCGGGTGGGACCCACGTGATTTCCCCGTGGGGCCCACGTGATTTCCGGGTGGGGCCCACGTGATTTCCGGGTGGGGCCCACGTGATTTCCCCGTGGGGCCCACGTGATTTCCCCGTGGGGCCCACGTGATTTCCGGGTGGGGCCCACGTGATTTCCGGGTGGGGCCCACGTGATTTCCGGGTGGGGCCCACGTGATTTCCCCGTGGGGCCCACGTGATTTCCGGGTGGGGCCCACGTGATTTCCGGGTGGGGCCCACGTGATTTCCGGGTGGGGCCCACGTGATTTCCGGGTGGGGCCCACGTGATTTCCGGGTGGGGCCCACGTGATTTCCGGGTGGGGCCCACGTGATTTCCCCTGGGGGCCCACGTGATTTCCCCGTGGGGCCCACGTGATTTCCGGGTGGGGCCCACGTGATTTCCGGGTGGGGCCCACGTGATTTCCGGGTGGGGCCCACGTGATTTCCGGGTGGGGCCCACGTGATTTCCGGGTGGGGCCCACGTGATTTCCCCTGGGGGCCCACGTGATTTCCGGGTGGGGCCCACGTGATTTCCGGGTGGGGCCCACGTGATTTCCGGGTGGGGCCCACGTGATTTCCGGGTGGGGCCCACGTGATTTCCGGGTGGGGCCCACGTGATTTCCCCGTGGGGCCCACGTGATTTCCGGGTGGGACCCACGTGATTTCCCCGTGGGGCCCACGTGATTTCCGGGTGGGGCCCACGTGATTTCCGGGTGGGGCCCACGTGATTTCCGGGTGGGGCCCAGGTGATTTCCGGGTGGGGCCCACGTGATTTCCGGGTGGGGCCCACGTGATTTCCCCTGGGGGCCCACGTGATTTCCGGGTGGGGCCCACGTGATTTCCGGGTGGGGCCCACGTGATTTCCGGGTGGGGCCCACGTGATTTCCGGGTGGGGCCCACGTGATTTCCCCTGGGGGCCCACGTGATTTCCCCGTGGGGCCCACGTGATTTCCGGGTGGGGCCCACGTGATTTCCGGTTGGGGCCCACGTGATTTCCGGGTGGGGCCCACGTGATTTCCGGGTGCGGCCCACGTGATTTCCGGGTGGGGCCCACGTGATTTCCCCGTGGGGCCCACGTGATTTCCGGGTGGGGCCCACGTGATTTCCGGGTGGGGCCCACGTGATTTCCGGGTGGGGCCCACGTGATTTCCGGGTGGGGCCCACGTGATTTCCGGGTGGGGCCCACGTGATTTCCGGGTGGGACCCACGTGATTTCCCCGTGGGGCCCACGTGATTTCCGGGTGGGGCCCACGTGATTTCCGGGTGGGGCCCACGTGATTTCCGGGTGGGGCCCACGTGATTTCCGGGTGGGGCCCACGTGATTTCCGGGTGGGGCCCACGTGATTTCCGGGTGGGGCCCACGTGATTTCCGGGTGGGGCCCACGTGATTTCCGGGTGGGGCCCACGTGATTTCCGGGTGGGGCCCACGTGATTTCCCCGTGGGGCCCACGTGATTTCCCCGTGGGGCCCACGTGATTTCCGGGTGGGGCCCACGTGATTTCCGGGTGGGGCCCACGTGATTTCCGGGTGGGGCCCACGTGATTTCCCCGTGGGGCCCACGTGATTTCCGGGTGGGGCCCACGTGATTTCCGGGTGGGGCCCACGTGATTTCCGGGTGGGGCCCACGTGATTTCCGGGTGGGGCCCACGTGATTTCCGGGTGGGGCCCACGTGATTTCAGGGTGGGGCCCACGTGATTTCCGGGTGGGGCGCACGTGATTTCCCCGTGGGGCCCACGTGATTTCCCCGTGGGGCCCACGTGATTTCCGGGTGGGGCCCACGTGATTTCCGGGTGGGGCCCACGTGATTTCCGGGTGGGGCCCACGTGATTTCCCGGTGGGGCCCACGTGATTTCCCCGTGGGGCCCACGTGATTTCCGGGTGGGGCCCACGTGATTTCCGGGTGGGGCCCACGTGATTTCCGGGTGGGGCCCACGTGATTTCCGGGTGGGGCCCACGTGATTTCCCCGTGGGGCCCACGTGATTTCCGGGTGGGACCCACGTGATTTCCCCGTGGGGCCCACGTGATTTCCGGGTGGGGCCCACGTGATTTCCGGGTGGGGCCCACGTGATTTCCGGGTGGGGCCCACGTGATTTCCCCGTGGGGCCCACGTGATTTCCGGGTGGGGCCCACGTGATTTCCGGGTGGGGCCCACGTGATTTCCGGGTGGGGCCCACGTGATTTCCCCGTGGGGCCCACGTGATTTCCGGGTGGGCCCCACGTGATTTCCGGGTGGGGCCCACGTGATTTTCCCGTGGGGCCCACGTAATTTCCGGGTGGGGCCCACGTGATTTCCGGGTGGGGCCCACGTGATTTCCGGGTGGGGCCCACGTGATTTCCGGGTGGGGCCCACGTGATTTCCGGGTGGGGCCCACGTGATTTCCGGGTGGGGCCCACGTGATTTCCCCTGGGGGCCCACGTGATTTCCGGGTGGGGCCCACGTGATTTCCGGGTGGGGCCCACGTGATTTCCGGGTGGGGCCCACGTGATTTCCGGGTGGGGCCCACGTGATTTCCCCTGGGGGCCCACGTGATTTCCCCGTGGGGCCCACGTGATTTCCGGGTGGGGCCCACGTGATTTCCGGGTGGGGCCCACGTGATTTCCGGGTGGGGCCCACGTGATTTCCGGGTGGGGCCCACGTGATTTCCGGGTGGGGCCCACGTGATTTCCCCTGGGGGCCCCCGTGATTTCCGGGTGGGGCCCACGTGATTTCCGGGTGGGGCCCACGTGATTTCCGGGTGGGGCCCACGTGATTTCCGGGTGGGGCCCACGTGATTTCCGGGTGGGGCCCACGTGATTTCCCCGTGGGGCCCACGTGATTTCCGGGTGGGACCCACGTGATTTCCCCGTGGGGCCCACGTGATTTCCGGGTGGGGCCCACGTGATTTCCGGGTGGGGCCCACGTGATTTCCGGGTGGGGCCCACGTGATTTCCCCGTGGGGCCCACGTGATTTCCGGGTGGGGCCCACGTGATTTCCGGGTGGGGCCCACGTGATTTCCGGGTGGGGCCCACGTGATTTCCCCGTGGGGCCCACGTGATTTCCGGGTGGGCCCCACGTGATTTCCGGGTGGGGCCCACGTGATTTCCCCGTGGGGCCCACGTGATTTCCGGGTGGGGCCCACGTGATTTCCGGGTGGGGCCCACGTGATTTCCGGGTGGGGCCCACGTGATTTCCGGGTGGGGCCCACGTGATTTCCGGGTGGGGCCCACGTGATTTCCGGGTGGGGCCCACGTGATTTCCCCTCGGGGCCCACGTGATTTCCGGGTGGGGCCCACGTGATTTCCGGGTGGGGCCCACGTGATTTCCGGGTGGGGCCCACGTGATTTCCGGGTGGGGCCCACGTGATTTCCCCTGGGGGCCCACGTGATTTCCCCGTGGGGCCCACGTGATTTCCGGGTGGGGCCCACGTGATTTCCGGGTGGGGCCCACGTGATTTCCGGGTGGGGCCCACGTGATTTCCGGGTGCGGCCCACGTGATTTCCGGGTGGGGCCCACGTGATTTCCCCGTGGGGCCCACGTGATTTCCGGGTGGGGCCCACGTGATTTCCGGGTGGGGCCCACGTGATTTCCGGGTGGGGCCCACGTGATTTCCGGGTGGGGCCCACGTGATTTCCGGGTGGGGCCCACGTGATTTCCGGGTGGGACCCACGTGATTTCCCCGTGGGGCCCACGTGATTTCCGGGTGGGGCCCACGTGATTTCCGGGTGGGGCCCACGTGATTTCCGGGTGGGGCCCACGTGATTTCCGGGTGGGGCCCACGTGATTTCCCCGTGGGGCCCACGTGATTTCCGGGTGGGGCCCACGTGATTTCCGGGTGGGGCCCACGTGATTTCCGGGTGGGGCCCACGTGATTTCCGGGTGGGGCCCACGTGATTTCCGGGTGGGGCCCACGTGATTTCCGGGTGGGGCCCACGTGATTTCCCCTGGGGGCCCACGTGATTTCCGGGTGGGGCCCACGTGATTTCCGGGTGGGGCCCACGTGATTTCCGGGTGGGGCCCACGTGATTTCCGGGTGGGGCCCACGTGATTTCCGGGTGGGGCCCACGTGATTTCCGGGTGGGGCCCACGTGATTTCCGGGTGGGGCCCACGTGATTTCCGGGTGGGGCCCACGTGATTTCCGGGTGGGGCCCACGTGATTTCCGGGTGGGGCCCAAGTGATTTCCCGGGTGGGGCCCACGTGATTTCCCCGTGGGGCCCACGTGATTTCCGGGTGGGCCCCACGTGATTTCCGGGTGGGCCCCACGTGATTTCCGGGTGGGGCCCACGTGATTTCCGGGTGGGGCCCACGTGATTTCCGGGTGGGGCCCACGTGATTTCCGGGTGGGGCCCACGTGATTTCCCCTGGGGGCCCACGTGATTTCCCCGTGGGGCCCACGTGATTTCCGGGTGGGGCCCACGTGATTTCCGGGTGGGGCCCACGTGATTTCCGGGTGGGGCCCACGTGATTTCCGGGTGGGGCCCACGTGATTTCCCCTGGGGTCCCACGTGATTTCCGGGTGGGGCCCACGTGATTTCCGGGTGGGGCCCACGTGATTTCCGGGTGGGGCCCACGTGATTTACGTGATTTCCGGGTGGGGCCCACGTGATTTCCGGGTGGGGCCCACGTGATTTCCGGGTGGGGCCCACGTGATTTCCGGGTGGGGCCCACGTGATTTCCGGGAGGGGCCCACGTGATTTCCGGGTGGGCCCCACGTGATTTCCGGGTGGGGCCCACGTGATTTCCGCGTGGGGCCCACGTGATTTCCGGGTGGGCCCCACGTGATTTCCGGGTGGGGCCCACGTGATTTCCGGGTGGGGCCCACGTGATTTCCGGGTGGGGCCCACGTGATTTCCGGGTGGGGCCCACGTGATTTCCGGGTGGGGCCCACGTGATTTCCGGGTGGGGCCCACGTGATTTCCAGGTGGGGCCCACGTGATTTCCGGGTGGGGCCCACGTGATTTCCGGGTGGGGCCCACGTGATTTCCGGGTGGGGCCCACGTGATTTCCCCGTGGGTCCCACGTGATTTCCCCGTGGGGCCCACGTGATTTCCGGGTGGGCCCCACGTGATTTCCGGGTGGGGCCCACGTGATTTCCGGGTGGGGCCCACGTGATTTCCCCTGGGGGCCCACGTTATTTCCGGGTGGGGCCCACGTGATTTCCGGGTGGGGCCCACGTGATTTCCGGGTGGGGCCCACGTGATTTCCGGGTGGGGCACACGTGATTTCCGGGTGGGGCCACGTGATTTCCCCGTGGGGCCCACGTGATTTCCCCGTGGGGCCCACGTGATTTCCGGGTGGGGCCCACGTGATTTCCCCGTGGGGCCCACGTGATTTCCGGGTGGGGCCCACGTGATTTCCGGGTGGGGCCCACGTGATTTCCGGGTGGGGCCCACGTGATTTCCGGGTGGGGCCCACGTGATTTCCGGGTGGGGCCCACGTGATTTCCGGGTGGGGCCCACGTGATTTCCCCTGGGGGCCCACGTGATTTCCGGGTAGGGCCCACGTGATTTCCGGGTGGGGCCCACGTGATTTCCGGGTGGGGCCCACGTGATTTCCGGGTGGGGCCCACGTGATTTCCCCGTGGGGCCCACGTGATTTCCGGGTGGGCCCCACGTGATTTCCGGGTGGGGCCCACGTGATTTTTGGGTGGGGCCCACGTGATTTCCGGGTGGGGCCCACGTGATTTCCGGGTGGGGCCCACGTGATTTCCGGGTGGGGCCCACGTGATTTCCGGGTGGGGCCCACGTGATTTCCCCGTGGGGCCCTCGTGATTTCCGGGTGGGGCCCACGTGATTTCCGGGTGGGGCCCACGTTATTTTCCCTGGGGGCCCACGTGATTTCCGGGTGGGGCCCACGTGATTTCCGGGTGGGGCCCACGTGATTTCCGGGTGGGGCCCACGTGATTTCCGGGTGGGGCCCACGTGATTTCCGGGTGGGGCCCACGTGATTTCCGGGTGGGGCCCACGTGATTTCCGGGTGGGGCCCACGTGATTTCCCCGAGGGGCCCACGTGATTTCCGGGTGGGGCCCACGTGATTTCCGGGTGGGGCCCACGTGATTTCCGGGTGGGGCCCACGTGATTTCCGGGTGGGGCCCACGTGATTTCCGGGTGGGGCCCACGTGATTTCCGGGTGGGGCCCACGTGATTTCCGGGTGGGGCCCACGTGATTTCCGGGTGGGGCCCACGTGATTTCCGGGTGGGGCCCACGTGATTTCCCCGTGGGGCCCAAGTGATTTCCCCGTGGGCCCCACGTGATTTCCGGGTGGGGCCCACGTGATTTCCCCGTGGGGCCCACGTGATTTCCGGGTGGGGCCCACGTGATTTCCGGGTGGGGCCCACGTGATTTCCGGGTGGGGCCCACGTGATTTCCCCTGGGGGCCCACGTTATTTCCGGATGGGGCCCACGTGATTTCCGGGTGGGGCCCACGTGATTTCCGGGTGGGGCCCACGTGATTTCCGGGTGGGGCACACGTGATTTCCGGGTGGGGCCACGTGATTTCCCCGTGGGGCCCACGTGATTTCCCCGTGGGGCCCACGTGATTTCCGGGTGGGGCCCACGTGATTTCCCCGTGGGGCTCACGTGATTTCCGGGTGGGGCCCACGTGATTTCCGGGTGGGGCCCACGTGATTTCCGGGTGGGGCCCACGTGATTTCCGGGTGGGGCCCACGTGATTTCCGGGTGGGGCCCACGTGATTTCCGGGTGGGGCCCACGTGATTTCCGGGTGGGGCCAACGTGATTTCCCCTGGGGGCCCACGTGATTTCCGGGTAGGGCCCACGTGATTTCCGGGTGGGGCCCACGTGATTTCCGGGTGGGGCCCACGTGATTTCCGGGTGGGGCCCACGTGATTTCCCCGTGGGGCCCACGTGATTTCCGGGTGGGCCCCACGTGATTTCCGGGTGGGGCCCACATGATTTTTGGGTGGGGCCCACGTGATTTCCGGGTGGGGCCCACATGATTTTTGGGTGGGGCCCACGTGATTTCCGGGTGGGGCCCACGTGATTTCCCCGTGGGGCCCACGTGATTTCCGGGTGGGGCCCACGTGAGTTCCGGGTGGGGCCCACGTGATTTCCGGGTGGGGCCCACGTGATTTCCGGGTGGGGCCCACGTGATTTCCCCGTGGGGCCCACGTGATTTCCGGGTGGGCCCCACGTGATTTCCGGGTGGGGCCCACATGATTTTTGGGTGGGGCCCACGTGATTTCCGGGTGGGGCCCACGTGATTTCCGGGTGGGGCCCACGTGATTTCCGGGTGGGGCCCACGTGATTTCCGGGTGGGGCCCACGTGATTTCCCCGTGGGGCCCTCGTGATTTCCGGGTGGGGCCCACGTGATTTCCGGGTGGGGCCCACGTGATTTCCCCTGGGGGCCCACGTGATTTCCGGGTGGGGCCAACGTGATTTCCGGGTGGGGCCCACGTGATTTCCGGGTGGGGCCCACGTGATTTCCGGGTGGGGCCCACGTGATTTCCGGGTGGGGCCCACGTGATTTCCGGGTGGGGCCCACGTGATTTCCCCGTGGGGCCCTCGTGATTTCCGGGTGGGGCCCACGTGATTTCCGGGTGGGGCCCACGTGATTTCCCCTGGGGGCCCACGTGATTTCCGGGTGGGGCCCACGTGATTTCCGGGTGGGGCCCACGTGATTTCCGGGTGGGGCCCACGTGATTTCCGGGTGGGGCCCACGTGATTTCCGGGTGGGGCCCACGTGATTTCCGGGTGGGGCCCACGTGATTTCCGGGTGGGGCCCACGTGATTTCCGGGTGGGGCCCACGTGATTTCCGGGTGGGGCCCACGTGATTTCCGGGTGGGGCCCACGTGATTTCCGGGTGGGGCCCACGTGATTTCCCGGTGGGGCCCACGTGATTTCCGGGTGGGGCCCACGTGATTTCCGGGTGGGGCCCACGTGATTTCCGGGTGGGGCCCACGTGATTTCCGGGTGGGGCCCACGTGATTTCCGGGTGGGGCCCACGTGATTTCCGGGTGGGGCCCACGTGATTTCCGGGTGGGGCCCACGTGATTTCCGGGTGGGGCCCACGTGATTTCCGGGTGGGGCCCACGTGATTTCCCCGTGGGGCCCACGTGATTTCCGGGTGGGGCCCACGTGATTTCCCCGTGGGGCCCACGTGATTTCCGGGTGGGGCCCACGTGATTTCCGGGTGGGGCCCACGTGATTTCCCCTGGGGGCCCACGTGATTTCCGGGTGGGGCCCACGTGATTTCCGGGTGGGGCCCACGTGATTTCCGGGTGGGGCCCACGTGATTTCCGGGTGGGGCCCACGTGATTTCCGGGTGGGGCCCACGTGATTTCCGGGTGGGGCCCACGTGATTTCCGGGTGGGGCCCACGTGATTTCCGGGTGGGGCCCACGTGATTTCCGGGTGGGGCCCACGTGATTTCCGGGTGGGGCCCACGTGATTTCCGGGTGGGGCCCACGTGATTTCCCCGTGGGGCCCACGTGATTTCCGGGTGGGGCCCACGTGATTTCCCCGTGGGGCCCACGTGATTTCCGGGTGGGGCCCACGTGATTTCCGGGTGGGGCCCACGTGATTTCCGGGTGGGGCCCACGTGATTTCCCCTGGGGGCCCACGTGATTCCCGGGTGGGGCCCACGTGATTTCCGGGTGGGGCCCACGTGATTTCCGGGTGGGGCCCACGTGATTTCCGGGTGGGGCCCACGTGATTTCCCCTGGGGGCCCACGTGATTTCCCCGTGGGGCCCACGTGATTTCCGGGTGGGGCCCACGTGATTTCCGGGTGGGGCCCACGTGATTTCCGGGTGGGGCCCACGTGATTTCCGGGTGGGGCCCACGTGATTTCCCCTGGGGTCCCACGTGATTTCCGGGTGGGGCCCACGTGATTTCGGGGTGGGGCCCACGTGATTTCCGGGTGGGGCCCACGTGATTTACGTGATTTCCGGGTGGGGCCCACGTGATTTCCGGGTGGGGCCCACGTGATTTCCGGGTGGGGCCCACGTGATTTCCGGGTGGGGCCCACGTGATTTCCGGGAGGGGCCCACGTGATTTCCGGGTGGGCCCCACGTGATTTCCGGGTGGGGCCCACGTGATTTCCGCGTGGGGCCCACGTGATTTCCGGGTGGGCCCCACGTGATTTCCGGGTGGGGCCCACGTGATTTCCGGGTGGGGCCCACGTGATTTCCGGGTGGGGCCCACGTGATTTCCGGGTGGGGCCCACGTGATTTCCGGGTGGGGCCCACGTGATTTCCGGGTGGGGCCCACGTGATTTCCGGGTGGGGCCCACGTGATTTCCGGGTGGGGCCCACGTGATTTCCGGGTGGGGCCCACGTGATTTCCGGGTGGGGCCCACGTGATTTCCCCGTGGGTCCCACGTGATTTCCCCGTGGGGCCCACGTGATTTCCGGGTGGGCCCCACGTGATTTCCGGGTGGGGCCCACGTGATTTCCGGGTGGGGCCCACGTGATTTCCCCTGGGGGCCCACGTTATTTCCGGGTGGGGCCCACGTGATTTCCGGGTGAGGCCCACGTGATTTCCGGGTGGGGCCCACGTGATTTCCGGGTGGGGCACACGTGATTTCCGGGTGGGGCCACGTGATTTCCCCGTGGGGCCCACGTGATTTCCCCGTGGGGCCCACGTGATTTCCGGGTGGGGCCCACGTGATTTCCCCGTGGGGCCCACGTGATTTCCGGGTGGGGCCCACGTGATTTCCGGGTGGGGCCCACGTGATTTCCGGGTGGGGCCCACGTGATTTCCGGGTGGGGCCCACGTGATTTCCGGGTGGGGCCCACGTGATTTCCGGGTGGGGCCCACGTGATTTCCCCTGGGGGCCCACGTGATTTCCGGGTAGGGCCCACGTGATTTCCGGGTGGGGCCCACGTGATTTCCGGGTGGGGCCCACGTGATTTCCGGGTGGGGCCCACGTGATTTCCCCGTGGGGCCCACGTGATTTCCGGGTGGGCCCCACGTGATTTCCGGGTGGGGCCCACGTGATTTTTGGGTGGGGCCCACGTGATTTCCGGGTGGGGCCCACGTGATTTCCGGGTGGGGCCCACGTGATTTCCGGGTGGGGCCCACGTGATTTCCGGGTGGGGCCCACGTGATTTCCCCGTGGGGCCCTCGTGATTTCCGGGTGGGGCCCACGTGATTTCCGGGTGGGGCCCACGTTATTTTCCCTGGGGGCCCACGTGATTTCCGGGTGGGGCCCACGTGATTTCCGGGTGGGGCCCACGTGATTTCCGGGTGGGGCCCACGTGATTTCCGGGTGGGGCCCACGTGATTTCCGGGTGGGGCCCACGTGATTTCCGGGTGGGGCCCACGTGATTTCCGGGTGGGGCCCACGTGATTTCCCCGAGGGGCCCACGTGATTTCCGGGTGGGGCCCACGTGATTTCCGGGTGGGGCCCACGTGATTTCCGGGTGGGGCCCACGTGATTTCCGGGTGGGGCCCACGTGATTTCCGGGTGGGGCCCACGTGATTTCCGGGTGGGGCCCACGTGATTTCCGGGTGGGGCCCACGTGATTTCCGGGTGGGGCCCACGTGATTTCCGGGTGGGGCCCACGTGATTTCCCCGTGGGGCCCAAGTGATTTCCCCGTGGGCCCCACGTGATTTCCGGGTGGGGCCCACGTGATTTCCCCGTGGGGCCCACGTGATTTCCGGGTGGGGCCCACGTGATTTCCGGGTGGGGCCCACGTGATTTCCGGGTGGGGCCCACGTGATTTCCCCTGGGGGCCCACGTTATTTCCGGATGGGGCCCACGTGATTTCCGGGTGGGGCCCACGTGATTTCCGGGTGGGGCCCACGTGATTTCCGGGTGGGGCACACGTGATTTCCGGGTGGGGCCACGTGATTTCCCCGTGGGGCCCACGTGATTTCCCCGTGGGGCCCACGTGATTTCCGGGTGGGGCCCACGTGATTTCCCCGTGGGGCTCACGTGATTTCCGGGTGGGGCCCACGTGATTTCCGGGTGGGGCCCACGTGATTTCCGGGTGGGGCCCACGTGATTTCCGGGTGGGGCCCACGTGATTTCCGGGTGGGGCCCACGTGATTTCCGGGTGGGGCCCACGTGATTTCCGGGTGGGGCCAACGTGATTTCCCCTGGGGGCCCACGTGATTTCCGGGTAGGGCCCACGTGATTTCCGGGTGGGGCCCACGTGATTTCCGGGTGGGGCCCACGTGATTTCCGGGTGGGGCCCACGTGATTTCCCCGTGGGGCCCACGTGATTTCCGGGTGGGCCCCACGTGATTTCCGGGTGGGGCCCACATGATTTTTGGGTGGGGCCCACGTGATTTCCGGGTGGGGCCCACATGATTTTTGGGTGGGGCCCACGTGATTTCCGGGTGGGGCCCACGTGATTTCCCCGTGGGGCCCACGTGATTTCCGGGTGGGGCCCACGTGATTTCCGGGTGGGGCCCACGTGATTTCCGGGTGGGGCCCACGTGATTTCCGGGTGGGGCCCACGTGATTTCCCCGTGGGGCCCACGTGATTTCCGGGTGGGCCCCACGTGATTTCCGGGTGGGGCCCACATGATTTTTGGGTGGGGCCCACGTGATTTCCGGGTGGGGCCCACGTGATTTCCGGGTGGGGCCCACGTGATTTCCGGGTGGGGCCCACGTGATTTCCGGGTGGGGCCCACGTGATTTCCCCGTGGGGCCCTCGTGATTTCCGGGTGGGGCCCACGTGATTTCCGGGTGGGGCCCACGTGATTTCCCCTGGGGGCCCACGTGATTTCCGGGTGGGGCCAACGTGATTTCCGGGTGGGGCCCACGTGATTTCCGGGTGGGGCCCACGTGATTTCCGGGTGGGGCCCACGTGATTTCCGGGTGGGGCCCACGTGATTTCCGGGTGGGGCCCACGTGATTTCCCCGTGGGGCCCTCGTGATTTCCGGGTGGGGCCCACGTGATTTCCGGGTGGGGCCCACGTGATTTCCCCTGGGGGCCCACGTGATTTCCGGGTGGGGCCCACGTGATTTCCGGGTGGGGCCCACGTGATTTCCGGGTGGGGCCCACGTGATTTCCGGGTGGGGCCCACGTGATTTCCGGGTGGGGCCCACGTGATTTCCGGGTGGGGCCCACGTGATTTCCGGGTGGGGCCCACGTGATTTCCGGGTGGGGCCCACGTGATTTCCGGGTGGGGCCCACGTGATTTCCGGGTGGGGCCCACGTGATTTCCGGGTGGGGCCCACGTGATTTCCGGGTGGGGCCCACGTGATTTCCCGGTGGGGCCCACGTGATTTCCGGGTGGGGCCCACGTGATTTCCGGGTGGGGCCCACGTGATTTCCGGGTGGGGCCCACGTGATTTCCGGGTGGGGCCCACGTGATTTCCGGGTGGGGCCCACGTGATTTCCGGGTGGGGCCCACGTGATTTCCGGGTGGGGCCCACGTGATTTCCGGGTGGGGCCCACGTGATTTCCGGGTGGGGCCCACGTGATTTCCCCGTGGGGCCCACGTGATTTCCGGGTGGGGCCCACGTGATTTCCCCGTGGGGCCCACGTGATTTCCGGGTGGGGCCCACGTGATTTCCGGGTGGGGCCCACGTGATTTCCCCTGGGGGCCCACGTGATTTCCGGGTGGGGCCCACGTGATTTCCCCTGGGGGCCCACGTGATTTCCGGGTGGTGCCCACGTGATTTCCGGGTGGGGCCCACGTGATTTCCGGGTGGGGCCCACGTGATTTCCGGGTGGGGCCCACGTGATTTCCGGGTGGGGCCCACGTGATTTCCGGGTGGGGCCCACGTGATTTCCGGGTGGGGCCCACGTGATTTCCGGGTGGGGCCCACGTGATTTCCGGGTGGGGCCCACGTGATTTCCGGGTGGGGCCCACGTGATTTCCGGGTGGGGCCCACGTGATTTCCCCGTGGGGCCCACGTGATTTCCGGGTGGGGCCCACGTGATTTCCCCGTGGGGCCCACGTGATTTCCGGGTGGGGCCCACGTGATTTCCGGGTGGGGCCCACGTGATTTCCGGGTGGGGCCCACGTGATTTCCCCTGGGGGCCCACGTGATTCCCGGGTGGGGCCCACGTGATTTCCGGGTGGGGCCCACGTGATTTCCGGGTGGGGCCCACGTGATTTCCGGGTGGGGCCCACGTGATTTCCGGGTGGGGCCCACGTGATTTCCGGGTGGGGCCCACGTGATTTCCCCGTGGGGCCCACGTGATTTCCCCGTGGGGCCCACGTGATTTCCGGGTGGGGCCCACGTGATTTCCGGGTGGGGCCCACGTGATTTCCGGGTGGGGCCCACGTGATTTCCGGGTGGGGCCCACGTGATTTCCGGGTGGGGCCCACGTGATTTCCCCGAGGGGCCCACGTGATTTCCGGGTGGGGCCCACGTGATTTCCGGGTGGGGCCCACGTGATTTCCGGGTGGGGCCCACGTGATTTCCGGGTGGGGCCCACGTGATTTCCGGGTGGGGCCCACGTGATTTCCCCGTGGGGCCCACGTGATTTCCGGGTGGGACCCACGTGATTTCCCCGTGGGGCCCACGTGATTTCCGGGTGGGGCCCACGTGATTTCCGGGTGGGGCCCACGTGATTTCCCCGTGGGGCCCACGTGATTTCCGGGTGGGACCCACGTGATTTCCCCGTGGGGCCCACGTGATTTCCTGGTGGGGCCCACGTGATTTCCGGGTGGGGCCCACGTGATTTCCCCGTGGGGCCCACGTGATTTCCGGGTGGGGCCCACGTGATTTCCGGGTGGGGCCCACGTGATTTCCGGGTGGGGCCCACGTGATTTCCGGGTGGGGCCCACGTGATTTCCGGGTGGGGCCCACGTGATTTCCCCGAGGGGCCCACGTGATTTCCGGGTGGGGCCCACGTGATTTCCGGGTGGGGCCCACGTGATTTCCGGGTGGGGCCCACGTGATTTCCGGGTGGGGCCCACGTGATTTCCGGGTGGGGCCCACGTGATTTCCGGGTGGGGCCCACGTGATTTCCGGGTGGGGCCCACGTGATTTCCGGGTGGGGCCCACGTGATTTCCGGGTGGGGCCCACGTGATTTCCCCGTGGGGCCCACGTGATTTCCCCGTGGGGCCCACGTGATTTCCGGGTGGGGCCCACGTGATTTCCGGGTGGGGCCCACGTGATTTCCGGGTGGGGCCCACGTGATTTCCGGGTGGGGCCCACGTGATTTCCCCTGGGGGCCCACGTGATTTCCGGGTGGGGCCCACGTGATTTCCGGGTGGGGCCCACGTGATTTCCGGGTGGGGCCCACGTGATTTCCGGGTGGGGCCCACGTGATTTCCGGGTGGGGCCCACGTGATTTCCGGGTGGGGCCCACGTGATTTCCGGGTGGGGCCCACGTGATTTCCGGGTGGGGCCCACGTGATTTCCGGGTGGGGCCCACGTGATTTCCGGGTGGGGCCCACGTGATTTCCGGGTGGGGCCCACGTGATTTTTGGGTGGGGCCCACGTGATTTCCGGGTGGGGCCCACGTGATTTCCGGGTGGGGCCCACGTGATTTCCGGGTGGGGCCCACGTGATTTCCGGGTGGGGCCCACGTGATTTCCGGGTGGGGCCCACGTGATTTCCGGGTGGGGCCCACGTGATTTCCGGGTGGGGCCCACGTGATTTCCCCGAGGGGCCCACGTGATTTCCGGGTGGGGCCCACGTGATTTCCGGGTGGGGCCCACGTGATTTCCGGGTGGGGCCCACGTGATTTCCGGGTGGGGCCCACGTGATTTCCGGGTGGGGCCCACGTGATTTCCGGGTGGGGCCCACGTGATTTCCGGGTGGGGCCCACGTGATTTCCGGGTGGGGCCCACGTGATTTCCGGGTGGGGCCCACGTGATTTCCGGGTGGGGCCCACGTGATTTCCCCGTGGGGCCCAAGTGATTTCCCCGTGGGCCCCACGTGATTTCCGGGTGGGGCCCACGTGATTTCCGGGTGGGGCCCACGTGATTTCCGGGTGGGGCCCACGTGATTTCCGGGTGGGGGCCCACGTGATTTCCGGGTGGGGCCCACGTGATTTCCGGGTGGGGCCCACGTGATTTCCGGGTGGGGCCCACGTGATTTCCGGGTGGGGCCCACGTGATTTCCGGGTGGGGCCCACGTGATTTCCGGGTGGGGCCCACGTGATTTCCGGGTGGGGCCCACGTGATTTCCGGGTGGGGCCCACGTGATTTCCGGGTGGGGCCCACGTGATTTCCGGGTGGGGCCCACGTGATTTCCCCGTGGGGCCCACGTGATTTCCGGGTGGGGCCCACGTGATTTCCGGGTGGGGCCCACGTGATTTCCGGGTGGGGCCCACGTGATTTCCCCGTGGGGCCCACGTGATTTCCGGGTGGGGCCCACGTGATTTCCCCGTGGGGCCCACGTGATTTCCGGGTGGGGCCCACGTGATTTCCGGGTGGGGCCCACGTGATTTCCGGGTGGGGCCCACGTGATTTCCCCGTGGGGCCCACGTGATTTCTGGGTGGGGCCCACGTGATTTCCGGGTGGGGCCCACGTGATTTCCGGGTGGGGCCCACGTGATTTCCGGGTGGGGCCCACGTGATTTCCCCGTGGGGCCCACGTGATTTCCGGGTGGGGCCCACGTGATTTCCGGGTGGGGCCCACGTGATTTCCGGGTGGGGCCCACGTGATTTCCGGGTGGGGCCCACGTGATTTCCGGGTGGGGCCCACGTGATTTCCGGGTGGGGCCCACGTGATTTCCCCTGGGGGCCCACGTGATTTCCGGGTGGTGCCCACGTGATTTCCGGGTGGGGCCCACGTGATTTCCGGGTGGGGCCCACGTGATTTCCGGGTGGGGCCCACGTGATTTCCGGGTGGGGCCCACGTGATTTCCGGGTGGGGCCCACGTGATTTCCGGGTGGGGCCCACGTGATTTCCGGGTGGGGCCCACGTGATTTTTGGGTGGGGCCCACGTGATTTCCGGGTGGGGCCCACGTGATTTCCGGGTGGGGCCCACGTGATTTCCGGGTGGGGCCCACGTGATTTCCGGGTGGGGCCCACGTGATTTCCCCGTGGGGCCCACGTGATTTCCGGGAGGGGCCCACGTGATTTCCGGGTGGGGCCCACGTGATTTCCGGGTGGGGCCCACGTGATTTCCCCTGGGGGCCCACGTGATTCCCGGGTGGGGCCCACGTGATTTCCGGGTGGGGCCCACGTGATTTCCGGGTGGGGCCCACGTGATTTCCGGGTGGGGCCCATGTGATTTCCGGGTGGGGCCCACGTGATTTCCGGGTGGGGCCCACGTGATTTCCCCGTGGGGCCCACGTGATTTCCCCGTGGGGCCCACGTGATTTCCGGGTGGGGCCCACGTGATTTCCGGGTGGGGCCCACGTGATTTCCGGGTGGGGCCCACGTGATTTCCGGGTGGGGCCCACGTGATTTCCGGGTGGGGCCCACGTGATTTCCCCGAGGGGCCCACGTGATTTCCGGGTGGGGCCCACGTGATTTCCGGGTGGGGCCCACGTGATTTCCGGGTGGGGCCCACGTGATTTCCGGGTGGGGCCCACGTGATTTCCGGGTGGGGCCCACGTGATTTCCCCGTGGGGCCCACGTGATTTCCGGGTGGGACCCACGTGATTTCCCCGTGGGGCCCACGTGATTTCCGGGTGGGGGCCACGTGATTTCCGGGTGGGGCCCACGTGATTTCCCCGTGGGGCCCACGTGATTTCCGGGTGGGACCCACGTGATTTCCCCGTGGGGCCCACGTGATTTCCGGGTGGGGCCCACGTGATTTCCGGGTGGGGCCCACGTGATTTCCCCGTGGGGCCCACGTGATTTCCGGGTGGGGCCCACGTGATTTCCGGGTGGGGCCCACGTGATTTCCGGGTGGGGCCCACGTGATTTCCCCGTGGGGCCCACGTGATTTCCGGGTGGGCCCCACGTGATTTCCGGGTGGGGCCCACGTGATTTCCCCGTGGGGCCCACGTGATTTCCGGGTGGGGCCCACGTGATTTCCGGGTGGGGCCCACGTGATTTCCGGGTGGGGCCCACGTGATTTCCGGGTGGGGCCCACGTGATTTCCGGGTGGGGCCCACGTGATTTCCGGGTGGGGCCCACGTGATTTCCCCTGGGGGCCCACGTGATTTCCGGGTGGGGCCCACGTGATTTCCGGGTGGGGCCCACGTGATTTCCGGGTGGGGCCCACGTGATTTCCGGGTGGGGCCCACGTGATTTCCCCTGGGGGCCCACGTGATTTCCCCGTGGGGCCCACGTGATTTCCGGGTGGGGCCCACGTGATTTCCGGGTGGGGCCCACGTGATTTCCGGGTGGGGCCCACGTGATTTCCGGGTGCGGCCCACGTGATTTCCGGGTGGGGCCCACGTGATTTCCCCGTGGGGCCCACGTGATTTCCGGGTGGGGCCCACGTGATTTCCGGGTGGGGCCCACGTGATTTCCGGGTGGGGCCCACGTGATTTCCGGGTGGGGCCCACGTGATTTCCGGGTGGGGCCCACGTGATTTCCGGGTGGGACCCACGTGATTTCCCCGTGGGGCCCACGTGATTTCCGGGTGGGGCCCACGTGATTTCCGGGTGGGGCCCACGTGATTTCCGGGTGGGGCCCACGTGATTTCCGGGTGGGGCCCACGTGATTTCCCCGTGGGGCCCACGTGATTTCCGGGTGGGGCCCACGTGATTTCCGGGTGGGGCCCACGTGATTTCCGGGTGGGGCCCACGTGATTTCCGGGTGGGGCCCACGTGATTTCCGGGTGGGGCCCACGTGATTTCCCCTGGGGGCCCACGTGATTTCCGGGTGGGGCCCACGTGATTTCCGGGTGGGGCCCACGTGATTTCCGGGTGGGGCCCACGTGATTTCCGGGTGGGGCCCACGTGATTTCCGGGTGGGGACCACGTGATTTCCGGGTGGGGCCCACGTGATTTCCGGGTGGGGCCCACGTGATTTCCGGGTGGGGCCCACGTGATTTCCGGGTGGGGCCCACGTGATTTCCCCGTGGGGCCCAAGTGATTTCCGGGTGGGGCCCACGTGATTTCCCCGTGGGGCCCACGTGATTTCCGGGTGGGCCCCACGTGATTTCCGGGTGGGCCCACGTGATTTCCGGGTGGGGCCCACGTGATTTCCGGGTGGGGCCCACGTGATTTCCGGGTGGGGCCCACGTGATTTCCGGGTGGGGCCCACGTGATTTCCCCTGGGGGCCCACGTGATTTCCCCGTGGGGCCCACGTGATTTCCGGGTGGGGCCCACGTGATTTCCGGGTGGGGCCCACGTGATTTCCGGGTGGGGCCCACGTGATTTCCGGGTGGGGCCCACGTGATTTCCCCTGGGGTCCCACGTGATTTCCGGGTGGGGCCCACGTGATTTCGGGGTGGGGCCCACGTGATTTCCGGGTGGGGCCCACGTGATTTACGTGATTTCCGGGTGGGGCCCACGTGATTTCCGGGTGGGGCCCACGTGATTTCCGGGTGGGGCCCACGTGATTTCCGGGTGGGGCCCACGTGATTTCCGGGAGGGGCCCACGTGATTTCCGGGTGGGCCCCACGTGATTTCCGGGTGGGGCCCACGTGATTTCCGGGTGGGCCCCACGTGATTTCCGGGTGGGGCCCACGTGATTTCCGGGTGGGGCCCACGTGATTTCCGGGTGGGGCCCACGTGATTTCCGGGTGGGGCCCACGTGATTTCCGGGTGGGGCCCACGTGATTTCCGGGTGGGGCCCACGTGATTTCCGGGTGGGGCCCACGTGATTTCCGGGTGGGGCCCACGTGATTTCCGGGTGGGGCCCACGTGATTTCCGGGTGGGGCCCACGTGATTTCCGGGTGGGGCCCACGTGATTTCCCCGTGGGGCCCACGTGATTTCCGGGTGGGGCCCACGTGATTTCCGGGTGGGGCCCACGTGATTTCCGGGTGGGGCCCACGTGATTTCCCCTGGGGGCCCACGTTATTTCCGGGTGGGGCCCACGTGATTTCCGGGTGGGGCCCACGTGATTTCCGGGTGGGGCCCACGTGATTTCCGGGTGGGGCACACGTGATTTCCGGGTGGGGCCACGTGATTTCCCCGTGGGGCCCACGTGATTTCCCCGTGGGGCCCACGTGATTTCCGGGTGGGGCCCACGTGATTTCCCCGTGGGGCCCACGTGATTTCCGGGTGGGGCCCACGTGATTTCCGGGTGGGGCCCACGTGATTTCCGGGTGGGGCCCACGTGATTTCCGGGTGGGGCCCACGTGATTTCCGGGTGGGGCCCACGTGATTTCCGGGTGGGGCCCACGTGATTTCCCCTGGGGGCCCACGTGATTTCCGGGTAGGGCCCACGTGATTTCCGGGTGGGGCCCACGTGATTTCCGGGTGGGGCCCACGTGATTTCCGGGTGGGGCCCACGTGATTTCCCCGTGGGGCCCACGTGATTTCCGGGTGGGCCCCACGTGATTTCCGGGTGGGGCCCACGTGATTTTTGGGTGGGGCCCACGTGATTTCCGGGTGGGGCCCACGTGATTTCCGGGTGGGGCCCACGTGATTTCCGGGTGGGGCCCACGTGATTTCCGGGTGGGGCCCACGTGATTTCCCCGTGGGGCCCTCGTGATTTCCGGGTGGGGCCCACGTGATTTCCGGGTGGGGCCCACGTGATTTCCCCTGGGGGCCCACGTGATTTCCGGGTGGGGCCCACGTGATTTCCGGGTGGGGCCCACGTGATTTCCGGGTGGGGCCCACGTGATTTCCGGGTGGGGCCCACGTGATTTCCGGGTGGGGCCCACGTGATTTCCGGGTGGGGCCCACGTGATTTCCCCGGGTGGGGCCCACGTGATTTCCCCGAGGGGCCCACGTGATTTCCGGGTGGGGCCCACGTGATTTCCGGGTGGGGCCCACGTGATTTCCGGGTGGGGCCCACGTGATTTCCGGGTGGGGCCCACGTGATTTCCGGGTGGGGCCCACGTGATTTCCGGGTGGGGCCCACGTGGTTTCCGGGTGGGGCCCACGTGATTTCCGGGTGGGGCCCACGTGATTTCCGGGTGGGGCCCACGTGATTTCCCCGTGGGGCCCACGTGATTTCCCCGTGGGGCCCACGTGATTTCCCCGTGGGGCCCACGTGATTTCCCCGTGGGGCCCACGTGATTTCCGGGTGGGGCCCACGTGATTTCCCCGTGGGGCCCACGTGATTTCCGGGTGGGTCACGTGATTTCCGGGTGGGGCCCACGTGATTTCCGGGTGGGGCCCACGTGATTTCCGGGTGGGGCCCACGTGATTTCCGGGTGGGGCCCACGTGATTTCCGGGTGGGGCCCACGTGATTTCCGGGTGGGGCCCACGTGATTTCCGGGTGGGGCCAACGTGATTTCCCCTGGGGGCCCACGTGATTTCCGGGTGGGGCCCACGTGATTTCCGGGTGGGGCCCACGTGATTTCCGGGTGGGGCCCACGTGATTTCCGGGTGGGGCCCACGTGATTTCCCCTGTGGGGCCCACGTGATTTCCGGGTGGGGCCCACGTGATTTCCGGGTGGGGCCCACGTGATTTTTGGGTGGGGCCCACGTGATTTCCGGGTGGGGCCCACGTGATTTCCGGGTGGGGCCCACGTGATTTCCGGGTGGGGCCCACGTGATTTCCGGGTGGGGCCCACGTGATTTCCCCGTGGGGCCCTCGTGATTTCCGGGTGGGGCCCACGTGATTTCCGGGTGGGGCCCACGTGATTTCCCCTGGGGGCCCACGTGATTTCCGGGTGGGGCCCACGTGATTTCCGGGTGGGGCCCACGTGATTTCCGGGTGGGGCCCACGTGATTTCCGGGTGGGGCCCACGTGATTTCCGGGTGGGGCCCACGTGATTTCCGGGTGGGGCCCACGTGATTTCCGGGTGGGGCCCACGTGATTTCCCCGAGGGGCCCACGTGATTTCCCCGTGGGCCCCACGTGATTTCCGGGTGGGGCCCACGTGATTTCCGGGTGGGGCCCACGTGATTTCCGGGTGGGGCCCACGTGATTTCCGGGTGGGGCCCACGTGATTTCCGGGTGGGGCCCACGTGATTTCCGGGTGGGGCCCACGTGATTTCCGGGTGGGGCCCACGTGATTTCCGGGTGGGGCCCACGTGATTTCCGGGTGGGGCCCACGTGATTTCCCGGGTGGGGCCCACGTGATTTCCCCGTGGGCCCCACGTGATTTCCGGGTGGGGCCCACGTGATTTCCGGGTGGGGCCCACGTGATTTCCGGGTGGGGCCCACGTGATTTCCGGGTGGGGCCCACGTGATTTCCGGGTGGGGCCCACGTGATTTCCGGGTGGGGCCCACGTGATTTCCCCGTGGGGCCCACGTGACTTCCGGGTGGGGCCCACGTGATTTCCGGGTGGGGCCCACGTGATTTCCGGGTGGGGCCCACGTGATTTCCGGGTGGGGCCCACGTGATTTCCGGGTGGGGCCCACGTGATTTCCGGGTGGGGCCCACGTGATTTCCCCGTGGGGCCCACGTGATTTCCCCGTGGGGCCCACGTGATTTCCGGGTGGGGCCCACGTGATTTCCGGGTGGGGCCCACGTGATTTCCCCGTGGGGCCCACGTGATTTCCGGGTGGGGCCCACGTGATTTCCCCGTGGGGCCCACGTGATTTCCGGGTGGTGCCCACGTGATTTCCGGGTGGGGCCCACGTGATTTCCGGGTGGGGCCCACGTTATTTCCGGGTGGGGCCCACGTGATTTCCGGGTGGGGCCCACGTGATTTCCGGGTGGGGCCCACGTGATTTCCGGGTGGGGCCCACGTGATTTCCGGGTGGGGCCCACGTGATTTCCGGGTGGGGCCCACGTGATTTCCGGGTGGGGCCCACGTGATTTCCCCTGGGGGCCCACGTGATTTCCGGGTGGGGCCCACGTGATTTCCGGGTGGGGCCCACGTGATTTCCGGGTGGGGCCCACGTGATTTCCGGGTGGGGCCCACGTGATTTCCGGGTGGGGCCCACGTGATTTCCGGGTGGGGCCCACGTGATTTCCGGGTGGGGCCCACGTGATTTCCGGGTGGGGCCCACGTGATTTCCCGGGTGGGGCCCACGTGATTCCCGGGTGGGGCCCACGTGATTTCCGGGTGGGGCCCACGTGATTTCCGGGTGGGGCCCACGTGATTTCCGGGTGGGGCCCACGTGATTTCCGGGTGGGGCCCACGTGATTTCCGGGTGGGGCCCACGTGATTTCCCCGTGGGGCCCACGTGATTTCCCCGTGGGGCCCACGTGATTTCCGGGTGGGGCCCACGTGATTTCCGGGTGGGGCCCACGTGATTTCCGGGTGGGGCCCACGTGATTTCCGGGTGGGGCCCACGTGATTTCCGGGAGGGGCCCACGTGATTTCCGGGTGGGGCCCACGTGATTTCCGGGTGGGGCCCACGTGATTTCCGGGTGGGGCCCACGTGATTTCCGGGTGGGGCCCACGTGATTTCCGGGTGGGGCCCACGTGATTTCCGGGTGGGGCCCACGTGATTTCCGGGTGGGGCCCACGTGATTTCCGGGTGGGGCCCACGTGATTTCCGGGTGGGGCCCACGTGATTTCCGGGTGGGGCCCACGTGATTTCCGGGTCGGGCCCACGTGATTTCCGGGTGGGGCCCACGTGATTTCCGGGTGGGGCCCACGTGATTTCCGGGTGGGGCCCACGTGATTTCCGGGTGGGGCCCACGTGATTTCCGGGTGGGGCCCACGTGATTTCCGGGTGGGGCCCACGTGATTTCCGGGTGGGGCCCACGTGATTTCCGGGTGGGGCCCACGTGATTTCCCCGTGGGGCCCACGTGATTTCCGGGTGGGCCCCACGTGATTTCCGGGTGGGGCCCACGTGATTTCCGGGTGGGGCCCACGTGATTTCCGGGTGGGGCCCACGTGATTTCCGGGTGGGGCCCACGTGATTTCCGGGTGGGGCCCACGTGATTTCCGGGTGGGGCCCACGTGATTTCCGGGTGGGGCCCACGTGATTTCCGGGTGGGGCCCACGTGATTTCCGGGTGGGGCCCACGTGATTTCCGGGTGGGGCCCACGTGATTTCCGGGTGGGGCCCACGTGATTTCCCCGTGGGGCCCACGTGATTTCCGGGTGGGGCCCACGTGATTTCCGGGTGGGGCCCACGTGATTTCCGGGTGGGGCCCACGTGATTTCCCCGTGGGGCCCACGTGATTTCCGGGTGGGGCCCACGTGATTTCCGGGTGGGGCCCACGTGATTTCCGGGTGGGGCCCACGTGATTTCCGGGTGGGGCCCACGTGATTTCCGGGTGGGGCCCACGTGATTTCCCGGGTGGGGCCCACGTGATTTCCCCGTGGGGCCCACGTGATTTCCGGGTGGGGCCCACGTGATTTCCGGGTGGGGCCCACGTGATTTCCGGGTGGGGCCCACGTGATTTCCGGGTGGGGCCCACGTGATTTCCCCTGGGGTCCCACGTGATTTCCGGGTGGGGCCCACGTGATTTCGGGGTGGGGCCCACGTGATTTCCGGGTGGGGCCCACGTGATTTACTTGATTTCCGGGTGGGGCCCACGTGATTTCCGGGTGGGGCCCACGTGATTTCCGGGTGGGGCCCACGTGATTTCCGGGTGGGGCCCACGTGATTTCCGGGAGGGGCCCACGTGATTTCCGGGTGGGCCCCACGTGATTTCCGGGTGGGGCCCACGTGATTTCCGGGTGGGCCCCACGTGATTTCCGGGTGGGGCCCACGTGATTTCCGGGTGGGGCCCACGTGATTTCCGGGTGGGGCCCACGTGATTTCCGGGTGGGGCCCACGTGATTTCCGGGTGGGGCCCACGTGATTTCCGGGTGGGGCCCACGTGATTTCCGGGTGGGGCCCACGTGATTTCCGGGTGGGGCCCACGTGATTTCCGGGTGGGGCCCACGTGATTTCCGGGTGGGGCCCACGTGATTTCCGGGTGGGGCCCACGTGATTTCCCCGTGGGGCCCACGTGATTTCCGGGTGGGGCCCACGTGATTTCCGGGTGGGGCCCACGTGATTTCCGGGTGGGGCCCACGTGATTTCCCCTGGGGGCCCACGTTATTTCCGGGTGGGGCCCACGTGATTTCCGGGTGGGGCCCACGTGATTTCCGGGTGGGGCCCACGTGATTTCCGGGTGGGGCACACGTGATTTCCGGGTGGGGCCACGTGATTTCCCCGTGGGGCCCACGTGATTTCCCCGTGGGGCCCACGTGATTTCCGGGTGGGGCCCACGTGATTTCCCCGTGGGGCCCACGTGATTTCCGGGTGGGGCCCACGTGATTTCCGGGTGGGGCCCACGTGATTTCCGGGTGGGGCCCACGTGATTTCCGGGTGGGGCCCACGTGATTTCCGGGTGGGGCCCACGTGATTTCCGGGTGGGGCCCACGTGATTTCCCCTGGGGGCCCACGTGATTTCCGGGTAGGGCCCACGTGATTTCCGGGTGGGGCCCACGTGATTTCCGGGTGGGGCCCACGTGATTTCCGGGTGGGGCCCACGTGATTTCCCCGTGGGGCCCACGTGATTTCCGGGTGGGCCCCACGTGATTTCCGGGTGGGGCCCACGTGATTTTTGGGTGGGGCCCACGTGATTTCCGGGTGGGGCCCACGTGATTTCCGGGTGGGGCCCACGTGATTTCCGGGTGGGGCCCACGTGATTTCCGGGTGGGGCCCACGTGATTTCCCCGTGGGGCCCTCGTGATTTCCGGGTGGGGCCCACATGATTTCCGGGTGGGGCCCACGTGATTTCCCCTGGGGGCCCACGTGATTTCCGGGTGGGGCCCACGTGATTTCCGGGTGGGGCCCACGTGATTTCCGGGTGGGGCCCACGTGATTTCCGGGTGGGGCCCACGTGATTTCCGGGTGGGGCCCACGTGATTTCCGGGTGGGGCCCACGTGATTTCCGGGTGGGGCCCACGTGATTTCCCCGAGGGGCCCACGTGATTTCCGGGTGGGGCCCACGTGATTTCCGGGTGGGGCCCACGTGATTTCCGGGTGGGGCCCACGTGATTTCCGGGTGGGGCCCACGTGATTTCCGGGTGGGGCCCACGTGATTTCCGGGTGGGGCCCACGTGGTTTCCGGGTGGGGCCCACGTGATTTCCGGGTGGGGCCCACGTGATTTCCGGGTGGGGCCCACGTGATTTCCCCGTGGGGCCCAAGTGATTTCCCCGTGGGCCCCACGTGATTTCCGGGTGGGGCCCACGTGATTTCCCCGTGGGGCCCACGTGATTTCCGGGTGGGGCCCACGTGATTTCCGGGTGGGGCCCACGTGATTTCCGGGTGGGGCCCACGTGATTTCCCCTGGGGGCCCACGTTATTTCCGGGTGGGGCCCACGTGATTTCCGGGTGGGGCCCACGTGATTTCCGGGTGGGGCCCACGTGATTTCCGGGTGGGGCACACGTGATTTCCGGGTGGGGCCACGTGATTTCCCCGTGGGGCCCACGTGATTTCCCCGTGGGGCCCACGTGATTTCCGGGTGGGGCCCACGTGATTTCCCCGTGGGGCTCACGTGATTTCCGGGTGGGGCCCACGTGATTTCCGGGTGGGGCCCACGTGATTTCCGGGTGGGGCCCACGTGATTTCCGGGTGGGGCCCACGTGATTTCCGGGTGGGGCCCACGTGATTTCCGGGTGGGGCCCACGTGATTTCCGGGTGGGGCCAACGTGATTTCCCCTGGGGGCCCACGTGATTTCCGGGTAGGGGCCCACGTGATTTCCGGGTGGGGCCCACGTGATTTCCGGGTGGGGCCCACGTGATTTCCGGGTGGGGCCCACGTGATTTCCCCGTGGGGCCCACGTGATTTCCGGGTGGGCCCCACGTGATTTCCGGGTGGGGCCCACATGATTTTTGGGTGGGGCCCACGTGATTTCCGGGTGGGGCCCACGTGATTTCCGGGTGGGGCCCACGTGATTTCCGGGTGGGGCCCACGTGATTTCCGGGTGGGGCCCACGTGATTTCCCCGTGGGGCCCTCGTGATTTCCGGGTGGGGCCCACGTGATTTCCGGGTGGGGCCCACGTGATTTTCCCCTGGGGGCCCACGTGATTTCCGGGTGGGGCCCACGTGATTTCCGGGTGGGGCCCACGTGATTTCCGGGTGGGGCCCACGTGATTTCCGGGTGGGGCCCACGTGATTTCCGGGTGGGGCCCACGTGATTTCCGGGTGGGGCCCACGTGATTTCCCCGAGGGGCCCACGTGATTTCCGGGTGGGGCCCACGTGATTTCCGGGTGGGGCCCACGTGATTTCCGGGTGGGGCCCACGTGATTTCCGGGTGGGGCCCACGTGATTTCCGGGTGGGGCCCACGTGATTTCCGGGTGGGGCCCACGTGATTTCCGGTTGGGGCCCACGTGATTTCCGGGTGGGGCCCACGTGATTTCCGGGTGGGGCCCACGTGATTTCCGGGTGGGGCCCACGTGATTTCCCCGTGGGGCCCAAGTGATTTCCCCGTGGGCCCCACGTGATTTCCGGGTGGGGCCCACGTGATTTCCGGGTGGGGCCCACGTGATTTCCGGGTGGGGCCCACGTGATTTCCGGGTGGGGCCCACGTGATTTCCGGGTGGGGCCCACGTGATTTCCGGGTGGGGCCCACGTGATTTCCGGGTGGGGCCCACGTGATTTCCGGGTGGGGCCCACGTGATTTCCGGGTGGGGCCCACGTGATTTCCGGGTGGGGCCCACGTGATTTCCGGGTGGGGCCCACGTGATTTCCGGGTGGGGCCCACGTGATTTCCCCCGTGATTTCCCCGTGGGGCCCACGTGATTTCCGGGTGGGGCCCACGTGATTTCCGGGTGGGGCCCACGTGATTTCCGGGTGGGGCCCACGTGATTTCCCCGTGGGGCCCACGTGACTTCCGGGTGGGGCCCACGTGATTTCCGGGTGGGGCCCACGTGATTTCCGGGTGGGGCCCACGTGATTTCCGGGTGGGGCCCACGTGATTTCCGGGTGGGGCCCACGTGATTTCCGGGTGGGGCCCACGTGATTTCCCCGTGGGGCCCACGTGATTTCCCGGGTGGGGCCCACGTGATTTCCCCGGTGGGGCCCACGTGATTTTCGGGTGGGGCCCACGTGATTTCCGGGTGGGGCCCACGTGATTTCCGGGTGGGGCCCACGTGATTTCCCCGGCCCACGTGATTTCCGGGTGGGGCCCACGTGATTTCCGGGTGGGGCCCACGTGATTTCCGGGTGGGGCCCACGTTATTTCCGGGTGGGGCCCACGTGATTTCCGGGTGGGGCCCACGTGATTTCCGGGTGGGGCCCACGTGATTTCCGGGTGGGGCCCACGTGATTTCCGGGTGGGGCCCACGTGATTTCCGGGTGGGGCCCACGTGATTTCCGGGTGGGGCCCACGTGATTTCCCGGTGGGGCCCACGTGATTTCCGGGTGGGGCCCACGTGATTTCCGGGTGGGGCCCACGTGATTTCCGGGTGGGGCCCACGTGATTTCCGGGTGGGGCCCACGTGATTTCCCCGTGGGGCCCACGTGATTTCCGGGTGGGGCCCACGTGATTTCCGGGTGGGGCCCACGTGATTTCCGGGTGGGGCCCACGTGATTTCCGGGTGGGGGCCCACGTGATTTCCGGGTGGGGCCCACGTGATTTCCGGGTGGGGCCCACGTGATTTCCGGGTGGGGCCCACGTGATTTCCGGGTGGGGCCCACGTGATTTCCGGGTGGGGCCCACGTGATTTCCGGGTGGGGCCCACGTGATTTCCCCGTGGGGCCCACGTGATTTCCCGTGGGGCCCACGTGATTTCCGGGTGGGGCCCACGTGATTTCCGGGTGGGGCCCACGTGATTTCCGGGTGGGGCCCACGTGATTTCCGGGTGGGGCCCACGTGATTTCCGGGAGGGGCCCACGTGATTTCCGGGTGGGACCCACGTGATTTCCGGGTGGGGCCCACGTGATTTCCGGGTGGGGCCCACGTGATTTCCGGGTGGGGCCCACGTGATTTCCGGGTGGGGCCCACGTGATTTCCGGGTGGGGCCCACGTGATTTCCGGGTGGGGCCCACGTGATTTCCGGGTGGGGCCCACGTGATTTCCGGGTGGGGCCCACGTGATTTCCGGGTGGGGCCCACGTGATTTCCGGGTCGGGCCCACGTGATTTCCGGGTGGGGCCCACGTGATTTCCGGGTGGGGCCCACGTGATTTCCGGGTGGGGCCCACGTGATTTCCGGGTGGGGCCCACGTGATTTCCGGGTGGGGCCCACGTGATTTCCGGGTGGGGCCCACGTGATTTCCGGGTGGGGCCCACGTGATTTCCGGGTGGGGCCCACGTGATTTCCCCGTGGGGCCCACGTGATTTCCGGGTGGGCCCCACGTGATTTCCGGGTGGGGCCCACGTGATTTCCGGGTGGGGCCCACGTGATTTCCGGGTGGGGCCCACGTGATTTCCGGGTGGGGCCCACGTGATTTCCGGGTGGGGCCCACGTGATTTCCGGGTGGGGCCCACGTGATTTCCGGGTGGGGCCCACGTGATTTCCGGGTGGGGCCCACGTGATTTCCGGGTGGGGCCCACGTGATTTCCGGGTGGGGCCCACGTGATTTCCGGGTGGGGCCCACGTGATTTCCCCGTGGGGCCCACGTGATTTCCGGGTGGGGCCCACGTGATTTCCGGGTGGGGCCCACGTGATTTCCGGGTGGGGCCCACGTGATTTCCCGTGGGGCCCACGTGATTTCCGGGTGGGGCCCACGTGATTTCCGGGAGGGGCCCACGTGATTTCCGGGTGGGGCCCACGTGATTTCCGGGTGGGGCCCACGTGATTTCCGGGTGGGGCCCACGTGATTTCCGGGTGGGGCCCACGTGATTTCCGGGTGGGGCCCACGTGATTTCCGGGTGGGGCCCACGTGATTTCCGGGTGGGGCCCACGTGATTTCCGGGTGGGGCCCACGTGATTTCCGGGTGGGGCCCACGTGATTTCCGGGTGGGGCCCACGTGATTTCCGGGTGGGGCCCACGTGATTTCCGGGTGGGGCCCACGTGATTTCCGGGTGGGGCCCACGTGATTTTTGGGTGGGGCCCACGTGATTTCCGGGTGGGGCCCACGTGATTTCCGGGTGGGGCCCACGTGATTTCCGGGTGGGGCCCACGTGATTTCCGGGGGTGGGGCCCACGTGATTTCCCGGTGGGGCCCACGTGATTTCCGGGTGGGGCCCACGTGATTTCCGGGTGGGGCCCACGTGATTTCCGGGTGGGGCCCACGTGATTTCCGGGTGGGGCCCACGTGATTTCCCCGTGGGGCCCACGTGATTTCCGGGTGGGGCCCACGTGATTTCCGGGTGGGGCCCACGTGATTTTTGGGTGGGGCCCACGTGATTTCCGGGTGGGGCCCACGTGATTTCCGGGTGGGGCCCACGTGATTTCCCCTGGGGGCCCACGTGATTTCCGGGTGGGGCCCACGTGATTTCCGGGTGGGGCCCTCGTGATTTCCGGGTGGGGCCCACGTGATTTCCGGGTGGGGCCCACGTGATTTCCCGGGTGGGGCCCACGTGATTTCCGGGTGGGGCCCACGTGATTTCCGGGTGGGGCCCACGTGATTTCCGGGTGGGGCCCACGTGATTTCCGGGTGGGGCCCACGTGATTTCCGGGTGGGGCCCACGTGATTTCCGGGTGGGGCCCACGTGATTTCCGGGTGGGGCCCACGTGATTTCCCCGAGGGGCCCACGTGATTTCCGGGTGGGGGCCCACGTGATTTCCGGGTGGGGCCCACGTGATTTCCGGGTGGGGCCCACGTGATATCCGGGTGGGGCCCACGTGATTTCCGGGTGGGGCCCACGTGATTTCCGGGTGGGGCCCACGTGATTTCCGGGTGGGGCCCACGTGATTTCCGGGTGGGGCCCACGTGATTTCCGGGTGGGGCCCACGTGATTTCCGGGTGGGGCCCACGTGATTTCCCCGTGGGGCCCACGTGATTTCCCCGTGGGGCCCACGTGATTTCCGGGTGGGGCCCACGTGATTTCCGGGTGGGGCCCACGTGATTTCCGGGTGGGGCCCACGTGATTTCCGGGTGGGGCCCACGTGATTTCCGGGTGGGGCCCACGTGATTTCCGGGTGGGGCCCACGTGATTTCCGGGTGGGGCCCACGTGATTTCCGGGTGGGGCCCACGTGATTTCCGGGTGGGGCCCACGTGATTTCCGGGTGGGGCCCACGTGATTTCCGGGTGGGGCCCACGTGATTTCCGGGTGGGGCCCACGTGATTTCCGGGTGGGGCCCACGTGATTTCCGGGTGGGGCCCACGTGATTTTCCCCGTGGGGCCCACGTGATTTCCGGGTGGGGCCCACGTGATTTCCGGGTGGGGCCCACGTGATTTCCGGGTGGGGCCCACGTGATTTCCCCGTGGGGCCCACGTGATTTCCCCGTGGGGCCCACGTGATTTCCGGGTGGGGCCCACGTGATTTTCGGGTGGGGCCCACGTGATTTCCGGGTGGGGCCCACGTGATTTCCGGGTGGGGCCCACGTGATTTCCCCTGGGGGCCCACGTGATTTCCGGGTGGTGGCCCACGTGATTTCCGGGTGGGGCCCACGTGATTTCCGGGTGGGGCCCACGTTATTTCCGGGTGGGGCCCACGTGATTTCCGGGTGGGGCCCACGTGATTTCCGGGTGGGGCCCACGTGATTTCCGGGTGGGGCCCACGTGATTTCCGGGTGGGGCCCACGTGATTTCCGGGTGGGGCCCACGTGATTTCCGGGTGGGGCCCACGTGATTTCCGGGTGGGGCCCACGTGATTTTTGGGTGGGGCCCACGTGATTTCCGGGTGGGGCCCACGTGATTTCCGGGTGGGGCCCACGTGATTTCCGGGTGGGGCCCACGTGATTTCCGGGTGGGGCCCACGTGATTTCCCGGTGGGGCCCACGTGATTTCCGGGTGGGGCCCACGTGATTTCCGGGTGGGGCCCACGTGATTTCCGGGTGGGGCCCACGTGATTTCCCCTGGGGGCCCACGTGATTTCCGGGTGGGGCCCACGTGATTTCCGGGTGGGGCCCACGTGATTTCCGGGTGGGGCCCACGTGATTTCCGGGTGGGGCCCACGTGATTTCCGGGTGGGGCCCACGTGATTTCCGGGTGGGGCCCACGTGATTTCCCCGTGGGGCCCACGTGATTTCCCCGAGGGGCCCACGTGATTTCCGGGTGGGGCCCACGTGATTTCCGGGTGGGGCCCACGTGATTTCCGGGTGGGGCCCACGTGATTTCCGGGTGGGGCCCACGTGATTTCCCCGAGGGGCCCACGTGATTTCCCCGTGGGGCCCACGTGATTTCCGGGTGGGGCCCACGTGATTTCCGGGTGGGGCCCACGTGATTTCCGGGTGGGGCCCACGTGATTTCCGGGTGGGGCCCACGTGATTTCCCCGTGGGGCCCACGTGATTTCCGGGTGGGGCCCACGTGATTTCCCGGGTGGGGCCCACGTGATTTCCGGGTGGGGCCCACGTGATTTCCGGGTGGGGCCCACGTGATTTCCGGGTGGGGCCCACGTGATTTCCGGGTCGGGCCCACGTGATTTCCCTGTGGGGCCCACGTGATTTCCCCGTGGGGCCCACGTGATTTCCGGGTGGGGCCCACGTGATTTCCGGGTGGGGCCCACGTGATTTCCGGGTGGGGCCCACGTGATTTCCCCGTGGGGCCCACGTGATTTCCGGGTGGGTCCCACGTGATTTCCGGGTGGGGCCCACGTGATTTCCCCTGTGGGCCCACGTGATTTCCGGGTGGGCCCCACGTGATTTCCGGGTGGGGCCCACGTGATTTCCGGGTGGGGCCCACGTGATTTCCGGGTGGGGCCCACGTGATTTCCGGGTGGGGCCCACGTGATTTCCGGGTGGGGCCCACGTGATTTCCGGGTGGGGCCCACGTGATTTCCGGGTGGGGCCCACGTGATTTCCGGGTGGGGCCCACGTGATTTCCGGGTGGGGCCCACGTGATTTCCGGGTGGGGCCCACGTGATTTCCCCGTGGGGCCCACGTGATTTCCCCGTGGGGCCCACGTGATTTCCCCGTGGGGCCCACGTGATTTCCGGGTGGGGCCCACGTGATTTCCGGGTGGGGCCCACGTGATTTCCCCGTGGGGCCCACGTGATTTCCCCTGGGGGCCCACGTGATTTCCGGGTGGGGCCCACGTGATTTCCGGGTGGGGCCCACGTGATTTCCGGGTGGGGCCCACGTGATTTCCGGGTGGGGCCCACGTGATTTCCGGGTGGGGCCCACGTGATTTCCGGGTGGGGCCCACGTGATTTCCGGGTGGGGCCCACGTGATTTCCGGGTGGGGCCCACGTGATTTCCCCGTGGGGCCCACGTGATTTCCCCGTGGGGCCCACGTGATTTCCGGGTGGGGCCCACGTGATTTCCGGGTGGGGCCCACGTGATTTACGGGTGGGGCCCACGTGATTTCCCGGGTGGGGCCCACGTGATTTCCGGGTGGGGCCCACGTGATTTCCGGGTGGGGCCCACGTGATTTCCGGGTGGGGCCCACGTGATTTCCGGGTGGGGCCCACGTGATTTCCGGGTGGGGCCCACGTGATTTCCCCGTGGGGCCCACGTGATTTCCCCGTGGGGCCCACGTGATTTCCGGGTGGGGCCCACGTGATTTCCGGGTGGGGCCCACGTGATTTCCGGGTGGGGCCCACGTGATTTCCGGGTGGGGCCCACGTGATTTTTGGGTGGGGCCCACGTGATTTCCGGGTGGGGCCCACGTGATTTCCGGGTGGGGCCCACGTGATTTCCGGGTGGGGCCCACGTGATTTCCGGGTGGGGCCCACGTGATTTCCCCGTGGGGCCCACGTGAATTCCGGGTGGGGCCCACGTGATTTCCGGGTGGGGCCCACGTGATTTCCCGGGTGGGGCCCACGTGATTTCCGGGTGGGGCCCACGTGATTTCCCCGTGGGGCCCACGTGATTTCCGGGTGGGGCCCACGTGATTTCCGGGTCGGGGCCCACGTGATTTCCGGGTGGGGCCCTCGTGATATCCGGGTGGGGCCCACGTGATTTCCGGGTGGTGCCCACGTGATTTCCGGGTGGGGCCCACTTGATTTCCGGGTGGGGCCCACGTGATTTCCGGGTGGGGCCCTCGTGATTTCCGGGTGGGGCCCACGTGATTTCCGGGTGGGGCCCACGTGATTTCCCCTGGGGGCCCACGTGATTTCCGGGTGGGGCCCACGTGATTTCCCGGTGGGGCCCACGTGATTTCCCCGTGGGGCCCACGTGATTTCCGGGTGGGGCCCACGTGATTTCCGGGTGGGGCCCACGTGATTTCCGGGTGGGGCCCACGTGATTTCCCTGTGGGGCCCACGTGATTTCCGGGTGGGGCCCACGTGATTTCCGGGTGGGGCCCACGTGATTTCCGGGTGGGGCCCACGTGATTTCCGGGTGGGGCCCACGTGATTTCCGGGTGGGGCCCACGTGATTTCCGGGTGGGGCCCACGTGATTTCCGGGTGGGGCCCACGTGATTTCCGGGTGGGGCCCACGTGATTTCCGGGTGGGGCCCAAGTGATTTCCGGGTGGGGCCCACGTGATTTCCCCGTGGGGCCCACGTGATTTCCCCGTGGGGCCCACGTGATTTCCCCGTGGGGCCCACGTGATTTCCCCGTGGGGCCCACGTGATTTCCGGGTGGGGCCCACGTGATTTCCGGGTGGGGCCCACGTGATTTCCGGGTGGGGCCCACGTGATTTCCGGGTGGGGCCCACGTGATTTCCGGGTGGGGCCCACGTGATTTCCGGGTGGGGCCCACGTGATTTCCGGGTGGGGCCCACGTGATTTCCGGGTGGGGCCCACGTGATTTCCGGGTGGGGCCCACGTGATTTCCGGGTGGGGCCCACGTGATTTCCGGGTGGGGCCCACGTGATTTCCGGGTGGGGCCCACGTGATTTCCCCGTGGGGCCCACGTGATTTCCGGGTGGGGCCCCCGTGATTTCCGGGTGGGGCCCACGTGATTTCCCCGTGGGGCCCACGTGATTTCCCCGTGGGGCCCACGTGATTTCCGGGTGGGGCCCACGTGATTTCCGGGTGGGGCCCACGTGATTTCCCCGTGGGGCCCACGTGATTTCCGGGTGGGGCCCACGTGATTTTCCGGGTGGGGCCCACGTGATTTCCCCGTGGGGCCCACGTGATTTCCCCGTGGGGCCCACGTGATTTCCGGGTGGGGCCCACGTGATTTCCGGGTGGGGCCCACGTGATTTCCGGGTGGGGCCCTCGTGATTTCCGGGTGGGGCCCACGTGATTTCCGGGTGGGCGCCCACGTGATTTCCGGGTGGGGCCCACGTGATTTCCGGGTGGGGCGCACGTGATTTCCGGGTGGGGCCCACGTGATTTCCGGGTGGGGCCCACGTGATTTCCGGGTGGGGCCCACGTGATTTCCGGGTGGGGCCCACGTGATTTCCGGGTGGGGCCCACGTGATTTCCGGGTGGGGCCCACGTGATTTCCGGGTGGGGCCCACGTGATTTCCGGGTGGGGCCCACGTGATTTTTGGGTGGGGCCCACGTGATTTCCGGGTGGGGCCCACGTGATTTCCGGGTGGGGCCCACGTGATTTCCGGGTGGGGCCCACGTGATTTCCCCGTGGGGCCCACGTGATTTCCGGGTGGGGCCCACGTGATTTCCGGGTGGGGCCCTCGTGATATCCGGGTGGGGCCCACGTGATTTCCCCTGGGGGCCCACGTGATTCCCGGGTGGGGCCCACGTGATTTCCGGGTGGGGCCCACGTGATTTCCGGGTGGGGCCCACGTGATTTCCGGGTGGGGCCCACGTGATTTCCGGGTGGGGCCCACGTGATTTCCGGGTGGGGCCCACGTGATTTCCCCGTGGGGCCCACGTGATTTCCCCGTGGGGCCCACGTGATTTCCGGGTGGGGCCCACGTGATTTCCGGGTGGGGCCCACGTGATTTCCGGGTGGGGCCCACGTGATTTCCGGGTGGGGCCCACGTGATTTCCCCGAGGGGCCCACGTGATTTCCGGGTGGGGCCCACGTGATTTCCGGGTGGGGCCCACGTGATTTCCGGGTGGGGCCCACGTGATTTCCGGGTGGGGCCCACGTGATTTCCGGGTGGGGCCCACGTGATTTCCCCGTGGGCCCCACGTGATTTCCCCGTGGGGCCCACGTGATTTCCGGGTGGGGCCCACGTGATTTCCGGGTGGGGCCCACGTGATTTCCGGGTGGGGCCCACGTGATTTCCGGGTGGGGCCCACGTGATTTCCGGGAGGGGCCCACGTGATTTCCGGGTGGGGCCCACGTGATTTCCGGGTGGGGCCCACGTGATTTCCGGGTGGGGCCCACGTGATTTCCGGGTGGGGCCCACGTGATTTCCGGGAGGGGCCCACGTGATTTCCGGGTGGGGCCCACGTGATTTCCGGGTGGGGCCCACGTGATTTCCGGGTGGGCCCCACGTGATTTCCGGGTGGGGCCCACGTGATTTCCGGGTGGGGCCCACGTGATTTCCGGGTGGGGCCCACGTGATTTCCGGGTGGGGCCCACGTGATTTCCGGGTGGGGCCCACGTGATTTCCGGGTGGGGCCCACGTGATTTCCGGGTGGGGCCCACGTGATTTCCGGGTGGGGCCCACGTGATTTCCGGGTGGGGCCCACGTGATTTCCGGGTGGGGCCCACGTGATTTCCGGGTGGGGCCCACGTGATTTCCGGGTGGGGCCCACGTGATTTCCCCTGGGGGCCCACGTTATTTCCGGGTGGGGCCCACGTGATTTCCCCGTGGGGCCCACGTGATTTCCCCGTGGGGCCCACGTGATTTCCGGGTGGGGCACACGTGATTTCCGGGTGGGGCCCACGTGATTTCCCCGTGGGGCCCACGTGATTTCCCCGTGGGGCCCACGTGATTTCCGGGTGGGGCCCACGTGATTTCCCCGTGGGGCCCACGTGATTTCCGGGTGGGGCCCACGTGATTTCCGGGTGGGGCCCACGTGATTTCCGGGTGGGGCCCACGTGATTTCCGGGTGGGGCCCACGTGATTTCCGGGTGGGGCCCACGTGATTTCCGGGTGGGGCCCACGTGATTTCCCCTGGGGGCCCACGTGATTTCCGGGTAGGGCCCACGTGATTTCCGGGTGGGGCCCACGTGATTTCCGGGTGGGGCCCACGTGATTTCCCGGGGGGGCCCACGTGATTTCCCCGTGGGGCCCACGTGATTTCCGGGTGGGCCCCACGTGATTTCCGGGTGGGGCCCACGTGATTTTTGGGTGGGGCCCACGTGATTTCCGGGTGGGGCCCACGTGATTTCCGGGTGGGGCCCACGTGATTTCCGGGTGGGGCCCACGTGATTTCCGGGTGGGGCCCACGTGATTTCCCCGTGGGGCCCTCGTGATTTCCGGGTGGGGACCACGTGATTTCCGGGTGGGGCCCACGTGATTTCCCGGGTGGGGCCCACGTGATTTCCGGGTGGGGCCCACGTGATTTCCGGGTGGGGCCCACGTGATTTCCGGGTGGGGCCCACGTGATTTCCGGGTGGGGCCCACGTGATTTCCGGGTGGGGCCCACGTGATTTCCGGGTGGGGCCCACGTGATTTCCGGGTGGGGCCCACGTGATTTCCGGGAGGGGCCCACGTGATTTCCGGGTGGGGCCCAAGTGATTTCCGGGTGGGGCCCACGTGATTTCCGGGTGGGGCCCACGTGATTTCCGGGTGGGGCCCACGTGATTTCCGGGTGGGGCCCACGTGATTTCCGGGTGGGTCCCACGTGGTTTCCGGGTGGGGCCCACGTGATTTCCGGGTGGGGCCCACGTGATTTCCGGGTGGGGCCCACGTGATTTCCCCGTGGGGCCCACGTGATTTCCCCGTGGGCCCCACGTGATTTCCGGGTGGGGCCCACGTGATTTCCCCGTGGGGCCCACGTGATTTCCGGGTGGGGCCCACGTGATTTCCGGGTGGGGCCCACGTGATTTCCGGGTGGGGCCCACGTGATTTCCCGGGGGGGCCCACGTTATTTCCGGGTGGGGCCCACGTGATTTCCGGGTGGGGCCCACGTGATTTCCGGGTGGGGCCCACGTGATTTCCGGGTGGGGCACACGTGATTTCCGGGTGGGGCCACGTGATTTCCCCGTGGGGCCCACGTGATTTCCCCGTGGGGCCCACGTGATTTCCGGGTGGGGCCCACGTGATTTCCCCGTGGGGCTCACGTGATTTCCGGGTGGGGCCCACGTGATTTCCGGGTGGGGCCCACGTGATTTCCGGGTGGGGCCCACGTGATTTCCGGGTGGGGCCCACGTGATTTCCGGGTGGGGCCCACGTGATTTCCGGGTGGGGCCCACGTGATTTCCGGGTGGGGCCAACGTGATTTCCCCTGGGGGCCCACGTGATTTCCGGGTGGGGCCCACGTGATTTCCGGGTGGGGCCCACGTGATTTCCGGGTGGGGCCCACGTGATTTCCGGGTGGGGCCCACGTGATTTCCCCGTGGGGCCCACGTGATTTCCGGGTGGGCCCCACGTGATTTCCGGGTGGGGCCCACGTGATTTTTGGGTGGGGCCCACGTGATTTCCGGGTGGGGCCCACGTGATTTCCGGGTGGGGCCCACGTGATTTCCGGGTGGGGCCCACGTGATTTCCGGGTGGGGCCCACGTGATTTCCCCGTGGGGCCCTCGTGATTTCCGGGTGGGGCCCACGTGATTTCCGGGTGGGGCCCACGTGATTTCCCCTGGGGGCCCACGTGATTTCCGGGTGGGGCCCACGTGATTTCCGGGTGGGGCCCACGTGATTTCCGGGTGGGGCCCACGTGATTTCCGGGTGGGGCCCACGTGATTTCCGGGTGGGGCCCACGTGATTTCCGGGTGGGGCCCACGTGATTTCCGGGTGGGGCCCACGTGATTTCCGGGTGATTTCCGGGTGGGGCCCACGTGATTTCCGGGTGGGGCCCACGTGATTTCCGGGTGGGGCCCACGTGATTTCCGGGTGGGGCCCACGTGATTTCCGGGTGGGGCCCACGTGATTTCCGGGTGGGGCCCACGTGATTTCCGGGTGGGGCCCACGTGATTTCCGGGTGGGGCCCACGTGATTTCCGGGTGGGGCCCACGTGAATTCCGGGTGGGGCCCACGTGATTTCCCCGTGGGGCCCACGTGATTTCCCCGTGGGGCCCACGTGATTTCCGGGTGGGGCCCACGTGATTTCCGGGTGGGGCCCACGTGATTTTTGGGTGGGGCCCACGTGATTTCCGGGTGGGGCCCACGTGATTTCCGGGTGGGGCCCACGTGATTTCCGGGTGGGGCCCACGTGATTTCCGGGTGGGGCCCACGTGATTTCCGGGTGGGGCCCACGTGATTTCCGGGTGGGGCCCACGTGATTTCCGGGTGGGGCCCACGTGATTTCCGGGAGGGGCCCACGTGATTTCCCGGGTGGGGCCCACGTGATTCCCGGGTGGGGCCCACGTGATTTCCCCGTGGGGCCCACGTGATTTCCGGGTGGGGCCCACGTGATTTCCGGGTGGGGCCCACGTGATTTCCGGGTGGGGCCCACGTGATTTCCCCGTGGGGCCCACGTGATTTCCCCGTGGGGCCCACGTGATTTCCCCGTGGGGCCCACGTGATTTCCGGGTGGGGCCCACGTGATTTCCGGGTGGGGCCCACGTGATTTCCGGGTGGGGCCCACGTGATTTCCCCGTGGGGCCCACGTGATTTCCCCGAGGGGCCCACGTGATTTCCGGGTGGGGCCCACGTGATTTTCGGGTGGGGCCCACGTGATTTCCGGGTGGGGCCCACGTGATTTCCGGGTGGGGCCCACGTGATTTCCCGGGTGGGGCCCACGTGATTTCCGGGTGGTGCCCACGTGATTTCCGGGTGGGGCCCACGTGATTTCCGGGTGGGGCCCACGTTATTTCCGGGTCGGGCCCACGTGATTTCCGGGTGGGGCCCACGTGATTTCCGGGTGGGGCCCACGTGATTTCCGGGTGGGGCCCACGTGATTTCCGGGTGGGGCCCACGTGATTTCCGGGTGGGGCCCACGTGATTTCCGGGTGGGGCCCACGTGATTTCCGGGTGGGGCCCACGTGATTTTTGGGTGGGGCCCACGTGATTTCCGGGTGGGGCCCACGTGATTTCCGGGTGGGGCCCACGTGATTTCCGGGTGGGGCCCACGTGATTTCCGGGTGGGGCCCACGTGATTTCCCCGTGGGGCCCACGTGATTTCCGGGTGGGGCCCACGTGATTTCCGGGTGGGGCCCACGTGATTTCCGGGTGGGGCCCACGTGATTTCCCGGGTGGGGCCCACGTGATTTCCGGGTGGGGCCCACGTGATTTCCGGGTGGGGCCCACGTGATTTCCGGGTGGGGCCCACGTGATTTCCGGGTGGGGCCCACGTGATTTCCGGGTGGGGCCCACGTGATTTCCGGGTGGGGCCCACGTGATTTCCCCGTGGGGCCCACGTGATTTCCCCGTGGGGCCCACGTGATTTCCGGGTGGGGCCCACGTGATTTCCGGGTGGGGCCCACGTGATTTCCGGGTGGGGCCCACGTGATTTCCGGGTGGGGCCCACGTGATTTCCGGGAGGGGCCCACGTGATTTCCGGGTGGGGCCCACGTGATTTCCGGGTGGGGCCCACGTGATTTCCGGGTGGGGCCCACGTGATTTCCGGGTGGGGCCCACGTGATTTCCGGGTGGGGCCCACGTGATTTCCGGGTGGGGCCCACGTGATTTCCGGGTGGGGCCCACGTGATTTCCGGGTGGGGCCCACGTGATTTCCGGGTGGGGCCCACGTGATTTCCGGGTGGGGCCCACGTGATTTCCGGGTCGGGCCCACGTGATTTCCGGGTGGGGCCCACGTGATTTCCGGGTGGGGCCCACGTGATTTCCGGGTGGGGCCCACGTGATTTCCGGGTGGGGCCCACGTGATTTCCGGGTGGGGCCCACGTGATTTCCGGGTGGGGCCCACGTGATTTCCCCGGGTGGGGCCCACGTGATTTCCGGGTGGGGCCCACGTGATTTCCCCGTGGGGCCCACGTGATTTCCGGGTGGGCCCCACGTGATTTCCGGGTGGGGCCCACGTGATTTCCGGGTGGGGCCCACGTGATTTCCGGGTGGGGCCCACGTGATTTCCGGGTGGGGCCCACGTGATTTCCGGGTGGGGCCAACGTGATTTCCGGGTGGGGCCCACGTGATTTCCCCGTGGGGCCCACGTGATTTCCGGGTGGGGCCCACGTGATTTCCGGGTGGGGCCCACGTGATTTCCGGGTGGGGCCCACGTGATTTCCGGGTGGGGCCCACGTGATTTCCGGGTGGGGCCCACGTGATTTCCCCGTGGGGCCCACGTGATTTCCCCGTGGGGCCCACGTGATTTCCGGGTGGGGCCCACGTGATTTCCGGGTGGGGCCCACGTGATTTCCCCGTGGGGCCCACGTGATTTCCGGGTGGGGCCCACGTGATTTCCGGGTGGGGCCCACGTGATTTCCGGGTGGGGCCCACGTGATTTCCGGGTGGGGCCCACGTGATTTCCGGGTGGGGCCCACGTGATTTCCGGGTGGGGCCCACGTGATTTCCGGGTGGGGCCCACGTGATTTCCCCGTGGGGCCCACGTGATTTCCCCGTGGGGCCCACGTGATTTCCGGGTGGGGCCCACGTGATTTCCGGGTGGGGCCCACGTGATTTCCGGGTGGGGCCCACGTGATTTCCGGGTGGGGCCCACGTGATTTCCGGGTGGGGGCCCACGTGATTTCCGGGTGGGGCCCACGTGATTTCCGGGTGGGGCCCACGTGATTTCCGGGTGGGGCCCACGTGATTTCCGGGTGGGGCCCACGTGATTTCCGGGTGGGGCCCACGTGATTTCCGGGTGGGGCCCACGTGATTTCCGGGTGGGGCCCACGTGATTTCCGGGTGGGGCCCACGTGATTTCCGGGTGGGGCCCACGTGATTTCCGGGTGGGGCCCACGTGATTTCCGGGTGGGGCCCACGTGATTTTTGGGTGGGGCCCACGTGATTTCCGGGTGGGGCCCACGTGATTTCCGGGTGGGGCCCACGTGATTTCCCGGGTGGGGCCCACGTGATTTCCGGGTGGGGCCCACGTGATTTCCCCGTGGGGCCCACGTGATTTCCGGGTGGGGCCCACGTGATTTCCGGGTGGGGCCCACGTGATTTCCGGGTGGGGCCCACGTGATTTCCGGGTGGGGCCCACGTGATTTCCCCGTGGGGCCCACGTGATTT
The DNA here is from genome assembly GCF_042477335.2 of Ovis canadensis. Lineage (NCBI taxonomy): Eukaryota > Metazoa > Chordata > Mammalia > Artiodactyla > Bovidae > Ovis > Ovis canadensis. The sequence continues at coordinate 12,894,474 of NC_091258.1, forward strand.
TCGGGTGGGGCCCACGTGATTTCCGGGTGGGGCCCACGTGATTTTTGGGTGGGGCCCACGTGATTTCCGGGTGGGGCCCACGTAATTTCCGGGTGGGGCCCACGTGATTTCCGGGTGGGGCCCACGTGATTTCCGGGTGGGGCCCACGTGATTTCCGGGTGGGGCCCTCGTGATTTCCGGGTGGGGCCCACGTGATTTCCGGGTGGGGCCCACGTGATTTCCCGGGTGGGGCCCACGTGATTTCCGGGTGGGGCCCACGTGATTTCCGGGTGGGGCCCACGTGATTTCCGGGTGGGGCCCACGTGATTTCCGGGTGGGGCCCACGTGATTTCCGGGTGGGGCCCACGTGATTTCCGGGTGGGGCCCACGTGATTTCCGGGTGGGGCCCACGTGATTTCCGGGAGGGGCCCACGTGATTTCCGGGTGGGGCCCACGTGATTTCCGGGTGGGGCCCACGTGATTTCCGGGTGGGGCCCACGTGATTTCCGGGTGGGGCCCACGTGATTTCCGGGTGGGGCCCACGTGATTTCCGGGTGGGGCCCACGTGATTTCCGGGTGGGGCCCACGTGATTTCCGGGTGGGGCCCACGTGATTTCCGGGTGGGGCCCACGTGATTTCCGGGTGGGGCCCACGTGATTTCCGGGTGGGGCCCACGTGATTTCCGGGTGGGGCCCACGTGATTTCCGGGTGGGGCCCACGTGATTTCCGGGTGGGGCCCACGTGATTTCCGGGTGGGGCCCACGTGATTTCCGGGTGGGGCCCACGTGATTTCCGGGTGGGGCCCACGTGATTTCCCCGTGGGGCCCACGTGATTTCCGGGTGGGGCCCACGTGATTTCCGGGTGGGGCCCACGTGATTTCCGGGTGGGGCCCACGTGATTTCCCCGTGGGGCCCACGTGATTTCCGGGTGGGGCCCACGTGATTTCCGGGTGGGGCCCACGTGATTTCCGGGTGGGGCCCACGTGATTTCCGGGTGGGGCCCACGTGATTTCCGGGTGGGGCCCACGTGATTTCCGGGTGGGGCCCACGTGATTTCCCCGTGGGGCCCACGTGATTTCCCCGTGGGGCCCACGTGATTTCCGGGTGGGGCCCACGTGATTTCCGGGTGGGGCCCACGTGATTTCCGGGTGGGGCCCACGTGATTTCCCGGGTGGGGCCCACGTGATTTCCGGGTGGGGCCCACGTGATTTCCGGGTGGGGCCCACGTGATTTCCGGGTGGGGCCCACGTGATTTCCGGGTGGGGCCCACGTGATTTCTGGGTGGGGCCCACGTGATTTCCGGGTGGGGCTCACGTGATTTCCGGGTGGGGCCCACGTGATTTCCGGGTGGGGCCCACGTGATTTCCGGGTGGGGCCCACGTGATTTCCGGGTGGGGCCCACGTGATTTTTGGGTGGGGCCCACGTGATTTCCGGGTGGGGCCCACGTGATTTCCGGGTGGGGCCCACGTGATTTCCGGGTGGGGCCCACGTGATTTCCGGGTGGGGCCCACGTGATTTCCCCGTGGGGCCCACGTGATTTCCGGGTGGGGCCCACGTGATTTCCGGGTGGGGCCCACGTGATTTCCGGGTGGGGCCCACGTGATTTCCCGGGTGGGGCCCACGTGATTTCCGGGTGGGGCCCACGTGATTTCCGGGTGGGGCCCACGTGATTTCCGGGTGGGGCCCACGTGATTTCCGGGTGGGGCCCACGTGATTTCCGGGTGGGGCCCACGTGATTTCCGGGTGGGGCCCACGTGATTTCCCCGTGGGGCCCACGTGATTTCCCCGTGGGGCCCACGTGATTTCCGGGTGGGGCCCACGTGATTTCCGGGTGGGGCCCACGTGATTTCCGGGTGGGGCCCACGTGATTTCCGGGTGGGGCCCACGTGATTTCCGGGAGGGGCCCACGTGATTTCCGGGTGGGGCCCACGTGATTTCCGGGTGGGGCCCACGTGATTTCCGGGTGGGGCCCACGTGATTTCCCCGTGGGGCCCACGTGATTTCCGGGTGGGGCCCACGTGATTTCCGGGTGGGGCCCACGTGATTTCCGGGTGGGGCCCACGTGATTTCCCGGGTGGGGCCCACGTGATTTCCGGGTGGGGCCCACGTGATTTCCGGGTGGGGCCCACGTGATTTCCGGGTGGGGCCCACGTGATTTCCGGGTGGGGCCCACGTGATTTCCGGGTGGGGCCCACGTGATTTCCGGGTGGGGCCCACGTGATTTCCCCGTGGGGCCCACGTGATTTCCGGGTGGGGCCCACGTGATTTCCGGGTGGGGCCCACGTGATTTCCGGGTGGGGCCCACGTGATTTCCGGGTGGGGCCCACGTGATTTCCGGGTGGGGCCCACGTGATTTCCGGGAGGGGCCCACGTGATTTCCGGGTGGGGCCCACGTGATTTCCGGGTGGGGCCCACGTGATTTCCCCGTGGGGCCCACGTGATTTCCGGGTGGGACCCACGTGATTTCCGGGTGGGGCCCACGTGATTTCCGGGTGGGGCCCACGTGATTTCCGGGTGGGGCCCACGTGATTTCCGGGTGGGGCCCACGTGATTTCCCGGTGGGGCCCACGTGATTTCCGGGTGGGGCCCACGTGATTTCCGGGTGGGGCCCACGTGATTTCCGGGTGGGGCCCACGTGATTTCCCCGTGGGGCCCACGTGATTTCCGGGTGGGCCCCACGTGATTTCCGGGTGGGGCCCACGTGATTTCCCCGTGGGGCCCACGTGATTTCCGGGTGGGGCCCACGTGATTTCCGGGTGGGGCCCACGTGATTTCCGGGTGGGGCCCACGTGATTTCCGGGTGGGGCCCACGTGATTTCCGGGTGGGGCCCACGTGATTTCCGGGTGGGGCCCACGTGATTTCCCGGGTGGGGCCCACGTGATTTCCGGGTGGGGCCCACGTGATTTCCGGGTGGGGCCCACGTGATTTCCGGGTGGGGCCCACGTGATTTCCGGGTGGGGCCCACGTGATTTCCCGGGTGGGGCCCACGTGATTTCCCCGTGGGGCCCACGTGATTTCCGGGTGGGGCCCACGTGATTTCCGGGTGGGGCCCACGTGATTTCCGGGTGGGGCCCACGTGATTTCCGGGTGGGCCCACGTGATTTCCGGGTGGGGCCCACGTGATTTCCCCGTGGGGCCCACGTGATTTCCGGGTGGGGCCCACGTGATTTCCGGGTGGGGCCCACGTGATTTCCGGGTGGGGCCCACGTGATTTCCGGGTGGGGCCCACGTGATTTCCGGGTGGGGCCCACGTGATTTCCGGGTGGGACCCACGTGATTTCCGGGTGGGGCCCACGTGATTTCCGGGTGGGGCCCACGTGATTTCCGGGTGGGGCCCACGTGATTTCCGGGTGGGGCCCACGTGATTTCCGGGTGGGGCCCACGTGATTTCCCCGTGGGGCCCACGTGATTTCCGGGTGGGGCCCACGTGATTTCCGGGTGGGGCCCACGTGATTTCCGGGTGGGGCCCACGTGATTTCCGGGTGGGGCCCACGTGATTTCCGGGTGGGGCCCACGTGATTTCCGGGTGGGGCCAACGTGATTTCCGGGTGGGGCCCACGTGATTTCCGGGTGGGGCCCACGTGATTTCCCCGTGGGGCCCACGTGATTTCCCCGTGGGGCCCACGTGATTTCCGGGTGGGGCCCACGTGATTTCCGGGTGGGGCCCACGTGATTTCCGGGTGGGGCCCACGTGATTTCCGGGTGGGGCCCACGTGATTTCCGGGTGGGGCCCACGTGATTTCCGGGTGGGGCCCACGTGATTTCCGGGTGGGGCCCAAGTGATTTCCGGGTGGGGCCCACGTGATTTCCGGGTGGGGCCCACGTGATTTCCGGGTGGGGCCCACGTGATTTCCGGGTGGGGCCCACGTGATTTCCGGGTGGGGCCCACGTGATTTCCGGGTGGGGCCCACGTGATTTCCGGGTGGGGCCCACGTGATTTCCCGGGTGGGGCCCACGTGATTTCCGGGTGGGGCCCACGTGATTTCCGGGTGGGGCCCACGTGATTTCCCGGGTGGGGCCCACGTGATTTCCGGGTGGGGCCCACGTGATTTCCGGGTGGGGCCCACGTGATTTCCGGGTGGGCCCCACGTGATTTCCGGGTGGGCCCCACGTGATTTCCGGGTGGGGCCCACGTGATTTCCGGGTGGGGCCCACGTGATTTCCGGGTGGGGCCCACGTGATTTCCGGGTGGGGCCCACGTGATTTCCGGGTGGGGCCAACGTGATTTCCGGGTGGGGCCCACGTGATTTCCGGGTGGGGCCCACGTGATTTCCCGGGTGGGGCCCACGTGATTTCCGGGTGGGGCCCACGTGATTTCCCGGTGGGGCCCACGTGATTTCCGGGTGGGCCCCACGTGATTTCCGGGTGGGCCCCACGTGATTTCCGGGTGGGGCCCACGTGATTTCCGGGTGGGGCCCACGTGATTTCCGGGTGGGGCCCACGTGATTTCCGGGTGGGGCCCACGTGATTTCCCGGGTGGGGCCCACGTGATTTCCGGGTGGGGCCCACGTGATTTCCGGGTGGGGCCCACGTGATTTCCGGGTGGGGCCCACGTGATTTCCCGGGTGGGGCCCACGTGATTTCCCGGGTGGGGCCCACGTGATTTCCGGGTGGGGCCCACGTGATTTCCGGGTGGGGCCCACGTGATTTCGGGGTGGGGCCCACGTGATTTCCGGGTGGGGCCCACGTGATTTCCCGGGTGGGGCCCACGTGATTTCCGGGTGGGGCCCACGTGATTTCCGGGTGGGGCCCACGTGATTTCCGGGTGGGGCCCACGTGATTTCCGGGAGGGGCCCACGTGATTTCCGGGTGGGGCCCACGTGATTTCCGGGTGGGGCCCACGTGATTTCCGGGTGGGGCCCACGTGATTTCCCGGGTGGGGCCCACGTGATTTCCGGGTGGGGCCCACGTGATTTCCGGGTGGGGCCCACGTGATTTCCGGGTGGGGCCCACGTGATTTCCGGGTGGGGCCCACGTGATTTCCGGGTGGGGCCCACGTGATTTCCGGGTGGGGCCCACGTGATTTCCCGGGTGGGGCCCACGTGATTTCCGGGTGGGGCCCACGTGATTTCCCCGTGGGGCCCACGTGATTTCCGGGTGGGGCCCACGTGATTTCCGGGTGGGGCCCACGTGATTTCCGGGTGGGGCCCACGTGATTTCCCCTTGGGGCCCACGTGATTTCCGGGTGGGGCCCACGTGATTTCCGGGTGGGGCCCACGTGATTTCCGGGTGGGGCCCACGTGATTTCCGGGTGGGGCACACGTGATTTCCGGGTGGGGCCCACGTGATTTCCGGGTGGGGCCCACGTGATTTCCCGGGTGGGGCCCACGTGATTTCCGGGTGGGGCCCACGTGATTTCCGGGTGGGGCCCACGTGATTTCCGGGTGGGGCCCACGTGATTTCCGGGTGGGGCCCACGTGATTTCCGGGTGGGGCCCACGTGATTTCCGGGTGGGGCCCACGTGATTTCCGGGTGGGGCCCACGTGATTTCCGGGTGGGGCCCACGTGATTTCCCGGGTGGGGCCCACGTGATTTCCGGGTGGGGCCCACGTGATTTCCGGGTGGGGCCCACGTGATTTCCGGGTGGGGCCCACGTGATTTCCGGGTGGGGCCCACGTGATTTCCCGGGTGGGGCCCACGTGATTTCCGGGTGGGGCCCACGTGATTTCCGGGTGGGGCCCACGTGATTTTTGGGTGGGGCCCACGTGATTTCCGGGTGGGGCCCACGTGATTTCCCGGGTGGGGCCCACGTGATTTCCGGGTGGGGCCCACGTGATTTCCGGGTGGGGCCCACGTGATTTCCCGGTGGGGCCCACGTGATTTCCGGGTGGGGCCCACGTGATTTCCGGGTGGGGCCCACGTGATTTCCCTGTGGGGCCCACGTGATTTCCGGGTGGGGCCCACGTGATTTCCGGGTGGGGCCCACGTGATTTCCGGGTGGGGCCCACGTGATTTCCGGGTGGGGCCCACGTGATTTCCGGGTGGGGCCCACGTGATTTCCGGGTGGGGCCCACGTGATTTCCGGGTGGGGCCCACGTGATTTCCGGGAGGGGCCCACGTGATTTCCGGGTGGGGCCCACGTGATTTCCGGGTGGGGCCCACGTGATTTCCCGGGTGGGGCCCACGTGATTTCCGGGTGGTGCCCACGTGATTTCCGGGTGGGGCCCACGTGATTTCCGGGTGGGGCCCACGTGATTTTTGGGTGGGGCCCACGTGATTTCCGGGTGGGGCCCACGTGATTTCCGGGTGGGGCCCACGTGATTTCCGGGTGGGGCCCACGTGATTTCCGGGTGGGGCCCACGTGATTTCCCCGTGGGGCCCACGTGATTTCCGGGTGGGGCCCACGTGATTTCCCGGGTGGGGCCCACGTGATTTCCGGGTGGGGCCCACGTGATTTCCGGGTGGGGCCCACGTGATTTTTGGGTGGGGCCCACGTGATTTCCGGGTGGGGCCCACGTGATTTCCGGGTGGGGCCCACGTGATTTCCGGGTGGGGCCCACGTGATTTCCGGGTGGGGCCCACGTGATTTCCGGGTGGGGCCCACGTGATTTCCCCGTGGGGCCCACGTGATTTCCCCGTGGGGCCCACGTGATTTCCGGGTGGGGCCCACGTGATTTCCGGGTGGGGCCCACGTGATTTCCGGGTGGGGCCCACGTGATTTCCGGGTGGGGCCCACGTGATTTCCGGGAGGGGCCCACGTGATTTCCGGGTGGGGCCCACGTGATTTCCGGGTGGGGCCCACGTGATTTCCGGGTGGGGCCCACGTGATTTCCCGGTGGGGCCCACGTGATTTCCGGGTGGGGCCCACGTGATTTCCGGGTGGGGCCCACGTGATTTCCGGGTGGGGCCCACGTGATTTCCCGGGTGGGGCCCACGTGATTCCCGGGTGGGGCCCACGTGATTTCCGGGTGGGGCCCACGTGATTTCCGGGTGGGGCCCACGTGATTTCCGGGTGGGGCCCACGTGATTTCCGGGTGGGGCCCACGTGATTTCCGGGTGGGGCCCACGTGATTTCCCCGTGGGGCCCACGTGATTTCCCGGGTGGGGCCCACGTGATTTCCGGGTGGGGCCCACGTGATTTCCGGGTGGGGCCCACGTGATTTCCGGGTGGGGCCCACGTGATTTCCGGGTGGGGCCCACGTGATTTCCGGGAGGGGCCCACGTGATTTCCGGGTGGGGCCCACGTGATTTCCGGGTGGGGCCCACGTGATTTCCCCGTGGGGCCCACGTGATTTCCGGGTGGGTCCCACGTGATTTCCGGGTGGGGCCCACGTGATTTCCGGGTGGGGCCCACGTGATTTCCGGGTGGGGCCCACGTGATTTCCGGGTGGGGCCCACGTGATTTCCCCGTGGGGCCCACGTGATTTCCGGGTGGGGCCCACGTGATTTCCGGGTGGGGCCCACGTGATTTCCGGGTGGGGCCCACGTGATTTCCCCGTGGGGCCCACGTGATTTCCGGGTGGGGCCCACGTGATTTCCGGGTGTGGCCCACGTGATTTCCGGGTGGGGCCCACGTGATTTCCGGGTGGGGCCCACGTGATTTCCGGGTGGGGCCCACGTGATTTCCCCGTGGGGCCCACGTGATTTCCCCGTGGGGCCCACGTGATTTCCGGGTGGGGCCCACGTGATTTCCGGGTGGGGCCCACGTGATTTCCCGGGTGGGGCCCACGTGATTTCCGGGTGGGGCCCACGTGATTTCCGGGTGGGGCCCACGTGATTTCCGGGTGGGGCCCACGTGATTTCCGGGTGGGGCCCACGTGATTTCCCGGGTGGGGCCCACGTGATTTCCGGGTGGGGCCCACCGTGACTTCCGGGTGGGGCCCACGTGATTCCCGGGTGGGGCCCACGTGATTTCCGGGTGGGGCCCACGTGATTTCCGGGTGCGGCCCACGTGATTTCCGGGTGGGGCCCACGTGATTTCCCCGTGGGGCCCACGTGATTTCCGGGTGGGGCCCACGTGATTTCCGGGTGGGGCCCACGTGATTTCCGGGTGGGGCCCACGTGATTTCCGGGTGGGGCCCACGTGATTTCCGGGTGGGGCCCACGTGATTTCCGGGTGGGACCCACGTGATTTCCGGGTGGGGCCCACGTGATTTCCGGGTGGGGCCCACGTGATTTCCGGGTGGGGCCCACGTGATTTCCGGGTGGGGCCCACGTGATTTCCGGGTGGGGCCCACGTGATTTCCCCGTGGGGCCCACGTGATTTCCGGGTGGGGCCCACGTGATTTCCGGGGTGGGGCCCACGTGATTTCCGGGTGGGGCCCACGTGATTTCCGGGTGGGGCCCACGTGATTTCCGGGTGGGGCCCACGTGATTTCCGGGTGGGGCCCACGTGATTTCCCGGGTGGGGCCCACGTGATTTCCGGGTGGGGCCCACGTGATTTCCCCGTGGGGCCCACGTGATTTCCGGGTGGGGCCCACGTGATTTCCGGGTGGGGCCCACGTGATTTCCGGGTGGGGCCCACGTGATTTCCGGGTGGGGCCCACGTGATTTCCGGGTGGGGCCCACGTGATTTCCGGGTGGGGCCCACGTGATTTCCGGGTGGGGCCCACGTGATTTCCGGGTGGGGCCCAAGTGATTTCCGGGTGGGGCCCACGTGATTTCCGGGTGGGGCCCACGTGATTTCCGGGTGGGGCCCACGTGATTTCCGGGTGGGGCCCACGTGATTTCCGGGTGGGGCCCACGTGATTTCCGGGTGGGGCCCACGTGATTTCCGGGTGGGGCCCACGTGATTTCCGGGTGGGGCCCACGTGATTTCCCGGGTGGGGCCCACGTGATTTCCGGGTGGGGCCCACGTGATTTCCCCGTGGGGCCCACGTGATTTCCCCGTGGGGCCCACGTGATTTCCGGGTGGGGCCCACGTGATTTCCTGGTGGGGCCCACGTGATTTCCCCGTGGGGCCCACGTGATTTCCGGGTGGGGCCCACGTGATTTCCGGGTGGGGCCCACGTGATTTCCGGGTGGGGCCCACGTGATTTCCGGGTGGGGCCCACGTGATTTCCGGGTGGGGCCCACGTGATTTCCCTGTGGGGCCCACGTGATTTCCGGGTGGGGCCCACGTGATTTCCCCGTGGGGCCCACGTGATTTCCCCGTGGGGCCCACGTGATTTCCGGGTGGGGCCCACGTGATTTCCGGGTGGGCCCCACGTGATTTCCGGGTGGGCCCCACGTGATTTCCGGGTGGGGCCCACGTGATTTCCGGGTGGGGCCCACGTGATTTCCGGGTGGGGCCCACGTGATTTCCGGGTGGGGCCCACGTGATTTCCCGGGTGGGGCCCACGTGATTTCCGGGTGGGGCCCACGTGATTTCCGGGTGGGGCCCACGTGATTTCCGGGTGGGGCCCACGTGATTTCCGGGTGGGGCCCACGTGATTTCCGGGTGGGGCCCACGTGATTTCCGGGTGGGGTCCCACGTGATTTCCGGGTGGGGCCCACGTGATTTCGGGGTGGGGCCCACGTGATTTCCGGGTGGGGCCCACGTGATTTCCGGGTGGGGCCCACGTGATTTCCGGGTGGGGCCCACGTGATTTCCGGGTGGGGCCCACGTGATTTCCGGGTGGGGCCCACGTGATTTCCGGGAGGGGCCCACGTGATTTCCGGGTGGGGCCCACGTGATTTCCGGGTGGGGCCCACGTGATTTCCGGGTGGGGCCCACGTGATTTCCGGGTGGGCCCCACGTGATTTCCGGGTGGGGCCCACGTGATTTCCGGGTGGGGCCCACGTGATTTCCGGGTGGGGCCCACGTGATTTCCGGGTGGGGCCCACGTGATTTCCGGGTGGGGCCCACGTGATTTCCGGGTGGGGCCCACGTGATTTCCGGGTGGGGCCCACGTGATTTCCGGGTGGGGCCCACGTGATTTCCCCGTGGGGCCCACGTGATTTCCGGGTGGGGCCCACGTGATTTCCGGGTGGGGCCCACGTGATTTCCGGGTGGGGCCCACGTGATTTCCCGGGTGGGGCCCACGTGATTTCCGGGTGGGGCCCACGTGATTTCCGGGTGGGGCCCACGTGATTTCCGGGTGGGGCCCACGTGATTTCCGGGTGGGGCACACGTGATTTCCGGGTGGGGCCCACGTGATTTCCCGGTGGGGCCCACGTGATTTCCGGGTGGGGCCCACGTGATTTCCGGGTGGGGCCCACGTGATTTCCCCGTGGGGCCCACGTGATTTCCGGGTGGGGCCCACGTGATTTCCGGGTGGGGCCCACGTGATTTCCGGGTGGGGCCCACGTGATTTCCGGGTGGGGCCCACGTGATTTCCGGGTGGGGCCCACGTGATTTCCGGGTGGGGCCCACGTGATTTCCCGGGTGGGGCCCACGTGATTTCCGGGTGGGGCCCACGTGATTTCCGGGTGGGGCCCACGTGATTTCCGGGTGGGGCCCACGTGATTTCCGGGTGGGGCCCACGTGATTTCCCCGTGGGGCCCACGTGATTTCCGGGTGGGCCCCACGTGATTTCCGGGTGGGGCCCACGTGATTTTTGGGTGGGGCCCACGTGATTTCCGGGTGGGGCCCACGTGATTTCCGGGTGGGGCCCACGTGATTTCCGGGTGGGGCCCACGTGATTTCCGGGTGGGGCCCACGTGATTTCCGGGTGGGGCCCTCGTGATTTCCGGGTGGGGCCCACGTGATTTCCGGGTGGGGCCCACGTGATTTCCCTGTGGGGCCCACGTGATTTCCGGGTGGGGCCCACGTGATTTCCGGGTGGGGCCCACGTGATTTCCGGGTGGGGCCCACGTGATTTCCGGGTGGGCCCACGTGATTTCCGGGTGGGGCCCACGTGATTCCGGGTGGGGCCCACGTGATTTCCGGGTGGGGCCCACGTGATTTCCGGGAGGGGCCCACGTGATTTCCGGGTGGGGCCCACGTGATTTCCCCGTGGGGCCCACGTGATTTCCCCGTGGGGCCCACGTGATTTCCGGGTGGGGCCCACGTGATTTCCGGGTGGGGGCCCACGTGATTTCCCCGTGGGGCCCACGTGATTTCCGGGTGGGGCCCACGTGATTTCCCCGTGGGGCCCACGTGATTTCCGGGTGGGGCCCACGTGATTTCCGGGTGGGGCCCACGTGATTTCCGGGTGGGGCCCACGTGATTTCCCGGGTGGGGCCCACGTGATTTCCGGGTGGGGCCCACGTGATTTCCGGGTGGGGCCCACGTGATTTCCGGGTGGGGCCCACGTGATTTCCGGGTGGGGCACACGTGATTTCCGGGTGGGGCCCACGTGATTTCCGGGTGGGGCCCACGTGATTTCCCCGTGGGGCCCACGTGATTTCCGGGTGGGGCCCACGTGATTTCCCCGTGGGGCTCACGTGATTTCCGGGTGGGGCCCACGTGATTTCCGGGTGGGGCCCACGTGATTTCCGGGTGGGGCCCACGTGATTTCCCGGGTGGGGCCCACGTGATTTCCGGGTGGGGCCCACGTGATTTCCGGGTGGGGCCCACGTGATTTCCGGGTGGGGCCAACGTGATTTCCGGGTGGGGCCCACGTGATTTCCGGGTAGGGCCCACGTGATTTCCGGGTGGGGCCCACGTGATTTCCGGGTGGGGCCCACGTGATTTCCGGGTGGGGCCCACGTGATTTCCACGTGGGGCCCACGTGATTTCCGGGTGGGGCCCACGTGATTTCCGGGTGGGGCCCACGTGATTTTTGGGTGGGGCCCACGTGATTTCCGGGTGGGGCCCACGTGATTTCCGGGTGGGGCCCACGTGATTTCCGGGTGGGGCCCACGTGATTTCCGGGTGGGGCCCACGTGATTTCCGGGTGGGGCCCTCGTGATTTCCGGGTGGGGCCCACGTGATTTCCGGGTGGGGCCCACGTGATTTCCCGGGTGGGGCCCACGTGATTTCCGGGTGGGGCCCACGTGATTTCCGGGTGGGGCCCACGTGATTTCCGGGTGGGGCCCACGTGATTTCCGGGTGGGGCCCACGTGATTTCCGGGTGGGGCCCACGTGATTTCCGGGTGGGGCCACGTGATTTCCGGGTGGGGCCCACGTGATTTCCCGTGGGGCCCACGTGATTTCCGGGTGGGGCCCACGTGATTTCCCCGTGGGGCTCACGTGATTTCCGGGTGGGGCCCACGTGATTTCCGGGTGGGGCCCACGTGATTTCCGGGTGGGGCCCACGTGATTTCCGGGTGGGGCCCACGTGATTTCCGGGTGGGGCCCACGTGATTTCCGGGTGGGGCCCACGTGATTTCCGGGTGGGGCCAACGTGATTTCCGGGTGGGGCCCACGTGATTTCCGGGTGGGGCCACGTGATTTCCGGGTGGGGCCCACGTGATTTCCGGGTGGGGCCCAAGTGATTTCCGGGTGGGGCCCACGTGATTTCCGGGTGGGGCCCACGTGATTTCCGGGTGGGGCCCACGTGATTTCCGGGTGGGGCCCACGTGATTTTTGGGTGGGGCCCACGTGATTTCCGGGTGGGGCCCACGTGATTTCCGGGTGGGGCCCACGTGATTTCCGGGTGGGGCCCACGTGATTTCCGGGTGGGGCCCACGTGATTTCCGGGTGGGGCCCTCGTGATTTCCGGGTGGGGCCCACGTGATTTCCGGGTGGGGCCCACGTGATTTCCCGGGTGGGGCCCACGTGATTTCCGGGTGGGGCCCACGTGATTTCCGGGTGGGGCCCACGTGATTTCCGGGTGGGGCCCACGTGATTTCCGGGTGGGGCCCACGTGATTTCCGGGTGGGGCCCACGTGATTTCCGGGTGGGGCCCACGTGATTTCCGGGTGGGGCCCACGTGATTTCCGGGAGGGGCCCACGTGATTTCCGGGTGGGGCCCACGTGATTTCCGGGTGGGGCCCACGTGATTTCCGGGTGGGGCCCACGTGATTTCCGGGTGGGGCCCACGTGATTTCCGGGTGGGGCCCACGTGATTTCCGGGTGGGGCCCACGTGATTTCCGGGTGGGCCCACGTGATTTCCGGGTGGGGCCCACGTGATTTCCGGGTGGGGCCCACGTGATTTCCGGGTGGGGCCCACGTGATTTCCCCGTGGGGCCCACGTGATTTCCCCGTGGGGCCCACGTGATTTCCGGGTGGGGCCCACGTGATTTCCGGGTGGGGCCCACGTGATTTCCGGGGTGGGGCCCACGTGATTTCCGGGTGGGGCCCACGTGATTTCCGGGTGGGCCCACGTGATTTCCGGGTGGGGCCCACGTGATTTCCGGGTGGGGCCCACGTGATTTCCGGGTGGGGCCCACGTGATTTCCGGGTGGGGCCCACGTGATTTCCGGGTGGGGCCCACGTGATTTCCGGGTGGGGCCACGTGATTTCCGGGTGGGGCCCACGTGATTTCCCCGTGGGGCCCACGTGATTTCCGGGTTGGGCCCACGTGATTTCCGGGTGGGGCCCACGTGATTTCCGGGTGGGGCCCACGTGATTTCCCGGGTGGGGCCCACGTGATTTCCGGGTGGGGCCCACGTGATTTCCGGGTGGGGCCCACGTGATTTCCGGGTGGGGCCCACGTGATTTCCGGGTGGGGCCCACGTGATTTCCGGGTGGGGCCCACGTGGATTTCCGGGTGGGGCCCACGTGATTTCCGGGTGGGGCCCACGTGATTTCCCCGTGGGGCCCACGTGATTTCCGGGTGGGGCCCACGTGATTTCCGGGTGGGGCCCACGTGATTTCCGGGTGGGGCCCACGTGATTTCCGGGTGGGGCCCACGTGATTTCCCGGGTGGGGCCCACGTGATTTCCGGGTGGGGCCCACGTGATTTCCGGGTGGGGCCCACGTGATTTCCGGGTGGGGCCCACGTGATTTCCGGGTGGGCCCACGTGATTTCCGGGTGGGGCCCACGTGATTTCCGGGTGGGGCCCACGTGATTTCCGGGTGGGGCCCACGTGATTTCCGGGTGGGGCCCACGTGATTTCCGGGTGGGGCCCACGTGATTTCCGGGTGGGGCCCACGTGATTTTTGGGTGGGGCCCACGTGATTTCCGGGTGGGGCCCACGTGATTTCCGGGTGGGGCCCACGTGATTTCCGGGTGGGGCCCACGTGATTTCCGGGTGGGGCCCACGTGATTTCCCCGTGGGGCCCACGTGATTTCCGGGTGGGGCCCACGTGATTTCCGGGTGGGGCCCACGTGATTTCCGGGTGGGGCCCACGTGATTTCCCGGGTGGGGCCCACGTGATTTCCGGGTGGGGCCCACGTGATTTCCGGGTGGGGCCCACGTGATTTCCGGGTGGGGCCCACGTGATTTCCGGGTGGGGCCCACGTGATTTCCGGGTGGGGCCACGTGATTTCCGGGTGGGGCCCACGTGATTTCCCCGTGGGGCCCACGTGATTTCCCCGTGGGGCCCACGTGATTTCCGGGTGGGGCCCACGTGATTTCCGGGTGGGGCCCACGTGATTTCCGGGTGGGGCCCACGTGATTTCCGGGTGGGGCCCACGTGATTTCCGGGAGGGGCCCACGTGATTTCCGGGTGGGGCCCACGTGATTTCCGGGTGGGGCCCACGTGATTTCCGGGTGGGGCCCACGTGATTTCCCGGGTGGGGCCCACGTGATTTCCGGGTGGGGCCCACGTGATTTCCGGGTGGGGCCCACGTGATTTCCGGGTGGGGCCCACGTGATTTCCGGGTGGGGCCCACGTGATTTCCGGGTCGGGCCCACGTGATTTCCGGGTGGGGCCCACGTGATTTCCGGGTGGGGCCCACGTGATTTCCGGGTGGGGCCCACGTGATTTCCGGGTGGGGCCCACGTGATTTCCGGGTGGGGCCCACGTGATTTCCGGGTGGGGCCCACGTGATTTCCGGGTGGGGCCCACGTGATTTCCGGGTGGGGCCCACGTGATTTCCCCGTGGGGCCCACGTGATTTCCGGGTGGGCCCCACGTGATTTCCGGGTGGGGCCCACGTGATTTCCGGGTGGGGCCCACGTGATTTCCGGGTGGGGCCCACGTGATTTCCGGGTGGGGCCCACGTGATTTCCGGGTGGGGCCCACGTGATTTCCGGGTGGGGCCCACGTGATTTCCGGGTGGGGCCCACGTGGATTTCCGGGTGGGGCCCACGTGATTTCCGGGTGGGGCCCACGTGATTTCCGGGTGGGGCCCACGTGATTTCCGGGTGGGGCCACGTGATTTCCGGGTGGGGCCCACGTGATTTCCGGGTGGGGCCCACGTGATTTCCGGGTGGGGCCCACGTGATTTCCGGGTGGGGCCCACGTGATTTCCCGTGGGGCCCACGTGATTTCCGGGTGGGGCCCACGTGATTTCCGGGTGGGGCCCACGTGATTTCCGGGTGGGGCCCACGTGATTTCCGGGTGGGGCCCACGTGATTTCCGGTGGGGCCCACGTGATTTCCGGGTGGGGCCCACGTGATTTCCCGGGTGGGGCCCACGTGATTTCCGGGTGGGGCCCACGTGATTTCCCCGTGGGGCCCACGTGATTTCCGGGTGGGGCCCACGTGATTTCCGGGTGGGGCCCACGTGATTTCCGGGTGGGGCCCACGTGATTTCCGGGTGGGGCCCACGTGATTTCCCGGGTGGGGCCCACGTGATTTCCGGGTGGGGCCCACGTGATTTCCGGGTGGGGCCCACGTGATTTCCGGGTGGGGCCCACGTGATTTCCGGGTGGGGCCCACGTGATTTCCGGGTGGGGCCCACGTGATTTCCGGGTGGGGCCCACGTGATTTCCGGGTGGGGCCCTCGTGATTTCCGGGTGGGGCCCACGTGATTTCCGGGTGGGGCCCACGTGATTTCCCTGTGGGGCCCACGTGATTTCCGGGTGGGGCCCACGTGATTTCCGGGTGGGGCCCACGTGATTTCCGGGTGGGGCCCACGTGATTTCCGGGTGGGGCCCACGTGATTTCCGGGTGGGGCCCACGTGATTTCCGGGTGGGGCCCACGTGATTTCCGGGTGGGGCCCACGTGATTTCCGGGAGGGGCCCACGTGATTTCCGGGTGGGGCCCACGTGATTTCCGGGTGGGGCCCACGTGATTTCCGGGTGGGCCCACGTGATTTCCGGGTGGGGCCCACGTGATTTCCGGGTGGGCCCACGTGATTTCCGGGTGGGGCCCACGTTGATTTCCGGGTGGGGCCCACGTGATTTCCGGGTGGGGCCCACGTGATTTCCGGGTGGGGCCCACGTGATTTCCCCGTGGGCCCCACGTGATTTCCGGGTGGGGCCCACGTGATTTCCGGGTGGGGCCCACGTGATTTCCGGGTGGGCCCACGTGATTTCCGGGTGGGGCCCACGTGATTTCCCCGTGGGGCCCCACGTGATTTCCGGGTGGGGCCCACGTGATTTCCGGGTGGGGCCCACGTGATTTCCGGGTGGGGCCCACGTGATTTCCCGGGTGGGGCCCACGTGATTTCCGGGTGGGGCCCACGTGATTTCCGGGTGGGGCCCACGTGATTTCCGGGTGGGGCCCACGTGATTTCCGGGTGGGGCCCACGTGATTTCCGGGTGGGGCCCACGTGATTTCCGGGTGGGGGCCCACGTGATTTCCGGGTGGGGCCCACGTGATTTCCGGGTGGGGCCCACGTGATTTCCGGGGTGGGGCCCACGTGATTTCCGGGTGGGGCCCACGTGATTTCCGGGTGGGGCCCACGTGATTTCCGGGTGGGGCCACGTGATTTCCGGGTGGGGCCCACGTGATTTCCGGG
This sequence comes from Ovis canadensis, assembly GCF_042477335.2. Taxonomy (NCBI): domain Eukaryota; kingdom Metazoa; phylum Chordata; class Mammalia; order Artiodactyla; family Bovidae; genus Ovis; species Ovis canadensis. The sequence continues at coordinate 12,911,057 of NC_091258.1, forward strand.
TGGGCCCACGTGATTTCCCCTGGGGCCCACGTGATTTCCCCGTGGGGCCCCACGTGATTTCCGGGTGGGGCCCACGTGATTTCCGGGTGGGGCCCACGTGATTTCCGGGTGGGGCCCACGTGATTTCCGGGTGGGGCCCACGTGATTTCCCGGGTGGGGCCCACGTGATTTCCGGGTGGGGCCCACGTGATTTCCGGGTGGGGCCCACGTGATTTCCGGGTGGGGCCCACGTGATTTCCGGGTGGGGCCCACGTGATTTCCGGGTGGGGCCCACGTGATTTCCCGGGTGGGGCCCACGTGATTTCCGGGTGGGGCCCACGTGATTTCCGGGTGGGGCCCACGTGATTTCCGGGTGGTGCCCACGTGATTTCCGGGTGGGGCCCACGTGATTTCCGGGTGGGGCCCACGTGATTTCCGGGTGGGGCCCACGTGATTTCCGGGTGGGCCCACGTGATTTCCGGGTGGGGCCACGTGATTTCCGGGTGGGGCCACGTGATTTCCCGGGGGGGCCCACGTGATTTCCCCGTGGGGCCCACGTGATTTCCGGGTGGGGCCCACGTGATTTCCGGGTGGGGCCCACGTGATTTCCGGGTGGGCCCACGTGATTTCCCCGTGGGGCCCACGTGATTTCCGGGTGGGGCCCACGTGATTTCCGGGTGGGGCCCACGTGATTTCCCCCCGGGTGGGGCCCACGTGATTTCCGGGTGGGGCCCACGTGATTTCCGGGTGGGCCCACGTGATTTCCGGGTGGGGCCCACGTGATTTCCGGGTGGGGCCCACGTGATTTCCCGTGGGGCCCACGTGATTTCCCCGTGGGGCCCACGTGATTTCCCCGTGGGGCCCACGTGATTTCCGGGTGGGGCCCACGTGATTTCCCGGGTGGGGCCCACGTGATTTCCGGGTGGGGCCCACGTGATTTCCCGGGTGGGGCCCACGTGATTTCCGGGTGGGGCCCACGTGATTTCCGGGTGGGGCCCACGTGATTTCCGGGTGGGGCCCACGTGATTTCCGGGTGGGGCCCACGTGATTTCCCGGGTGGGGCCCACGTGATTTCCGGGTGGGGCCCACGTGATTTCCCGGGTGGGGCCCACGTGATTTCCGGGTGGGGCCCACGTGATTTCCCGGGTGGGGCCCACGTGATTTCCGGGTGGGGCCCACGTGATTTCCCGGGTGGGGCCCACGTGATTTCCGGGTGGGGCCCACGTGATTTCCGGGTGGGGCCCACGTGATTTCCGGGTGGGGCCCACGTGATTTCCCGGGTGGGGCCCACGTGATTTCCGGGTGGGGCCCACGTGATTTCCCGGGTGGGGCCCACGTGATTTCCGGGTGGGGCCCACGTGATTTCCGGGTGGGGCCCACGTGATTTCCCGGGTGGGGCCCACGTGATTTCCGGGTGGGGCCCACGTGATTTCCGGGTGGGGCCCACGTGATTTCCGGGTGGGGCCCACGTGATTTCCGGGTGGGGCCCACGTGATTTCCCGGGTGGGGCCCACGTGATTTCCGGGTGGGGCCCACGTGATTTCCGGGTGGGGCCCACGTGATTTCCCCTGGGGCCCACGTGATTTCCCCGTGGGGCCCACGTGATTTCCCGGGTGGGGCCCACGTGATTTCCGGGTGGGGCCCCCGTGAGTTCCGGGTGGGGCCCACGTGATTCCCGGGTGGGGCCCACGTGATTTCCGGGTCGGGCCCACGTGATTTCCGGGTGGGGCCCACGTGATTTCCCGGTGGGGCCCACGTGATTTCCGGGTGGGGCCCACGTGATTTCCGGGTGGGGCCCCACCCGGAAATCACGTGGGGCCCCACGTGAAATCACGTGGGCCCCACCCGGAAATAACGTGGGCCCCACCCGGAAATCACGTGGGCCCCCAGGGGAAATCACGTGGGGCCCCACCCGGAAATCACGTGGGGCCCCACGGGGAAATCACGTGGGCCCCACGGGGAAATCACGTGGGCCCCACGGGGAAATCACGTGGGCCCCCACCCGGAAATCACGTGGGCCCCCACCCGGAAATCACGTGGGCCCCCACCCGGAAATCACGTGGGCCCCCACCCGGAAATCACGTGGGGGCCCACCCGGAAATCACGTGGGCACCACACGGAAATCACGTGGGCCCCCAGGGGAAATCACGTGGGCCCCACCCGGAAATCACGTGGGGCCCACGTGATTTCCCCTGGGGGCCCACCCGGAAATCACGTGGGCCCCACGGGGAAATCACGTGGGCCCCCAGGGGAAATCACGTGGGCCCCACGGGGAAATCACGTGGGCCCCCACCCGGAAATCACGTGGGCCCCCACCCGGAAATCACGTGGGCCCCACCGTGAAATCACGTGGGCCCCCAGGGGAAATCACGTGGGCCCCACGGGGAAATCACGTGGGCCCCACGGGGAAATCACGTGGGCCCCACGGGGAAATCACGTGGGCCCCCAGGGGAAATCACGTGGGCCCCACGGGGAAATCACGTGGGCCCCACCCGGAAATCACGTGGGCCCCCAGGGGAAATCACGTGGGCCCCCAGGGGAAATCACGTGGGCCCCCAGGGGAAATCACGTGGGCCCCCAGGGGAAATCACGTGGGCCCCCAGGGGAAATCACGTGGGCCCCACGGGGAAATCACGTGGGCCCCCAGGGGAAATCACGTGGGCCCCACGGGGAAATCACGTGGGCCCCCAGGGGAAATCACGTGGGCCCCACGGGGAAATCACGTGGGCCCCCAGGGGAAATCACGTGGGCACCACCCGGAAATCACGTGGGCCCCCAGGGGAAATCACGTGGGCCCCACGGGGAAATCACGTGGGCCCCCACCCGGAAATCACGTGGGCCCCCAGGGGAAATCACGTGGGCCCCCACGGGGAAATCACGTGGGCCCCACGGGGAAATCACGTGGGCCCCCAGGGGAAATCACGTGGGGGAAATCACGTGGGCCCCCAGGGGAAATCACGTGGGCCCCCAGGGGAAATCACGTGGGCCCCCACGGGGAAATCACGTGGGCCCCCAGGGGAAATCACGTGGGCCCCCACGGGGAAATCACGTGGGCCCCACGGGGAAATCACGTGGGCCCCCACCCGGAAATCACGTGGGCCCCACCCGGAAATCACGTGGGCCCCCAGGGGAAATCACGTGGGCCCCACGGGGAAATCACGTGGGCCCCCAGGGGAAATCACGTGGGCCCCACGGGGAAATCACGTGGGCCCCCAGGGGAAATCACGTGGGCCCCACCCGGAAATAACGTGGGCCCCACCCGGAAATCACGTGGGCCCCCACCCGGAAATCACGTGGGCCCCAACCCGGGAAATCACGTGGGCCCCCACCCGGAAATCACGTGGGCCCCCAGGGGAAATCACGTGGGCCCCCACCCGGAAATCACGTGGGCCCCACCCGGAAATCACGTGGGCCCCCAGGGGAAATCACGTGGGGGAAATCACGTGGGCCCCCAGGGGAAATCACGTGGGCCCCACGGGGAAATCACGTGGGCCCCCAGGGGAAATCACGTGGGCCCCACGGGGAAATCACGTGGGCCCCCAGGGGAAATCACGTGGGCCCCACGGGGAAATCACGTGGGCCCCCAGGGGAAATCACGTGGGCCCCACGGGGAAATCACGTGGGCCCCACGGGGAAATCACGTGGGCCCCCAGGGGAAATCACGTGGGCCCCACGGGGAAATCACGAGGGCCCCCACCCGGAAATCACGTGGGCCCCCAGGGGAAATCACGTGGGCCCCCAGGGGAAATCACGTGGGCCCCCACCCGGAAATCACGTGGGCCCCTCCCGGAAATCACGTGGGCCCCACCCGGAAATCACGTGGGCCCCCAGGGGAAATCACGTGGGCCCCACGGGGAAATCACGTGGGCCCCCAGGGGAAATCACGTGGGCCCCACGGGGAAATCACGTGGGCCCCCACCCGGAAATCACGTGGGCCCCACCCGGAAATCACGTGGGCCCCCAGGGGAAATCACGTGGGCCCCACCCGGAAATCACGTGGGCCCCCACCCGGAAATCACGAGGGCCCCACCCGGAAATCACGTGGGCCCCCAGGGGAAATCACGTGGGCCCCACGGGGAAATCACGTGGGCCCCACGGGGAAATCACGTGGGCCCCCACCCGGAAATCACGTGGGCCCCCACCCGGAAATCACGTGGGCCCCCAGGGGAAATCACGTGGGCCCCCAGGGGAAATCACGTGGGCCCCACCCGGAAATCACGTGGGCCCCCACCCGGAAATCACGTGGGCCCCACGGGGAAATCACGTGGGCCCCCACCCGGAAATCACGTGGGCCCCACGGGGAAATCACGTGGGCCCCCACCCGGAAATCACGTGGGCCCCCAGGGGAAATCACGTGGGCCCCACGGGGAAATCACGTGGGCCCCCACCCGGAAATCACGTGGGCCCCACGGGGAAATCACGTGGGCCCCCAGGGGAAATCACGTGGGCCCCCAGGGGAAATCACGTGGGCCCCACGGGGAAATCACGTGGGCCCCCAGGGGAAATCACGTGGGCCCCACGGGGAAATCACGTGGGCCCCACCCGGAAATCACGTGGGCCCCCACCCGGAAATCACGTGGGCCCCACGGGGAAATCACGTGGGCCCCCACCCGGAAATCACGTGGGCCCCCACCCGGAAATCACGTGGGCCCCCACCCGGAAATCACGTGGGCCCCACCCGGAAATCACGTGGGCCCCACCCGGAAATCACGTGGGCCCCACCCGGAAATCACGTGGGCCCCCACCCGGAAATCACGTGGGCCCCACCCGGAAATCACGTGGGCCCCACCCGGAAATCACGTGGGCCCCACGGGGAAATCACGTGGGCCCCACCGGGGAAATCACGTGGGCCCCACCCGGAAATCACGTGGGCCCCCACCCGGAAATCACGTGGGCCCCCACCGGAAATCACGTGGGCCCCACCCGGAAATCACGTAGGGCCCCACCCGGAAATCACGTGGGCCCACCCGGAAATCACGTGGGCCCCACCCGGAAATCACGTGGGCCCCACCCGGAAATCACGTGGGCCCCACCCGGAAATCACGTGGGCCCGACCGGAAATCACGTGGGCCCCACCCGGAAATCACGTGGGCCCCACCCGGAAATCACGTGGGCCCCACCGGAAATCACGTGGGCCCCACCCGGAAATCACGTGGGCCCCCACCCGGAAATCACGTGGGCCCCCACCCGGAAATCACGTGGGCCCCACCCGGAAATCACGTGGGCCCCCACCCGGAAATCACGTGGGCCCCTCGGGGAAATCACGTGGGCCCCACCCGGAAATCACGTGGGCCCCACCCGGAAATCACGTGGGCCCCACCCGGAAATCACGTGGGCCCCACCCGGAAATCACGTGGGCCCCACGGGGAAATCACGTGGGCCCCACGGGGAAATCACGTGGGCCCCACCCGGAAATCACGTGGGCCCCACCCGGAAATCACGTGGGCCCCACCCGGAAATCACGTGGGCCCCACCCGGAAATCACGTGGGCCCCACCCGGAAATCACGTGGGCCCCACCCGGGAAATCACGTGGGCCCCAGGGGAAATCACGTGGGCCCCACCCGGAAATCACGTGGGCCCACCCGGAAATCACGTGGGCCCCACCCGGAAATCACGTGGGCCCCACGGGGAAATCACGTGGGCCCCACCCGGAAATCACGTGGGCCCCACCCGGAAATCACGTGGGCCCCACCCGGAAATCACGTGGGCCCCACCCGGAAATCACGTGGGCCCCACCCAAAAATCACGTGGGCCCCACCCGGAAATCACGTGGGCCCCACCCGGGAAATCACGTGGGCCCCACCCGGAAATCACGTGGGCCCCACCCGGAAATCACGTGGGCCCCACCCGGAAATCACGTGGGCCCCACCCGGAAATCACGTGGGCCCCACCCGGAAATCACGTGGGCCCCACCCGGAAATCACGTGGGCCCCACCCGGAAATCACGTGGGCACCACCCGGAAATCACGTGGGCCCCCAGGGGAAATCACGTGGGCCCCACCCGGAAATCACGTGGGCCCCACCCGGGGAAATCACGTGGGCCCCACCCGGAAATCACGTGGGCCCCCACCCGGAAATCACGTGGGCCCCACGGGAAATCACGTGGGCCCCACGGGGAAATCACGTGGGCCCCACCCGGAAATCACGTGGGCCCCACCCGGAAATCACGTGGGCCCCACCCGGAAATCACGTGGGCCCCACCCGGAAATCACGTGGGCCCCACCCGGAAATCACGTGGGCCCCACCCGGAAATCACGTGGGCCCCACGGGGAAATCACGTGGGCCCCACCCGGAAATCACGTGGGCCCCACCCGGAAATCACGTGGGCCCCACCCGGAAATCACGTGGGCCCCACGGGGAAATCACGTGGGCCCCACCCGGAAATCACGTGGGCCCCACCCGGAAATCACGTGGGCCCCACCCGGAAATCACGTGGGCCCCACCCGGAAATCACGTGGGCCCCACCCGGAAATCACGTGGGCCCCACCCGGAAATCACGTGGGCCCCACCCGGAAATCACGTGGGCCCCACCCGGAAATCACGTGGGCCCCACCCGGAAATCACGTGGGCCCCACCCGGAAATCACGTGGGCCCCACCCGGAAATCACGTGGGCCCCACCCGGAAATCACGTGGGGCCCACGGGGAAATCACTTGGGCCCCACGGGGAAATCACGTGGGCCCCACCCGGAAATCACGTGGGCCCCACCCGGAAATCACGTGGGCCCCACCCGGAAATCACGTGGGCCCCACCCGGAAATCACGTGGGCCCCACCCGGAAATCACGTGGGCCCCACCCGGAAATCACGTGGGCCCCACCCGGAAATCACGTGGGCCCCACCCGGAAATCACGTGGGCCCCACCCGGAAATCACGTGGGCCCCACCCGGAAATCACGTGGGCCCCTCGGGGAAATCACGTGGGCCCCACCCGGAAATCACGTGGGCCCCACCCGGAAATCACGTGGGCCCCACCCGGAAATCACGTGGGCCCCACCCGGAAATCACGTGGGCCCCACCCGGAAATCACGTGGGCCCCACCCGGAAATCACGTGGGCCCCACCCGGAAATCACGTGGGCCCCCAGGGGAAATCACGTGGGCCCCACCCGGAAATCACGTGGGCCCCACCCGGAAATCACGAGGGCCCCACGGGAAAATCACGTGGGCCCCACCCGGAAATCACGTGGGCCCCACCCGGAAATCACGTGGGCCCCACCCGGAAATCACGTGGGCCCCACCCGGAAATCACGTGGGCCCCACCCAAAAATCATGTGGGCCCCACCCGGAAATCACGTGGGGCCCACCCGGAAATCACGTGGGCCCCACGGGGAAATCACGTGGGCCCCACCCGGAAATCACTTGGGCCCCACCCGGAAATCACGTGGGCCCCACCCGGAAATCACGTGGGCCCTACCCGGAAATCACGTGGGCCCCCAGGGGAAATCACGTTGGCCCCACCCGGAAATCACGTGGGCCCCACCCGGAAATCACGTGGGCCCCACCCGGAAATCACGTGGGCCCCACCCGGAAATCACGTGGGCCCCACCCGGAAATCACGTGGGCCCCACCCGGAAATCACGTGGGCCCCACCCGGAAATCACGTGAGCCCCACGGGGAAATCACGTGGGCCCCACCCGGAAATCACGTGGGCCCCACGGGTAAATCACGTGGGCCCCACGGGGAAATCACGTGGCCCCACCCGGAAATCACGTGGGCCCCACCCGGAAATCACGTGGGCCCCACCCGGAAATCACGTGGGCCCCACCCGGAAATCACGTGGGCCCCACCCGGAAATCACGTGGGCCCCACCCGGAAATCACGTGGGCCCCAGGGGAAATCACGTGGGCCCCACCCGGAAATCACGTGGGCCCCACCCGGAAATCACGAGGGCCCCACGGGAAAATCACGTGGGCCCCACCCGGAATCACGTGGGCCCCACCCGGAAATCACGTGGGCCCCACCCGGAAATCACGTGGGCCCCACCCGGAAATCACGTGGGCCCCACCCAAAAATCATGTGGGCCCCACCCGGAAATCACGTGGGGCCCACCCGGAAATCACGTGGGCCCCACGGGGAAATCACGTGGGCCCCACCCGGAAATCACGTGGGCCCCACCCGGAAATCACGTGGGCCCCACCCGGAAATCACGTGGGCCCTACCCGGAAATCACGTGGGCCCCCAGGGGAAATCACGTTGGCCCCACCCGGAAATCACGTGGGCCCCACCCGGAAATCACGTGGGCCCCACCCGGAAATCACGTGGGCCCCACCCGGAAATCACGTGGGCCCCACCCGGAAATCACGTGGGCCCCACCGGAAATCACGTGGGCCCCACCCGGAAATCACGTGAGCCCCACGGGGAAATCACGTGGGCCCCACCCGGAAATCACGTGGGCCCCACGGGGAAATCACGTGGGCCCCACGGGGAAATCACGTGGCCCCACCCGGAAATCACGTGTGCCCCACCGGAAATCACGTGGGCCCCACCCGGAAATCACGTGGGCCCCACCCGGAAATCACGTGGGCCCCACCCGGAAATAACGTGGGCCCCCCAGGGGAAATCACGTGGGCCCCACCCGGAAATCACGTGGGCCCCACCCGGAAATCACGTGGGCCCCACCCGGAAATCACGTGGGCCCCACGGGGAAATCACGTGGGCCCCACCCGGAAATCACGTGGGGCCCACGGGGAAATCACTTGGGCCCCACGGGGAAATCACGTGGGCCCCATCCGGAAATCACGTGGGGCCCACGGGGAAATCACTTGGGCCCCACGGGGAAATCACGTGGGCCCCACCCGGAAATCACGTGGGCCCCTCGGGGAAATCACGTGGGCCCCACCCGGAAATCACGTGGGCCCCACCCGGAAATCACGTGGGCCCCACCCGGAAATCACGTGGGCCCCACCCGGAAATCACGTGGGCCCCACCCGGAAATCACGTGGGCCCCACCCGGAAATCACGTGGGCCCCACCCGGAAATCACGTGGGCCCCCAGGGGAAATCACGTGGGCCCCACCCGGAAATCACGTGGGCCCCACCCGGAAATCACGAGGGCCCCACGGGGAAATCACGTGGGCCCCACCCGGAAATCACGTGGGCCCCACCCGGAAATCACGTGGGCCCCACCCGGAAATCACGTGGGCCCCACCCGGAAATCACGTGGGCCCCACCCAAAAATCACGTGGGCCCCACCCGGAAATCACGTGGGGCCCACCCGGAAATCACGTGGGCCCCACGGGGAAATCACGTGGGCCCCACCCGGAAATCACGTGGGCCCCACCCGGAAATCACGTGGGCCCCACCCGGAAATCACGTGGGCCCTACCCGGAAATCACGTGGGCCCCCAGGGGAAATCACGTGGGCCCCACCCGGAAATCACGTGGGCCCCACCCGGAAATCACGTGGGCCCCACCCGGAAATCACGTGGGCCCCACCCGGAAATCACGTGGGCCCCACCCGGAAATCACGTGGGCCCCACCCGGAAATCACGTGGGCCCCACGGGGAAATCACGTGGGCCCCACCCGGAAATCACGTGGGCCCCACCCGGAAATCACGTGGGCCCCACCCGGGGAAATCACGTGGCCCCACCCGGAAATCACGTGTGCCCCACCCGGAAATCACGTGGGCCCCACCCGGAAATCACGTGGGCCCCACCCGGAAATCACGTGGGCCCCACCCGGAAATAACGTGGGCCCCACGGGAAATCACGTGGGCCCCACCCGGAAATCACGTGGGCCCCACCCGGAAATCACGTGGGCCCCACCCGGAAATCACGTGGGCCCCACCGGGGAAATCACGTGGGCCCCACCCGGAAATCACGTGGGCCCCACCCGGAAATCACGTGGGCCCCACCGGAAATCACGTGGGCCCCACCCGGAAATCACGTGGGCCCCACCCGGAAATCACGTGGGCCCCACCCGGAATCACGTGGGCCCCACCCGGAAATCACGTGGGCCCCACCCGGAAATCACGTGGGGCCCACCCGGAAATCACGTGGGCCCCACCCGGAAATCACGTGGGCCCCACCCGGAAATCACGTGGGCCCACCCGGAAATCACGTGGGCCCCTCCCGGAAATCACGTGGGCCCCACCCGGAAATCACGTGGGCCCCACCCGGAAATCACGTGGGCCCCACCCGGAAATCACGTGGGCCCACCCGGAAATCACGTAAATCACGTGGGCCCCACCCGGAAATCACGTGGGCCCCACCCGAAATCACGTGGGCCCCACCCGGAAATCACGTGGGACCCCAGGGGAAATCACGTGGGCCCCACCCGGAAATCACGTGGGCCCCACCCGGAAATCACGTGGGCCCCACCCGGAAATCACGTGGGCCCCACCCGGAAATCACGTGGGCCCCACGGGGAAATCACGTGGGCCCCCAGGGGAAATCACGTGGGCCCCACCCGGAAATCACGTGGGCCCCACCCGGAAATCACGTGGGCCCCACCCGGAAATCACGTGGGCCCCACCCGGAAATCACGTGGGGCCCACCCGGAAATCACGTGGGGCCCACCCGGAAATCACGTGGGCCCCACGGGGAAATCACGTGGGCCCCACGGGGAAATCACGTGGGCCCCACGGGGAAATCACGTGGGCCCCACCGGAAATCACGTGGGCCCCCAGGGAAATCACGTTGGCCCCACCCGGAAATCACGTGGGCCCCACCCGGAAATCACGTGGGCCCCACCCGGAAATCACGTGGGCCCCACCCCGGAAATCACGTGGGCCCCACCCGGAAATCACGTGGGGCCCACCCGGAAATCACGTGGGGCCCACCCGGAAATCACGTGGGCCCCACCACGGGGGAAATCACGTGGGCCCACGGGGAATCACGTGGA